>NC_062571.1:84225381-84525381 GCF_022837055.1 Prionailurus viverrinus
GGGAAGGGCGGAGATTCTCGTGACACAAGCCTTCCCGCCTGGGAAGGCCGGAGCGACTTGCCATCTACCCAATGCCTTGACTTTGGAAAGGACGGACGTCTAAGATGCGCCAGCTCGTGCTTCTTCTCGTTGCTCTTTGGGGGGACCGTCTGGGGGGTAAGCTTGCATTTTTATCTTTTCTCTTAGTAATTATCCTAACACCCTGGGCTTTCAGCAAACCCACGAGGAAATCTAATTTTGTATGTAATTAAGTGCCTGATGGGCAGTGATCCCTGCAAACGATATTTCAGCTTAATGCTGTTGAGCAAACATCACCGAGAAATGGCGATGCCAGAACAATCATCTGTGTGCTGGCATCCCCTCACCACCGCACGGTGGCTGGGGTCGTAAATAACCCACTTCGCTTTCGGGGTGAATTAAGTGCTCTTAAAGGGTGTGAGTGAAAGAACATCAAAGGGATACATTCAGCTTCCATCCAGAAGTCTGGGCTGCGCCAGGGAGGTTTGGGCCCATGCCCTGTCCTGCTTGGCACACGCTGTGCTCCGGGGCCCCATCGCGGGTGCCAAATGGCCGAGTCGGGGATGGGACCGGCCAGGAGGGGCCGCTGCTGTCGGGGCACGGAGGCCTGGGAAGGATGCATCCGCCACCTGCCCTGTGCGGCACGCAGACCCAGGACTTCTCGGAGCCCCTGGAATTGCGGGGCCTGAAGATCTGGCATCAGATTAAATGAAGAAGCTGGCAAGCAAATCTAGAAGCACTAGAAGGGCGACCGAGACCGGGTGGGCAGAACTGCAGGGTGGTGGGTGCCGCAGGTGTGGCTGGAATGTTCTCAGCTCAGCATCTGGAGGACTCTGAAGACAGTCCAGCCGGTGAGCTAGTGCCATTTGGAACAGATTTTTGTCTTTCTTTCCCTTGACGGTTTTAGACAAAAAGAATGAAAACACAACTTTGAGAACATGTCATCTGCAGCCCAGTTTGGTCTGCCGAAGATTTGTCGCCTGCCTCGTTTTCTGGAGGACTCCAGGCTTAGGAACCACACCGTTCTGGGTTCAGATCCCGATCTGGCCCCTTGCCGGCTAAGTGACCCAATCAGGCCCAATTGGGCAAGCCACCCAATTCTCCCGGTGTCCGTGTTCTCAGCGGCAGATGGGGACTAAAACAGCCCTCCTCCTACGTTGAAGCCTGAGAGTCACGGGGACGTGAGCTGGGTTATGGGCCACGTGTAACAAACAGCAGCTGCCACCAAGGGTGTGGCCTCTCTGTCCTTGTCATTCGTACCACAAATCTCAGGAGCTCCTGGGGAGCCCGGGGCGCAGAGGCTGAGTTCTGGACCTGATCTAGCAGCTGTTCCACAGCACCTGCCTGGGGGAGGGGGGTTGGGAGGGGGGGAGAGAAAGAGCACAGAAGGAAGCAACAGGACGCAAATGTGTAGATGTTGAGGAAGGGGCCCAGCAGCAGGGTCAGTGTGCGGGGGGTGGGCAGGGAGACCCTGGGGCCAGATGGGGAGCCACCCACCACCTCTTGTCGCCATTAACCGTACTTTATCCTTTGCTCATCACAAAGGTCCATTCATTCAATGTCTACGTGGGACACCTGCTCTGGCCGGGCCTGGCCCGGGTGCTGGGATGTGATGCGACCAGACCACGACAAACAGAAAAACGTAACACCCGCTTGGAGTGAAACGTTGGAAACTATAGAAAAGAACAAACAGGAAAACGAATGTGTCTGTCTGTTCTCCCAGCACCAGGAGGCACTCTGGTTCAGGGACCAGTAAGTTTACCCGGACGTAGACGGGAGCTATCACCCTCTCGCCCCAGTCTTCCTGGTCCTCAAGGACTGGGAAACACACGTAACGTAATCCTCAAAAGCACCGTACCTGACAGGTGCATCTCACCCCATTCCGTCTGCACCGCCATTAATCCACCCTACACTCGAGGCTGTGATAGACCAAATCGGCCCTGGAGACGTCACGTGCTAATCCCCAGAACCTGTGCGTTACCTTATGTAGCAAACACTTCATAGCTGTGATTACATTAAAGGTCTTGCGTTGGGGAGATTACCCTGGATTACCTCGGTGGGCTGTAAAATGCTCACACAAATGTTCCTGCAGGAGGGTGGCAGAGAATCCTGACACCGACAGAGGAAGGGAAGCCATGTGACCAGACAGCCGGAGACTGCAGTGATGCGACCACAAGCCGGGGTGTGTTGGAGGCCACCAGGAGCCCGATGCGGCAAGGAGCAGGTGCATCCTTGAGTGTCCATCACAGCACGGCCCTGCCGCCCCTCGACCTCAGCCCAGTGAGGCTGACTGTGGCGGCCTCCACGCCGTGAGACGGTACCTCCTGGTTGTTTTAGGCCACCACGCTTGTGGCGATCTGTCACAGTGGCCCCAGGAAACAAATACAGCAGGTGAACGTGTTAATAATCCATGCTGAACGGAGGTAAGGGGTGGTGTATTCGCTGGGTAGACCTCGTGGCTGGCAAACGAGTGAATGAATGCACTATGATTAAGTCAAAGAGAAGGAGGGGCTTTTGGTTACAGTTCACATGGGGAAAAACCAGTCAACCACGGTAACTGTGCTGCGGATTCTCAGCATACGGCTTTATTTCCAGACACGCAAACATGACTGATCAGGTAAGCATCCCCGTGGCTACGTCCTCACCACCGACTCCTGTCCCGTCTGAGCTGGAGCCCAGGGAGTCACTGAAGGTTCGGGTCCCTGCACCCCACATCTCTTGCCCCCTCCATCCCATCCAGAGGCAGTGAGGTGAGGGAGAGGCGACAGAAGGCGGCCTCTGGCTGGTATGGTGGCCTAACGGGAGCCTGTGTGCCTCCAGTGCCTGCTAGGTGGGGAGCGGAGCAGCTGGGGGTGGGTCCTCTGGCCCCACGCCTCCCCACAGCTGCCCACAAGTGAATGCCTCCCCCCACACAGTGGAGACAACTCTAACTACCGATTGGTCATCAGACAATGGCAGCCGCTGACCTCAATTTCCAGAGGAGAGGTTTGGGTACCTATTATGTGGACACGACTTTGTTCTGGATTTCCTTTTCTGCAACAAGGACAAGAGTCCAGGCGGACGTTCGTTGGAGGCACCTGGCCACACTGGTGGGGCTGGCACGATGATCAATCAGAGTGACCTTTGGAAAGTGGCCTCTGACACTTTAAGATAGTTTGGCTTTGCCTCATCATTTTCCTTAAAGATGGCTTTTGGTGGCACCTCATGGAGACACCTGGTCCATGGCTCACCGCTCAGTTTCCGGGCAGGCAGGGGAACTGCCCCCGGGACCTTCCTTCCACATGAGACAGAGCTGCCGGGTGACAGGTGCATGGGGTTTGGAGCTGGACCATCTGGGTTCAGATCTGGGGTGTTACCTTCTTTGATGTGACCTTGGGAACACTGGGCCTTTCTGAATTCAAGTTCCTTCATGTGCAAAAAGGGTTAAAAAAAGTCCCACGTGCCCAGCAGCGGCAGGGCGTACCTGGACACACCCAGCGTGGCCACGCAAGGCTAGCGTTTCGGACCTGATAAGCTATTGTCACATGTGTGATTATCCGCCCGGGGCTGGGCGTCCTGTCACTCCTTCTCACCACATACAGGCTGCACAAGGGGGTGGGCAGGTGGCTGCCCTGCGGTGGGGGGGGGGGGGGGGGGAGAGGGGGCGGGGGGACACTGCCTCCCATGGACCAGGCTCCCTGCTTGTTCTCTCCGACCGGGGCCTGCGAGCAGCAGAAGCCATTAGGAACAATTTGTTGTCACTAGGCAGACCTGTTTCCCCCTAAACTGTTATCAATGAGCTTGTCAACCCAAGGCCTCACCTCCTTTGTTCTTTTCATCTGTCCTCCCCTCGGAGGCCTCTCCCGGGCCCACGGCTTCTCCCAGGACCCGCAACAGGCTGGCATACACCTGTTTGGCTGGAGGCTGGGCCCGGGGGTCCGGGCGTGGTGGGGAGGGGGCAGTGGGCCGCTGGGGCCTTCTGGCACCCGGTGCTCATCCACGTCGGGATGTCAGATGACAGGTGCCACAGCTGCAGCTGGTACAGCAGCCCGTGCCAGGGGCCCGGCCCGCCTGCTGCCTGCGCTAATGTGCTCCGTCCTCCCCGAGGAGCCCGCACCCCTCCTCCACGGGGCAGCTGCCCGGGCTGCTGCTGTAAAGAGACCCGGCCGGGCTGGCTGGACCCCAGGGAGCGGGAGTGCTGGGGTCCCCCACGGGCTGGCGTTGGGGGTGGGGGGGTGCCTGCGTGTGACCCGGTGAGCTCGGGCCCGGGAGAGCTGCTCCGGCCTGAATGAGCCGTGACGGCCAAAGAGCTCCGATCAGACCCAGCGTCTGGCTGCTCTCAGAACCAGATGGGCAACCTCACAGAAACGGAACGGGTGCAGGGAATAGAGTCACCTGGGTGGCAAGCATCCGAGAGAGGGTCCTGCCTCAGTGAGCTCTTCCCACCGTGCCTCCGGCGGGGCGGGGATGAGCAGCGGACTCCCTCCTCAGGGGGCTGGGAGTCCCAGATCAAGGGGCCAGCACGGTAGGTTTTGTTCTGAGGCCTCTTCTGTTGGCTCCTAGGTGGCTGCCATCTCCCTGGGTCCTTTCCTCAACGTACGTGTGTGTGTGTGTGTGTGTATGTGTGTGGTGGGGTGGGGGGTGGGGGATAGTAGAGACAAAGGGAGTGTGAGAGACAGAGAGAGGGCTTGCATTAGTGTCTTCTCCTATAAGGGCACCATTATCACCATGGGGACCCCACCCCATGATCCCGCGTGACCCTAACCACTTCCCAAAGGCCCTGCCTCCAGATACAATCACCCTGGGGATGAGACTTCAACACACAAATTCAGCGGGACACAGGTCCCTAGAATGAGTCAATGGTCCCAACGGGAAGTGAAGGCCTCCTGGGCTGTCCTGGGCTGAGGAAGAGGACATTCAGGGACTTGAATTTGCTTGAGCCCCAGAAGGAGGAGCAAAGGAGAACCGCCAGGTGGAAGGACCACTGTGCACTGTTGAATCGTGCCCGTGGGCCTGGGAAACAGACGAAGGCCTCGGGCCTTTGCCGGATGACAAGTCCCAGCTGACGGGGCCTCCTTCTCAGCAGCCCTGGCAAAGAGCAGGCTCCGGCCGGGAAGCAGCGACACGAGGGTGGGTTCCCAGTCACCCAGAGGAGGGGCGTCCCATGTGGCAAGCCGGGCAGGAGGGAGCGGTGGGGACACTTGCAGCACGCTTACTGTAGGCTGCGCTGTCTTCCCCAGAGAGTCTGCCCCGGGTTGTCCCCTGTGTCCCGTGGGGACCCAGAGGCTCAGCCTCGGTGATGCCAAATCCTGTGCTCTCGTGCTCCCCAGGCGGGGCGGGCTGCCGGAGCCCACGTGGGCAGCATGAAGACGTCACAGGCCAGAAGCTTCCATAACAGACACTCTGCCTACAGTTCTGGAAGCTGGAGGTCCCAGATCAGGGTGACGCCCCAGCTGGCGTGCGGTGAGGACCTCTCCCGGGTGTAGGTGGCCGACCTATGGTTGTGTCACCCGTGACGGAAAGCAGAGACAGGACACACTCTCTTGTGTCCCTTCTTACAGGGGCACTAACCCACCCTCATGGCCTACTCACGTTCCAGAGGTCACATTGGGGATTGATCTCAATGTATGAATTCTGGGGAGGACACAGACCTTCAGTCCGTAACAGCAGCTTTTAGGAAAACATCGTATGTTTACGAAGCCCACACTGTGCCAGGGCCCGTGGCCTCTCTCCATGTGCCACCAGGGGGGTCCCTGGGCCAGAGGATGTTCAGAGCCCCAGGGGGCAAGGCTCGGGGGCACTGGGCCCTGCCCTCCAGGACTCAGAAACGGGTGGGCATGGCCAGGCCTGGAGTCAGTTCTCGGAGATACGGACTGTGACTCACATGACAGTGAGATGGAAAGAAGGTGGAGGGCAGGGAGACCTTCTAGAGGTCACCTGCTCCACCCCATGACCCAGGGCTCCCCCCAAATGGTGGTGGCCGCTCTTCCAGTGAAGAACTTCGTCTCTGCCCCTATGTGCTTGTTGTTCCTGACTTCTGCCCCGACACCCACCCCCAGGTGGGAAGGATTCTGCAGAGCCTGCTCGGGGCGCTGCACGGGGCTGGGGACATTGCCGGCACCCTCGGGAGGGTGGCGTGGGTGAGGGCTGTCTCCTGCTCCACATCCAAGTCCCTGTCCTGGCTCTCAGGCTCCGCCAGCCCGGCTCGAGCTCTGCAGAGGCAGACAGACTCCTACCTGGAGCTCCTGCCCCTGGAAACGCCCGACACATGGTTGGCCCATGGGTGGGGTTGAGCTGTATTGGGACAGCCTCTTCGTCCAGCAAGGCAGCCTTGTGGTCCCTGTCTAAACAGCTTCTGAAGAAGTAGAGGGGACACGTCTGGGCTCTTGCAGCTAGGCCAGCCCCCGAGGGTGGCTTCAGGGCCTGACAGCTTCCACACAGGAAGCCTCAGCAGCCCAGAGGTGGCGGCCTCCAGAGCGCTCTCTGAAAGGAACTCTGCTTCCTGAAGTTCGGGTCTGTCTTCTGCTTTCTGGAGCCCCTAGCCCTCTCGGGACAGTGGCCGGTCCCTGGTGGCAGACAGCACCAGCCTTCCTTGCCTGGGCCGGGCAGGGCCAGCGGTAGAGGGGAGGACAGGCTCGGCCACAGGGTTGCTGCTCTCTTTGTCTCCCCGTCTCCTCCCTCCTTCTGGAAGAAGGCCATCACGCTCATTCAGGCTTCGGGTCGGGGGCCGCCCGTGGCTGCCTCTGCGAAATGAGCGTGAGTGGCATTCCGGCCCAGAGACCCAGCTGTGGCTCCCGTGCCGTCACAGGGCAGGCCGCTGCGGGGGGCTGAGCTCCGCGGGTCCACCTGGGAGAAGCTCAAAAGCCAGTTCCCTGAACAAGAGGGCGCGGGTGGAGCCGCTCTCCAGATGCCAGTGCCTACCTCTGTGACCCTGCCTGCTCAGCCACTGTATGTAGGACAGGACGGGGGGTGACATGAACGAAAATGGGAACCAGGCAACCCGGCCCTTGTGATCCTCTGTGTGGTCCTGTGGCCCGAATATGCGCGCACGTGCGCACACACACACACACACACACACACACAGGTGACCTGCCCTCAGGCGTTCCTGGACAAAGCCCCATGCTTGGTCCTAAAGGGGGGTGAAGGGCCGAGGACCCTGTATTAGTTTCCTGCAGCTGCCATAACAAAATATCACAAACTGCTCAGCTAACAATAACAGGCAGTTTATTCGCTCACAGTTCCAGAGGTCTGGAATCAGGGCGTCCCAGGGCTGCACTCCTTCTGACGGCTCCACGGGAGGAACTTCCTGGCCTCGTCCAGCTTTCCAGGTGTCCCTGGTGCTCCTGGCTTACAGGCGCGTCACTGTAATCTCTGCCTCTGAACTCAGATTGCCTTCCCCTCTCTGTGGGTTTCTGTGCAAACTTCCCTCTTCTTACAAGGACGTCTGTCACAAGATTTTGGAACCACCTGTGTCCGGTATGACTTCATCTTAACTTGATTCCATCTGCAAAGACCTTATTTCCAAATAAGGTCAGGTACACAGTCTCCAGGTAGACTTAAATTTTGGGAGATACTAGTCACCCCCGTATAGACTGAGGATAGTATGTCTCCTGGGGCTTCTCAAATTCATCTTGGTGACTCACGGAGTGAACGTCACTCACCCCAGTGGCCTGGGAGAGTTGAGTGAGGCCCACCCTCATGGTGGTCCTGCCACCCTGGCTGTACCCTCTCCAGCTTTCCTGGCGGGGACCCGGGAAAATTAAGGCCAGGCTGCCGGCAGGAGGCAGTCAGCGGGGAAGCTGGTGGATGCAAATGGCAGAGGATGGCCAAGAGGAAAGGCTCCTGTTCTAGTTTTCATAGACTTTGGAGAGGATGGGCCCGTTGCCTCCACCAACCCAACACATAAATATGGTCCTAAGGCCCCCGAACCCCTACGACTGTATTTTCACTTGACATTGCTGCTGCTCAGGGGACTGCTATTGAGCCTGTACAGATACCCTTTCTCTGCTTCACCAGAGAAGATACCCAGGCTTCCATCAGTGAAGTCAATCATGGCTTCAGGATCATGGTGGCAAGATCACAGCTCTTTGCCTTGAAAGACACCTCGCTGTGTCAGTCAAACCTTGTTCAGTGTGTCCATCTTGCAATACCTCCAGACCCAACCAGTCAGGTGCGCAGAGGGGTGTCCACAGTGGACGAGGCACACATTCAAGCCTAGACCCCGATGGCTCCATATGCCAGACTCCCAGACGTGAGCTGGGTCTTTGAGAAATGACGCTCTACCGAGACCTTAATTCAAAGACATGGGGTCTCAAGAGTGGCTTGAGTGGAGCAGTGGAGTGGGGTGTTCATTGACAGAGAGGACTGACAGGTGGAAATGGAGGGGTGCATGCTATCTGGAGGGGAGCCCCTGACCTAGGATCCCTGATCAGTTTATGCCTCAATGTCTCCATCGATACACGGGCCCATACCTGTTCAGCCTCTCCACGGGTGCACTGAGAGGGTCACAGTGAGGCAGTGCATACAGAAGAGCTTTGGAATGGTAGAAAGCCCAGTCGGCTGCACACATGCACCCAGAGGGGGCTGCAATGTGACAAAGTAGTTTTCTGGAGAAAAACACCCACGATGTGCAGGGGACACGTCTAATGTGACCCCCTCACGGTGGATACAGGGCCAACAAGTGTGTGAGCACAGCCTTTTAGCAGGTGTAATTCACATGAGTGCGGTTCGGGGTTGGGAGCCCAGTCCCTCCTGGCTTCCCTCCTGGATTGAGACATTTCGAGAGCCAGGATGCCCGCTTCCTGCCCACCCGGCCCATGTCCTCTGTGGACACAGAGACAGAATGCTGGAGAAAGGCCCATCAAGGGCATGGGAGTGAGTGACTTTGAAAGCCCTGACATTTACACAATTTAGGCCTGTTGTGTTTATGTAAGGACTTTTCCTGTAAAGGGTGCAGGGCCCTTAGCGGCTGGATCTGTTAATGCCTCGTGCTTTTTGTGTTTCAATGTGCCACTTCCAATGACTGTCAATGTTGACCTGAGTGAGAAACATCCAAACATGTTTATAGAGGAGACCCTGGGTCCTCATTCCATGCGACTTTTGTTCTGTGGAGAAAAGTGAAAAAAAGAAAGTAACAGCAGAATTGGTTGTTTTTGTAAGTCGTGGCCTCTTTAACAAGCCTTGTCATGCGTGTGGCTGTTGCCTCCCTGGGAGCCTCCGGGCTCTTTATGTTTCCCTCTTGGAAAATATCGAAGGAAAGGCTTTCAGACAGATTATTAAGTGGGGGCTGTTGGCATCATCACACTGAATTAATGGCTTTAATTTGAACATTTATTCGTTGGCTGAAGAAATATTTACTAGAGTCTCCATGTGTTGAGACCATGCCGCACACTGGTTGCACGTAGCTCCTGCCCTGATGGAGCCCGGCATCTGCTGAGGAAGCCAGTGAGCAAAAAATCGCCTCTGTTCTCAGTGGTGTGAAGGGGGACAGGTTGTGAAGAGGACAAAGAACCTGGTCTGGAAGCCGAGGGACAAGCAAGTCCAGTGAGGAAGAAAGCTTTAAGCAGGTCCTTCAGGGAGAGAAGAAGTCGGCCACGCGACTCGTGAAGCCAAAGGAAATGGCAGGTTCTAAGGTGAAAGGTGGGGAGATTCCAAAGAACCAAAAGATGAAGGAGCTGCTTAATTACTCCACAGACACGAGACATCACACTCTACACAAAGCACGGACTAAAATGGTGGACGGGGAAGAGTGGTGTCACGAAAGTAGGTGGCCAAGTGGTACAGGCCTTGAGGGAATTCAAACGTGGAAATTAAATAATCGGATGAGTGAAACAATCAACTACTCTCCAACAGACTAGGTCTGTACGTTTCCCAAGAGAGGGCCTGTGCATGAGATGTGAAGAGAAGTCACTTGGTTTCTACCTCTTCTGTGGCCTTGGTGTGGCTCTCAGAGACATGAGACAGGCTGATTAGTCAGAGGATCAGAGATGTCTCTTCAGGAGGCTGCATACTCCACTTCTCTGCAGTGCAGTTCCCTGATCCCATTGGGCTAACAAACCCACATCGTGAAGTTTTGATCGGCTGCCATTTTGTTTCAAGATGGCTCACCAAAGCACCGATTGAAATGGGTGACATTTGATGTATAATGACTCTTTTACAGTTGTCGGGATCAAGTGACAGACAAACAAAGGTGGACTGTCAGGCAGTGGGATTGAAACGGAGACCTACTTTATTGAATAACTGATAACAGAGTGAGGGCATAAACGACTCAGTAGACACTGGGCTCCACTCTGTGCCAATCCCTGCTAATTACCTTGGGAGAGTCCCATGGGCATCAGGCAAACACTTAATCCTGGGCCTGAAGGATGGACATATCCGTGTAGCCCCTCCAGGAAGAAAAACTGCAGGAACAAAGGGCTTAGTGTCACCGAGTCAGGAGGCAAGAGCTTAACTAAGCAGAGAAACAGCTTTGGGGCCAGAGCAGAGGATAATAAAGGTGCAAAGGAAACAAGAGGGCCGCATTCCAAAAGTTTGGAAAGCAAGAATACCGGCCGTCACGTTGGAATTTGTAGGAGACTCACTGGAAACAGGAGTCCTGGGGCCATTTCTGCTGTGACCTGAATGTCTGTGTTCCCCCAAAAGTCTTGTGTTGAAATCCAAACCCCAAAGGTGATGGTTTTAGCAGATGGGGCCTGTGGGAGGTGCTTGTGTCATGAGGGTGGAACCCCGCGCATGGGATTAGTGCCCTTACGGGACAGACTCTACAGAACGTCCTGGCCCCTTCCGCCATCCATGTGAGGACACTAGGAGATCTGCAGCCTGGAAGAGGGCGCCCACTGGCCCGTCGCTCGCGTGCTGGTCTCAGACGTCCAGCCTACGGAGCTGTGGAAAAGAAACTTGTGTTGTGTATCAGCCTTGTGGACAGCAAGTGGGTGGAGGATGGGGGAGATGTGGAGTTGGGAAGGCTCCCGGGAAGGGCAGCCTAGCATCCAGGAGAGGGAGAGGCAGTGTTAGCACAGTGGCAGAGCCTGGTGTGTGACAACTCATATCAACCAGGGTTTGACCCCCCCCCCACCCCGTCTTTTCCACAACAAATCCGCCACCTTCCCTGAGCCTCTAGCTCCCTCATGTATAAAATAGACCCATTTCTTATGAGGCGATAATAAGTTAATGTTAGAGAAGACACTTGCCTGGCGGGTCTCTTGGCATGCCCTAGGTGCAGTTCTCAAGACCCAGGCCTGCAGAAGCCTTCTCTGAAGGATCTCTGCAGCGGGATCCCTTGGTCCCTGCCATTGCCCGACTGGCGACACAGAAAAAGCGATCTGTGGGGGCATGAGGGGTGTTTTAGAATGTTAGAGCACTAGAAGGGATCCCTTTTCCAATATGTACTTAAAAATACAAGCAATGTAAAGACCTCTGACACAAAAATTACGGATATGTTGGAATTACAGTGTTTTCAATTTTTTTTTTTTTTTTTTATTGGAAACTTCTGGATCAGTTCACGGTTGTTAACCAGACCTGGTTTTGCTGGCACCCTAAATATGGACTTGGTCTACGGGGGCAGCCCTGGGGCACGGCTTGCCTGGCCATCTTTTACACTGGGCTGTGTGCTTTCCTGAGAGCACTAATCCCACTAATGCCCCTTTGATGACGGCACCTCAGCTCTGCTCACCCGGGACATCATCTCGTCGTTCTTGGGCGGGGACTACACGGGGCCGCCTTCTCACCTATCCATCCGTGCATCATCCACGCATGAGGTGTGTCAAGTTCTTCCTTGCGGGGGCAGTGGGGCAGACCCAAAGAGAAGTCACGCTTGGTCCCAGCCTACCCAGTGCTTGCGGTCTCCGGAGAACGGACTTGGGAGCAAGCCCATATTAGCCAGGGTAGGGTGGTCCATCAAGCAAGAAAGGATGACAGCAAACTCTGTGAAATAACTAGAATGAATAGTTTATAGCCAAAGCTGAATATTCCTGACTATTCTGGGAAGGGAATTTCAGGGAAGTAAAAGTCAGCGTTTGCATAGCTTATGCCCTAGGGAACCCCCCTCCCTAGGCTGTCTGACGGCATTACCACGAGTCACCTGTTTCATTAGAAGCTTTGTGGGTTCTGCTGCAAAACCAGTCAGGCCAAAGAGAAGCCGTCTTCCCTTTGGTGGCTGGAAACAATGACGTCTTCAGCACAAGGAGTATGTCCTCACCTTCACACCCAGCATGGAACCCAAAGTCCTCACGAGGTCAGCCTCTCGGGGAGAACAGATTCTGCCTTGTCCGCAAACTCGGGGCACCTGGGACTCAGCTTGGCTTCAGCTCTTTCCGAGGCAAGAAGAACCAGCCTCCTGTGGGCCAGTCTGTGCACAAAAAGGCCATATGGGCCAGCAGGGGAGCCAGCCGCTCATCCAGATTGGTGGTTTCCTTCTCCTTTGCTATCACACGAAGCCATGGCAAGAGGACTGAGGCCAGTTGGAAAAGCCAGGACTGGATCTGCAGATTGGAGGGGAAAGGATTCATGGCTTCACTATGGGTGGGGCCCAGGGAGTTCCAGGCTCCTCCCTCAGTGCGGGTTTGTGTCCAATCATTCCACATCTCTGATTCTGTACCTCCAACCTGTCCCCGGAGGGTGTTGGGAGAGTTTCTCTTGGGCTCTACTGTCTTTGCTGTGACCTCTTGGCCACCACGGCTCCCTGTCTGCCTCTTGGGTAGCAAAGCTAAACGTATCCTTCTGCATTGACAGACTCTTCCTACTTCTCTTATGTAAAGAGGCCACTGAAAGTCTGTCTAACACTGAGTGGGTAAGTGAGTCTCCCCCGTTAATCCTCGGTTATCACAGTTGCCTTCATCGATTGATGGTGCCTGGCAACGTCTCACCTAGCTCTCCCATTTATAACTGGAAGACAAACTTCAGGTGAATTCACCACTAATGCCTGATAAATGAAAGAATCACAGAATTGTCAGGGGCAGAATCGGTGCCCCAAGAGGTGAGGTCCTGCCCGCCTCCGTCTGGACGCCCAAACGCGAGCTGCTTTTTGGGGTCACGCGTCGTCCGCCTGGCTGGTGTGTCCTTCTCGAGTGAGCTGGGCTACACAGCGCCTTGACTGTCATGAATTTTTGTATAGAATTTGCGTTACCCGATAGACTATGTACTTGTTTATGTAATCATCATCTGACATCCCCGACCCCGTCTTCGTCTGCTCAGGCTGCCTTAGCAAAACACCCCAGAGTAGCTGGTTTAACTAACAGAAATTACTTTTCTCACAGTTCTAGGGGCTAGAAACTCCAAGACAGAGAGGTTCTAGTGAGACTCACTCTCTGGTGAGAGCTGGGGATGACCGTCCTCTGGCTGTGTCCACACACGGCAGAGAGAGGGGGAGAGAGGGGGAGAAAGAGAGCTCGAGAGAGATCGATCTGGGTTTTTAGTTTTTCTCCCCCCCCCCCTTTTTTTATAAGGACACCCGTCCTGTAGAATCAGGGCTCCACCCTTATGACCACAATTAATCACCTCCTGAAAGTCCTCATCTCCAGTACGGTCAAGTTCAGGATTCGGGTTCCAACGTACGCATAGGTCTGCAGTAACCCCTTGAAAACTCAAACTCCTCGGGGGTAGGAATTTTTCTACCTTACCCACTGTATTCCCATCGCTTGGAATACGATGTGGTGTAGGCACCCCGTAAATACATGTTGAATAGATAAAGAGTAAATTTGGGCTAGAAGCCGAGCTTCTATGCCCTGGTAAAAGCAACGCCATACAGTGATGTCAAAGGTGTTTAACGGCCTCTTATCCTGTGACCTGCACTTCAAGGTCCTGGCGAACCGGATGCCGGGGGCTGTCCCGCCCACCTGCCACTCAGGGACAAGTTTATGTCCTCCATGGAGGGAGGGGTGGCCTGCACCCAGAACAGCGCCCTCTACCTGCTGACACGCAGGGCTTTGTCACTCTTGTTCGCGCTCATGTCCTTGATCCTATTTAATCTTTACAACCACCCCTGAGGTCAGCATCTTTATCCGCTGTGTGTAACAGGCAGGGAGGCAGGCGAGGTCTGGGGGAGGAACGCCGTGTTGTGGGTAATCCCGGGGAGGGGCAGAGTCGCGCCTCAAACCCGATCATTCAGATCCGGCCCTGGGGACTAGCGGAGACTGCGGAACCCGCCCTGGGCTGGGAGACGGGCAGCTGGGCCGCGTGTGGATTTCTCTCACCAACCAGCTCCCCTCTCTGTCCCGGGGGTTGGTTCCTCGTTGGCTCCTTTCACCTGGAGGGAGGAGAACGCGCATGCGCGCTCAGGCCAGGGTGGGTCGGCCGCGCCTCCGAGCCCGCTGGCATCCTTGTTGCCTGTCCTGGGCTCCATCCACGGAGGGAAGGATGCCCCCCTCCTGGCAGTGGCCAGGTCGACACGTCCCCGGGCACCCGATTCTGGGGACAGGGCATCCAGAGGCAGAATTAATAGGAGTTGAAATAGTAATGGGGTTAATCAGGCCGCGGGGCTATGCAGAGGGATATTTTGGAGTCAAGGGCCTCTCCAGAGCTCCTCAAAGGCACCCTAAAGGGAGCACCCTTCCTCTGCCACGCAGAAGCGGAGGGAGGGCCGGGCCAAGCTCCTGAGACCCTCTCCTGGGCCCCACCCCACGGGACCCGCAGGACCCGCTTGCACATCAGTCTGGCTACTGGGGCAGAGGCCCCACTGTGTCTGGATCCTGCCGTGTTCAGTGGGAAACTTCCTTCTCTGGGTTCACCAGGAGCCCTTGCTTCATTATTCGGGACGTCTGTGAGGTGTTGCTCAGCCTACTTGGCCACATTTACATATTTAAATCACAATTAATTGGAAAATTACAGTAAGGTGTGAAGAGGGAATCATTTCTTTCAAATGAGCATCTACCCTTGTTGATGAAACCAAGTCATTTGTTTCTTTCCGGGAAGTCGGCAGACCCCCAGCTGGGCGCGTGTGGAGCTGGCACGTGTGAGCTACATCGCTGCACCCCCCCCGCCCCCCGTCCCCGCGCCCCACACCCCACTCTGCCGGAAGGCGAGGGGCGCTGGCAGAGCAGGATGGGTGGGCGGAAAAGCCCCAGGGCAGTGGGGGGGGGGGCAGGACTGGAGCTTTCTCTGGACAGGCACCTGACTCCATGGGGGATTTCTCGGTGGTTCCTTGAAGGGCAGTGGATGTCCCTGCTTCATCCCTGGACAGCCTGGGCCCTTTCTCACCACCAGGATGGGGTGACATGGTAGGAGACACCACACCCAGCACACCCCAGAGCAGGGGCCCCAGCTTTCCTGTTTCCACTGGGGCTCCAGCCCACAGCAGATGAACACTCTGGCAATAACAACAGCGATGGGGGAGACCATTTGGTGACAGCCTCTCGTCCCCTGTGCGGGATGGAGAGCTTGACGCCCCATCTCATAGGCTCCTTCGGAGCTGAGGCTTAGAGAGGTCACCCCACCGGTAAAATCAGAGGGCTGGGCTTTGAATGCAGACCGGCTGCCTCCAAAATCCAGGCAATTGGTCCCTTTGTTCTGTAGCTTCCCACAAAGACTGCGCTCTCTTTCCTGACCAGGCGAGGGTGGCAGCCGGTGGGGTCCTAGGTGAGTGAGCGAGCCGCGAGCCTTACTACCTGGTCTTGGGAAAGACGAGAGGACATGGGGACAATGTGTGCTCGTACGGATGAGCCCGGAGGGAGCAATCTCAGGGACGGCCACCATGATGGCAGCTGGACTCTGGTCCCACCGCCCGTGGGACATACCAAGTGCAATGCCCCTCGTGCAGCCAGAGCACGGCCTCCTTCAGCGTGGGGGGCTCGGAGGAGGTGCAAGGAACCTGTCCTCATGCCGGGAACCTGAGCCCACAGCCAGCCCGTGAGCGCTGCTGCTCTGGGAGCTCTGAGCCAGGGCGTCGGAGTGGCTGAGATTCAGCACACTTTGGCCTTCGTCCCCAGACACTCACAGACAACAGGCGCTTCATAAATGCTGTGCAATACCTGGAGGTTCTGACTGGGAGCAAAGGAGGAAGAGGGGTGTGGCCTGCGGTGGGGCGTGGGGGGCCTGGGTCGGGTGTGCAGTACCGAAGGGAGACCACTCTGGGCCTGAAGCAGCACCCACCTTTTCACTGGGACCTCGCCGGCCCGACCCCCGAACTCCCCACCTGCAACAGCACCGCGAGGTTGGCAGGGGAGGCACGCGGGCCGCTCCTGTAACTGATGACACTTTGTGACTGTGGCCTCTGCCCGTTTATAATGGTGCAGCGGATACTAAGGCAAGCAGTAATCGGAATGAGACCCCCAGGGGGATTTCTCGGGATGGGAGCGTGGGGATTCATTTCCCTTCCCGCAAACAGGATTGATAAGTGGCAGGCATTTGTTTTTCTAGATTCTCCGAGTCGCCTTGCGAGCTTGTGCTCGTCGGAGGCAGCCACGCCTCATTGCATAGCCGAAGGTCCACTGGCGTTTCTAGATATTTAACGCCTGCACAATTAACCAATCGTGTTACGTAATGTGTTCTTTAATGCTCCATTTATCTCGTAATTGAACATTTGTGCTTTCTGTTAGGGCGCATTGATTTTCACTTTTAAAAATTCCATTTGGAAGTGCATCTCAGATTTAAAGCAGGGTGCCCAGGGGTAGGAGACAGTTCGGAAAGCACCGGGCCCGCTCGTGGGTGACCTCAGCCGCCTTCCGCTGCTCTCCTCTGCTGCTTGGTGCTGCGCGTGCATGAGTTCAACTAAATCTGGCGCGACCCTAGGGCTCCCCACTTTTTGGAGATGAGGGAAGTGCCGGCAGCCCGATGAAAGACACACCCCAGCCCTGAATGGGAAAGTGGATTTGAATTCACACCAGACAGCGGAGTGCAGAGCCCAGCCTGTGACCACGGCAGGATGCGGGCTCCGACCCCAGGCTCATATCCAGAGGCCCCCTCTCGCTGGCTGTGCACCTCTCCGCCCCGGCCCCACATCCAGGCAGGGCAGGATTCTGGCTGGAGGGACTTCTGTTCCTCTTAGCAACCCCTTGTCTGGAGCCGCTGCCTCTGTCTCTCCCTCCTGTGGGCTCTGGGCTTCCTGCGTGCAGGACCGCCTACAGACCGCGCCGGCTGGCTCTCTGATGAGCCCGTCCTGATGCCGCGTGAAAGGCAGAAATCAATAGTGAACTCGGGCTTCCTGTGCCCACAAGGCCCGAAGCTGCCTTCCCCGCCGAATATCTTCCAGACAGAGCCACCTGTGGGGAGAGGGCAAAGATGCACGAACTAATGAAATCTCCCGCAGTTTCGACCCGCCCACGTGCACCTGTTGTGTGCGCCCCCTCGCTAGCTTCTGGACCTGTTAGTTCCTGCCTCCGTGTATGGGCGCAACTCATACAAGAACAGAGGTCTCTGTGTTGCCGTGTCTGTTGCATTTATGTCTCCGGGGAGGGTTGACGTGTGTACGTCTGCAGGCCTGAGGGTGAGTGTGCATTGGGTGGGTTGGGGGGAGGGGTGTGCCTGCGTGTGCGCAGTGCTGACCCATGGGTTGTTGCGTGTGGCTGGGCGTCTGTTCCAAGGACTCATGTAGGATGTCTGGGTGCAGCCGTGCATGGTGTGTATACCGACCCACACAGGGGTGTGTGTGTGTGTGTGTGTGTGTGTGTGTGCCTGCAGCCTCAGCGAAATGAGTTACTGTGTGAGCCACAGGTTGAGGTGTGGGCTTGCGCTGATCTCACACTTGCGTCAGCCATACGTTTCTGGGCGGGCGGGCTGCCTGCCCGTGTGACCCTCTGGAGCAGACCCTTACCTGTAGCCCTTGCTTCTCCCAGGCAGCCATGACCGTGCCGTGGAACCCCACCACTCCGCCCGTCGCTGATTTTCTCAGATCGACACTGAACTCAAAGATAGTTTTTCTACTGACCAGCGACCTCCGGTTCGGTTAGCTGACTTGAGATGAGACTATTCCCTTGTAAATCTTAACTTTGATATGCTCCATGGGGATAGCGCTACTGTCCTGTGGTCACTGGCTTCTTCTTTCACGTTCTGTGCATCAGGCCAGTGGTGGAGACCAAACCCAGGAGCTGGGACCCCTGCTGTGTCATTTTAAAAATCACTAGAGGGGCGCCTGGGTGGTTTGGTAGGTTAAGCGTCTGACTTCGGCTCAGGTCGTGATCTCGCGGTCCGTGAGTTCGAGCCCCGCGTCAGGCTCTGTACTGACAGCTCAGAGCCTGGAGCCTGTTTCCGATTCTGTGTCTCCCTCTCTCTCTGCCCCTCCCCCGTTCATGCTCTGTCTCTCTCTGTCTCAAAAATAAGTAAACGCTAAAAAAAAAAAAATCACTAGAAATCCAAAAGCCCTGATGGGCTTCAGCCCCTGCTGGTGTCCCGTGTGTTTCTGGATTTCCATGAAATTCTTTTCCTGCTTTTTCCAGGACACCCACTAAGTTTGGGAGAGCTTGGATATCTCCCCCACCCCCATCAGAATGCTTGGACCTCCGTAGCCTCCCCAGCCCATAGGATTAGGGAACTTTAAGTAAATGCCCATCAGCCACCATTTCACCATCTGACCTCTTCCATCTGGTCCTGGAAATATTTTGGTCTTCAAGATGTCTCTGTTAAGTACACACATTATGGTGGGTGACACTAAGATTGGAGAAACAGCAGCCTGGGGCATTTATGTCCAGGTCTGGTCTAACCATTACATTCATCTTGAGTTCCTCTTGTTTATTCATTTCTTTTTTTTTTTTAATTTAGGGGGAGACGGGCAGAGAGAGAGGGCAAGAGAGAATCCCAAGCAGGCTCCACACTCCATCTCTCAAACTGTGAGATCAGGACCTGAGCCCAAATCGAGAGTTGGATGCTTAACTGATTGAGCCACCCAGGCGTCCTTATTCATTTCTTTCATACACTCATTTCTCCAATTTTCCAGCTAAGTGCATGGCGTATGCACATGTGCATGCACGCACACATACATACACACATGCACGCACACACGGTGAACGTAATCCCAAACCCCAGACTGACAGCCAACGAGATCATCATCTTGGGAGATGCTCCAATGCGTAAAATGTAGGTGGTTCGAGAAAAGCATTGGTGACCACACCATGCTTGGCCACTCTCCAAATAGAGCAGGCTCACCTGCCTGAAGTCGCACAGAAAGATTTTCTGTGCTTCCCTCACTGGAAGCCCCGGTTCAGAGAACACGGCAGCCCTGTTTCTTGTGTGTGAGTGCTGATTTTGCACTCCCTAGGGACTTCTTGACCCTGTCTTCTGAAATCTAGAGTTAGTCTGTGTGTTGTGTTAGTTTCCTAAGACGGCCCCCACCGATCTCCACAAACCGGTGATATAAACTGGCTTAAAACCACAGATTTGTTCTCTCGCAGTTCTGAAGATCCAAAGTCTGCAAACAAAGTGTCCCCAGGGCCACACTCTCTCTGAAGGCTCTAGGGGAGGATCTTTCCCTGCCTCGTCCTTGCGTCTGGTGGCTGCTAATAGCTCCTGGCATCTCCTGGTCACTTGGCTGGCAGATGGTCCTCTCCAATCTCCGCCCCCGCGTTCAGGTGGCCCTGTCCCTGTGTGTGTCTCCAAGTCCAAATCTCTCTCTTTTTATAAGGACACCAGTCATATTCGATTTAGAGCCCCATTGTATTTCCTTTCTTTCTTTTCTTTCTTTCCTTCTTTCTTTCTTTCTTTTCTTTCTTTCTTTCCTTCTTTCTTTCTTTCACACAAGTGGAATGGGGGCAGAGAGAAGGAGAGAGAATTCTATGCTTTCAGTGCAGAGCCTGATGGGGTGTTTGAACTAATGAACCATGAGATCATGACCTGAGCCAAGATCAAGAATCAGACAGTTAACCGACTGAGCCACCAAGGTGCCCCGAGCCCACCCTATTTTAGTATGACCTCATCCTACCTTGGTTACGTCTGTAAATACCCTATTTCCCACAATCATAAGCTCCTGGTGGATGCGTGTTGGGGGGACCCTATTCAACCCAGTGCAAAGACAAACACTGAGGTTTAAAAGTGATCCTATGGAAAACTCTGAAGGCAGAGCGGGGTTCCGTGGAGACTCAACCGACTCCTCGTGTCTGGCAGGTTGGTATAAAAGGCAAGGGCTGAGAAATGTCCAAGTAAGAGCCTTCAAAATGTGAGGCGGTGGGTGGGTCTCCAGGCAGCTGTGCCCAGGCCACCTCCTGCTTTCCTCAGGTTGGCTGTGACAGTCATGGAGGGTGTGTTCTAAGCTCTTTGTCCTCTGGCCCCAGCGGGCCGCTGCTTTTCCAGGCTCTCCCTCGCTCTCTGGCCGGTGTGCTGCAGCATCTCAGGTTGGCCACTGGATAAAGAGGCAGGGTCTTCTCAGGCCGGGCGAGCAGCGAGTGAGGCCGTTCTGACACCAAGGTGCCCACGCCTGTGAGGTAGCTCTCCTGGGACAGGCAGGGAAGGAGGTCCTGAAGATGGCTGAAGTTGGCAAGATGAAAACCAGGTGGTATGGCAGAAAGTTCCAGAAGTCAGGAAAGTACGTTGTGACATCACATCCAAGAGCTGATCAAAAAAAGCGTTTGTGCATCCATTCCGAGCACATTCATTTCTATCCTGGCGCAGACCTTAAGGGCGGTGTTCGAGGCCATTGTTCAGTATACGCTTCTCTTGCACTGTTGGGAGGGGTTGCCTAAGAATAGCTGAAGAAATGCCAAATATTTTAAACTCTACCTTCTCGCCTGTATGCAACTAAATTTTCTTGTTCCTCACAATTACATCTGACGGAGACAGTAATTCATTCCAGATGTCCGAATCAAAACAGGTGACCGTAATTTCAGGGAAATCCAGTGTTGTGTTATGTATTTTCCCTTAACTTATTCAAACCTTGCACAGTTTTTAGAAATGGCGTTTAATAGTGAATAAGCATGATATGTCCACGTGAAGTTAAAAGAGTAAACCGTGTGAAACGTATGTCCACAAAACCATGCTTATTTCTAGAAACGTGTTTATCAAACACTTTAAGGGCAGTCCAGAGAGTTAAGTAAGAAATATATTTTACATCATGACCCTGCACCCATGTTTACATCACTGAGACAAAACTTTGAGAAGACGATGCTTATGTGAAATGCATTTTGATCCTTATCTATTCTGTCTCGGCTTATTGTTGCTGTTGTTTTTAATGCTGGTCATGACCCTTTAAATTGATTTCATAGCCCACTGATAGTTCATCTACTTGAAAAGCGTTTGTTCTAGAGTTAGCAAAGCACTCATCATTTTGACAAATTTCTGTCTCTTCCAGATATTTCTTAGGGCTCACAAGTGAGACGAAGGGGGTGCAGAAGAAAGGGAATTTCCATATGCTTTTTAAAAAATAAATTTATAATTGAACAGACCTTGAAATGTTAGAGTCCTCCCCTGGTGTTTCTAAGATAAGCTGTAACTGATTCAAGGGCACTCTTAGACATAAGCTGCGCCCAAAAGAAGCTTAGCTGCTTGATGCTTTGCTGAGCCGTCCAGCATAGCTCTCTGGGAAGGACGAGGCTCACTAGCACTACGGCCGACAGTGTGTGCCCTGACAGTGGGGTCCTTTGTGTATGACATGCTACCATAGTTTGGTAAATATGGGCCATAAGCCCTGATGGAGAGGGTGTGCACATGAAATGTGAGGTGTAGCCCAACCCCTTCCTTCCATCCACCCATCCATCCACCCATCCATTCATCCACCCATCCATCCACCCATCCATCCACCCATCCATTCACCCATCCATTCATCCATCCATCCATCCATCCATCCATAGCAATAGCATAATTTTTTATTAAGAAAAATTAGCATAATTTTTTATTAAGAAAAATGTCAGATAGACTCATAAATGGAGAAAATCGTATGATGAATCCCCTAATACCCATCAACAAGAATCAGTAGTTATCAGGATTTTGCCCTATTTCATTTGTGGGTGTGTGTGTGTGTTGAATTATTTAAAAGCATATTCCAGATATGATCTCATTGTACTTCTATATACCTCATTGTGAAACTCTGAAGAATACAGACATTTCGGGGCACTTGGGTGGCTCAGTCGGTTGAGCGTCCAACTTTGGTTCAGGTCATGATCTCACTCATGGCTTGTGAGTTCAAGCCCCATGCGAGCTCTGTGCTGACAGCTGGGAGCCTGGAGCCTGCTTTGAATTCTGGTGTCTCCCTCTCTCTCTGCTCCTCCCCGGCTCACGCTCTGTCTCTCTTTCTCTCAAAAATAAATAAACATAAAAAAATAAAGAAAAAGAAAACAGACATTCTCTCAAACGAACACATTGCTGTTATCAAATAACAAGGAGAAATATACATTTGGAGTCATCATTGAATACCCCACCCCTACTCAAATGTCTTTGATGGTCTCTGGTCTCATGAAAGTTACTTTGTATAAAAAAAAAATCCAGACTCAAACAAGGTCCACACTTTACATGTGGGCATTAAGCCTCCTTAGGTCTCTTTAAATTTGAATCGCCCTCCCCTTCTGTTCTATTTTGTGACTTTGATTTGTTGAAGAAGCCAGCTCAGTTGTCCTTCAGAATGAATTTGTCCGACTTTTTCTCATTGTGTCATTTAACGTTTTATACTAGCCCCATATTTCATGTAACTGGAAGTGCATTCCAAGACTCAATTAGATTTAGGTTCAATTTTTTCTTTTTCTAGCAGAGATCCTCCAAGTACCACCCGTAGCATGACATCACAAGGCCCATATTGTCCGGGTGTTCGTTTTTAATGATACTGAAATTGATCAAGGGGTTCCTATGGCAGCATGCTGCCCCCATTGCGAAGTTCCCCAGCAGGTTTTCCCCCAAAGGTGTCATATACCAAGGATCACTTCCTGAATCAGCTATTTTCTTGGGGTTCGCAAACTGGGGATTACTCTTTTTTATCTTCCTTTCCATTGCATCAGCTGGGATTTTTCTAGGAACACTTTGCTTCATCAACTAGATTTGTTTAACTTCTCCAAAAATATAGTCCATATAAAACTATTACACACTATGTAATTGCAGTTGTTTGAATTTTCGGTTCAGTGTACAGATACGAGTGCGGATATACACTTGACCCTTGGACATCGTGTGTGCTGATCCACACACAGTTGAAAATCTAAGTATAATTTCTGACTCCCTCAAAACGTACCTGTTAATAGCCTATTGTTGACTGAAAGCCTTGCTGAAAACAAGTAGTCAATGAACACATTTTTTTATACGTAGTGTTCACTGTATTCTCACGATAAAGTAAGCTAGAGAAAATAAAATGTCATTAAGAAAATTGTGAGAGAATCCGTTTACAGTGCTGTACTGTATTGATGGAAAAAATCTGCATATACATGAACCCGTGCAGTTCAAGCCCGTGTTGTTCAAGGGTCAGCTATATTTATTACATAGATCCTCATGATGTAAACCTGGAAGGATTCATCCCAGTGAGCCTGCCATCTACATATCTGGCTGTTTCTTTAGGGCTCAGAGGAAGAGCCAGTGATGATTAGCTGACTTAGGCAAACAGAGTTGCCTCCTCACCCCTGAGGCTGGGATACCAGAGGCCCTGCTAACTTGTGTGGCCTCCTCCAGACACATCCAGGGAAGCGTGATAGGTCTAAACCCAGCCTTGGTAACTGTCCATGGCTATTCCTATGGAAATCCCACTGGAGGACTTGACATCATCAGTAAGGAGAATCTACCATGTTGGGTTTGGAGAGCGGTTCAAAGAGAGGAGAAGTAGTGGTAAGACATGGGTGGGGAGGAAGAGCTACAGATGTGAGGATTCTCACCACAAGCTCGTCAATGATTCTAGGAAGGAGACTTTGATCCAGTCAATGGACTGGTCTTTCCCACTGCCATTTTTCATTCATCTTCTTGTATGAGGGATTCTTTTCATCCTAGTCCGCAATACTCGCTCACAGAGCGACTTAGATAGCGTGTCAGTCTGACCAGAATTAAACATAAACATAGCATCTGAAAGTTGACCATTCAGATGTGGAAAGAGAGGTGTGGCTGCAAAGGGGGGAAAATGCCTTGACTATCAGTTGATTACAAACTGTTGGTATCACATTTATATGGAGTGTGGCTGAGAGAAGGGATCAGCCCCGTAATTTATTGTGTAAGTCACTCGCGAACATGCCCTTCTGCTCCCAAAAGGTGGTAAAATGCTCATCCCCATAGACACCAACGTCTGAGCCCGTCCAGATATTTTTTCTAACCCAGAGATGAAAGCAAATTATCTGGCTTCCCCCATGAGTGCTCAGCTGGTTAAACTGGAGTAAAGGGTACAGGTTACAGATTCAACTCTACTCTGGACTCGCCGTGGGCTGCTATGTGGGAAATGGTCTGAGCAGGCAATCGATAACTCATGTTACCATGTTTACCAGTCAATCGTTTGCCAAATCCAACTAACTGTTTACAACATCATAGGTAGCTTGACTGAACGCAACCTTCTTTTCCCAGACTCTTTTGTGTATGTACACATAGACTAAGGATGATCTGTGAGTATATCTCCAAATATTTTTCTTTTGGCTTCGGCAGGCTCCAGACATTCGGTCAAGTACACAGGCCAAGGCGGATATCCCGGTACACATAATGGCTGTGGAGAAGCCTGTTGTGCCTGGTTATTACAGATCACATGTAACAGTGTGTAAAATCTCCCGCTGTTCAGAGATTCTTGTACTAAGCAGGTTAATTAAACCTTAATTTGAATCTCCCAGCTTATATGGGTCTGGCCTTAAAATTATCCCACCTAATTCTCTGTCTATGTATGCATTAGTGAAGGGGGGAGAGCTAAGGTAAGGCATTTTATATGCCTGAGTCATTAAATTGCCTTAATCTAATTAGTAGGTTGTGAAACAGTTGAAGGGATTTGATCGACATGCCACCTTAGGAAAGCCAATATAGTTTAAAATATTATTTTTCTTTGCAAAACACCAGCTGTAATGTTTTTGGTATGATAACAATTCACGGTAAAATTAAATTAGCCAGTGATACCTAGAAATCCCATGCAGATATACTCATCTAAGGCATCTATAGCTCCGGCTGGGGCTGCAGGGCCCCCAACTTCTGGAGACAATGGCGAACTTCAGTGCAGCTTTGGAGCATTAAGCTAACTTTATGACTCAAAACATCTGGATATTTGTAAACTTCTAAATGCTTGGCAAGTACAACCACGGCCTTTATGCCCCAGCGCCATTACGGCCTGTGACCCGCCCTCCCCCACCCCCGCCCCAAGCTCCCCACACCATCCCCAAATGCTCCTGGTGCTGAACCCAGACGTCAACGTTTACCCTCCTTTTTACCTTTACGATTGCAAATATAAATCAATCTGTTGTCAGTGATGAGCCCTCTGGGAAATTCTCTGTCTCCACTCAGGACATTAAAAGATGTTTGTGAGAATTTTCCAAACCCAACCACACATTTGTCCTATGTCGATTGCCAGCCGTTAGGCCACTAGGTACTGCTTTCATAACAGGTGAAAGCAAGTATCATTTCTCCAGTCCTGGATCCCTATTTCATAATAGGTCAAGGCCATCGTACATGTTAGGGGGGCACTAAATTCCCAGCATAGCCTGTGCTCCTCGGTGCATTGTAAAAAAGCATGAGCAAAGTAAGCAGTGCATATACTTTGCCCCGACTAACAGCGTCTCTAGGAAGAAAATAAAATAAAGGTAAGAACATCCTACAGGTCTTGTAACACAGAAGCGTTTTGGTGGTCGAACTTGAGAAAAGGGTGCACTTTACTAGCGAAAGTCCATTCTCAACTCACAACAGGAGGCTGTGTGAGAAAACGGTCTAAAAACAGGCAATCAATAAATGTATCACAGACACAGTATGCTGTTAAATGGTCCAGTCTTCAGATGTCTTTGAAGAAAGGGAGAAGTAGTAGGAATAACTAACGGAAAGTAGCCAGTGGAAACACTTACCTACATGAACCAGGGTCTCTGGAGGAAGTTACAAAACACGTGCTGCGTGGCTGACGTCCCATTGAGATAAATGCAAGGGAATCTCTTATTTAAAAGGTACACCCCTTTCAGCCAATGGTCCTCCTGCTGCAAGAAAGCCTGTTGGGTAGAACCAATCTCAGGACCCCAGTCCGGAATCTCAGATGCCAGGTGTGGACAGGGAGGAGGAGGAATCTGACACAAGGCTTTCGTGCTCCCCTGAGGACTCCGGGCCCCAGCTGGGCAGGACCGACGGGGCGGCGATCGATACCTTGGAGGAATAGTCCTAGAGCTCGATGGGTTCCGCCACATTTGCGGAGTGACCCAAGAGCCCTCCAAGGGGCCATGGAGAGTATCAAAGCCATTGTGCCGATGAGAAAACAGAGCCTTGGAAAGCCAAGCGGCCTCTTGCCAGATACAGACCTTCTAGACTGGTAGGTATCTTAGCTAATAGCAGTGACTCTGAAGTCAGGCTCCCTGGGGTTGAACCCATCCAGGTTGTCACGTAATAGCTGTGTGGCCTTTGAGAAGTCACCTAACCTCTCTAAGTCTCTGGGTTCTCATGTGTAAATCAGGGATGCTCATAGTTTCTACCTCAAGGGCGTAAACTAAATAGCATATGCGAAATGCTGAACAATGCTACCCACGCAGGCAAGACCACGTAAAGGCTACAGCTATTGTGTTTTACATTTGCTTCAGCCAAACCAGGCGGAACACTAATGGGTGTCCTCACAATGATGCCCCCGGCCTGGGTGGGGATTTGCCTTGGATCCCGTCCACAGGGTCACGTTGCCAGAGGTACTAGAGCCATCTTTGTGGAGGTCTTGGGTGACTGGCGGCCGGCCACGTGGAGAGCTAGAGGCAGCCAGGCATTTGTTACGTGAGCCACTGGTGTACTTTCAGAGGCTCCATGGCGACCTGGGCCCCGGTTCATCTTGCTCGGCAGTAAATCTGGTTTCCTCCTCCTGCTTGGCGTGGGCCGGCCTGTTTTCCATTACGCGACAGGCGCTGAGGGCAGGTCTCCTTCAGAGCACTACGGCCTGGTGCTGCCTCTTTGGTCCTCCGTGTGTCTAGGTCCTGCGTGTCTTTGGGGACCCTGAGATTTACAATGCAGGTGGCCTCTGCACTTAAATGGTGGTCCTCATGCAGGACAGCCACCGCCTCGGTGGGCAGAAGGTGCTGGCTGGACACGAATGCGTCCGTGTTTCCCATATGGGTATTTGATCAGACAGGGGAGTGAGTTTTACGCTACTTCTGTGGGTATTTGGGAGAGGGAGGGACGGGGATCATCTTTCCCTTCGTGGGCTTTGTGTTTTCCATCTCGAGCTTCGACAACATGCCTTTTCGGGAGGACGTGACAGCTTCTCGGCTGGGAAAGTAAAGACTTGGAATTAAGTAGAGGTGCTGACTTCTCCCAATAAATCAGGGCTTCTCAACCTCAGTGCTGTTAGTAATTGGGGCTGGGTCGTGCCCTGTTGTGGGGCTGTCCCCTACATCATGGGATGTTCAACAGTGCCCATGACACATGAGATGCCCGTGGCGCCCCCCCGAAGCGCACTCCGGAACCATCCTGAGTGCTCTGCTGACCGGAGGGGCTGAGTGTCCTTCCTGTACGTGCTGACTTGGAAGAAGTGCCTTTACTTCGTGGCACTTCCTACCCACGCAGCAGGTGCCTGACCTGGCTCTGGGGCCCTGCCTCTTGGGGTGGGTTTGCTGCACTGGATGGAAGGGGTCACGAGGAAGCACAGGTGTCAATGGTGGGCCAAGGACAGAGGCTAGAATGGTATGGTCCCCTCCAGAGCGAGAATGAAATAAACCAGTGTTTGTGTAAACTTGGAACCAGGGGTGCCGGACTCAGGGGCGAAGTTTGTTACCTGGGTGGCTGATGCAGCGGGCAATTCGGTAATTCCTGGAGTGAATAAAGCCCAGGCCACCCTCACGGGGAAGGGAGACGGAGGGGCCTTTCGTGTTTCACGTGACACCAGTCCAGTGTTCTCATCCTGGTCAGTCTGCGTTTCCTTTGGAACTGGCTGACTTTGTAGTTCACCTTTGGGTGCCAAGGCCCCCCACCCCCAGGATGCACCTCCAGCTGGGCTCTGCTTTGTCCCTCAGAAGCCCCTTTGCACCCAAGCAAGCTACAGTCCTGAAGGCCAATGAACAGGGGCATGGACATATGTGACCCAGAGGCGACGCTCAGCAGGGATGTTTGATTGACTCTCATAACATTTGCTTTTGTGTAAATGGAGAGATTTAGCGGTCTGTGAAATTCAACTGTGGTCCGGCTCCCTCGTCCCCGCGGGCACCGGGGTGGGTTTGGGTGGGTCAGTGTAGAGCTCCCTTCCCTACGGAGCGCTGGGCGGGTGCGGTCTCGGCGAGGCTCTGGAGGGGCCGAGTGGCCGGGCGCCCCTGCAGCTCACACATGCGTCACTAGCTGCAGTGGGCACGGGCGTCCCCAGATCCTGCTGAATTTTCTGTCGTGCGTCGTGAGGGTGCCCACCCGTTTTTCCTACAGGCTGCTCCCAACAGTGAGGCTGGGGGCCCAGAGGGGTTGAGGCTGCACTTGATCCCAGTCCTATCCGCGGTTCCAGAACAGGTGCACAGCACCAGCCGGGCCTGGCCTCCCGTCCTCCGTGGCTGTCCTCCCTCTCGGATTGCCTGTCCTGTGTGTCCCCAGTGCCAGCACCAGACACAGCAATGCCAGCCACCCAGACACTGAGTATGGAGCCCCAGGACTGCGTGAGGGCAGGGTTCCTCCAGCCCGTTCTTCGTTACTTATGCCCCTGCATCGCACAGGCGAGAATACTGGCCAGCCAGCGTCTTCTTTAGACCAGAAAAGGCTCCCATGCCGGCTTCGGTGCGGAACAGACCCCTTCTTCTCCCTGCTGCGTGAACCTCAGGAAGCAGGGCGGTGGGTGGATCAGGCTCGTGGAGAAAACTGCCATTTCTGCTCCGGTTCTAGTCCTTTGTCTCAGATCCTGTGGAGGGATCCTTTGTGCTGTTTGGACGTCGCGGGTCATTGCCTGGTGACTGTGATTGTTTGGTCTCTGCAGTTTTCTACTCCTTGTTGAGTTCTTATGGTGCCCCAGAAACTGTAGCAATAGCATCCTATGGTGCCGCTCGATTGAGCTTCAAGTAGGTCCTGCCTGCCACCGTCCCCTTTACGGAGACGGGGAAGTGGAGGCATAAGAAAGGTACCTTGCCTGCCCGACGCCCTCTGGTCAGTGGCCGGAGCGCTGGCTCCTTCTGTCCCCCCTTGTGAGCAAACCAGACTCAGTTTCTTGCCTTTTCCTTTTTTTTTCCTTTTTTTTAAATTCTCCCCGGTCTTTATGTTTTTTTAGTTTAGACGCCAATGGTCTTACTGAGCATGTAGAAAGAGAATGAAAACAAATGTTGTGCTTTATTAAAAATATCAGACAAGGAGATTTTTCTGGTGATCCAAACACGGATCTCAGGCGTCGAGAAGCCTCGCCAGCTTGGCATCTCCGAGTTTGAACTTTTCCAGGGGATGCGAAGCGCGGTTGTTTGCAAATAATAATAAAGGGGCAGATTGTCATGTTTGGTGAGTCACTGTCCCAGTTAATTGGGGCATCTAAAGAGTACACAGGGAGAGGCTGGGGGTGTCACCCAAGAAATCTGACTCCCCAGGCTGACATATCACAGGCAGCCTGGGCTTGATTTGGGACGGAGAAGCCAAATGTGTCCCGTGTTCCTGGTGCCAATTGATTGACAGAGCGGGAGCATTGTGGGTCTCCGAGGACAGGCCTGCAGGGCCTACCCTCCTGGCGAGCGGGAGATCTGCTCCCCTGGCCGGCGGTGAAGGTGCAGCCCGGAGAAGCAGCAGATGACACGTGGCCGTCCCCACCTAGGAAGGCAGAGCCTGCCAGTTCTTGGGTGAAGACCTACAGAGGCGCTCGCCAGGAAACCAAAATAAGGTGCTAAAGGAAATGCGTTCAAACTAGATTATTCATCCCGTCGAAATCAAGCGTTTGCTTCCTCTGATTAAACACCTGATGGACACGCTACCACAATTGGCTTGTTCTCGCTGCTTCTAAACTACAGTGAAAGGCTCCAAAGCGTCTACGCTTGGGGGACTGACCTACAGCCTCAATGTGTACAGCGTTGTTTCATTTGCCCTTATCAAAACCCGAGCAACTTCAGTAACGCGTGTGTCTGCCCCCAGCTGCATTTTGTCCTTTTGTGATGAAATAGAGCTAAACCCTTCAGAAGGAAATCAGCGATGAGAGAGGAAACCATCAAGTGGCTCCAAAGTTGTTTTCGAGAGAAAAATCAAAATCATGGGAGCACGGAAGGACAAAAACGGACGAAAATCGGAAATGGAACTATGGATTTGTTCTCAAAGACCACACTGTGAAGAACTGAAAAGCCCAAATAGGGCTAATTCACTTTGGGGAGTGGGGGGCGGTCCTCCAAGGGCTGGGGGTGGGGGGGGATGGCCAGACTCACTCTGCCTGGCTTTATTAACTCATCCGTAATTAGCCCATAGCTTCGATACAATTTAGCTTGTGCCATATGGGCTAATATAGTGCTGAACGGTACCCCCCGTGCAGGTGACAGTCTGTCGCATTGAAGGCAGATTAGCATAAAACAAACAACAACACACCCTTAACGACAATGGTGCCATTTGCAACGCCAGAGTTATGGTTGTGTAAGCACTTCCATTAGAAACTCTTATTTTCAAAGATTTTATAAATTAGTCATTTAAAAAATCACTCTGGGCTGAAATAAAACCCAACCAATCAGCTCTTAGCCAGGAAGGTTTATGTTCAATGGCACTCGAAAAAAACATGTGGCGATTGCCCCAAGTTGTGGCTGCACAGTCTCTCTCCTCAGATTCACTGAATCGAACATCAAGTGTGGTTTTATGTTGAATGACAGCGATAACCTGTCATTAGAGGTGCTCCCGCAGGACTGGACTCACCTGGCCTTGTGGGTGCCCTTCCTCGGTCTCACGCTCTGTCCGTGCACTGCGCGTTGGAGGAGAGAGTCACTGCTCTCCTTGACGGGGGCTCACCAGGGGGCTGGACCCTGGGCCCCACTCGGGGGTCGCAGAGTCAGGTGAACCTCGCTCAAACATCTGTCAGTTCTCTCTTTGTTCTGGGCTCTGTGAACAAACAGCAGGGAGGCACCTGACCATATTTGTATTTTTCTATCCTTCAAGGCCAAGTGGACGAAATTGTTGACAGCCTTACACATGTCACAGAGGGTTCTGGCCCAGTTGACTGGGACTCGCTGGGCCCACCTCGTGCGTTAGTCACAAGGGGCACGGTGTCTGATCCTCGCTGAAAACTGTGTCGGCCATCCCCCGTAGCCGCAAGACCACATTAGGCCAGGGCCCATCAACAGGTGGGATCAATTCAAAGCCACTCCAGATCCCCTAGTAATCTTTTTCTGTGACTTTCTCCTCCGTGTTCCAAAGCCAAAATTCCTTCCTTCAGGATTTTGATTCTGGTTTCTTTCACATTCTGCTCAAAGCATCTTGAGGGCCCCAGGAGAACCCAAAGCCTTGAAGGCCCCCAAAGCCTTGAAGCTCACGACGATGGGTTCCACACGGCCCCTTCCCAGACGCAGGAAGAAGGGGGAAGAGCCAGCAGAGAAGGCCCTCGGGCTTGCCCGAGATCAGTTCCCAGGGCCTGTGAGTCTTGTTCTAATCTGTTGTCTCCTCCATATAAGCAGCTGGAGTTCGAGCAATTTTGAGCTTGGATAACCTAAATAATCACATCTCCTCTCCATTTGTCCTTGAGAAATGGGGAGAATCTGTCTTGGCTTTGGTGGCACACTCTGTGCCACACAATGGCGCGATGGGAGCCCGGCTGGCTGGGAGGTCACACGGGGAGCCGGGACCGTTGTCCGGAAGAGGGATGGGATTTGTGGGGCTGGGACATCTCCGTCAGGCTCTTGTGCAATAAGTCCCACGGGCCAGAAGGGACAGGGCGTTGGAGGGAGGTTTAGGCATCTCTAAGCATTGACCTTGAAGAGACATCCCAAATCTTAACAAAAGGAAGCACCTGGGGTCAGCCAATTGGTCATGTTTCTCCCTTCCTAAAGGCAACTCCTTGGACTGTGGGGACCGTAAAATCATCCGATGGCTTTTGCTGCAAACAGAGCTGCGCCTCCTGCCTCCCCCCCCCCTACCCCCCAGCTTCCCCGGCTCCTCGGTCCACCTTCCTCATCAAAGGTCTGTGCATGGGCTCTGCCGGGGAGAAGGCATTTCCTCCCGGGTCGGTCCAGCCTTGCTCTGCTTAAGGACGTATATCTACTCCCGTTTAATAATGTTCAAGTCACGACACAACGCTAGATGAGAAAATAGCATTTCTTTATTAAAACCACTTTATTAAGTCTGTTTTTCAACAGCGTATGGAGGTGTTGGCTGTGTGTGTTCCCTCTGCTGCTGCACAGGACAGAGTCTGGCAAGTTTTACAGACTTTTCTTTTGAAAGGCAGCTTTGCTGTTTTGCATCACTGGGATGAAATGGCTCGTACTGTGCAGACAGGAGCTACATTTTCCTACCTCTCATTGGCCATTTATGTGACTCTATGGTTTTCAAATGGTGTGATGTGAGAGGATGCCAAGTGTCCTGCCATTTCATAACCAGCAGCCGACAGGGCTCTTTTCAAAACGCGGCCGCTCAGAGCATCTGTTGTTATTAAGTAAGGTGATCAAATGTTGTATAGGACTTCAATTGTGTTTTTCCCGTCACTTACCCGGCTAGAATAATATGCAGTTTGTGGCTCAAACGAACGTGTTAGGGCCATTGTGCCAATGGCTGCGTTTTTGTGTTCCCGTTTATTACTGATTGTAAAATAAACTTTGGCCTTTTTTAATAAACGTTATAAAAATGCTCTGCGAATCAGGAGAGTGTCACCCATTAGGTCCACTTAACATCATCATAATTAAAACTGCAACACTGTCACGCATTCAGGACCGATGCCCGTAAGAGGCCACGTTGCCAAGCCGAGAAATTTCACTGCCACCTGACAAGGTGGCAAAAGAGGGGAGGGCCGGCCCCCACGCAGGCGCACAGCCCGCCCTGCTCCAGGGGTCTCTGGAAGTCCCTGGCTGATTAGATAGCATCTCCAAAGGAATGCTTTTAGCTGCCTCGCACTTTGCTCTCAAGGAGAATGTGAACAATAACAAAACGCAGGCAGAGATGATTTGGTTTTGGTAAAACAGTCACCCGAGAGAGACGTCTAGTGGCTGGAGCCATCTGGGGAGTGTCCACAAGGCACAGCGCTCTCCCCCGGGCTCGCCGTAAGCTCGGGCCTGCTTTTGATATTTGAAAATGATGCAAACCAGAGGGCATGAGGCGGGCGGGGGCTTCGTCTCCGGTGAGGCCCGGTCGCCTTGCTTCCCTTCCAGCCTCCCGGGGCCTGTCTTCAGAGCCTCTTGCTCAGCCCCTTACCCCGAGCCCCCGGCGCCACCGCTCCCAGCACCCGCACCCCGCCGCCTCGAGGGGCCCCCGCAGATGGAGCGGGGGCCCGCGCGTCTCGCCCTGTGGGCCGCGTGGCCGCAAGAGAGTTTAGGACACGGATTTTGCTCAAGGAGGATCGGCGCACGCGAGTGTCGCGAGCTGGTGACGGTGCCGAGGCACAGGACTGGGCTTTTGTCCGGCACGGCCAGGCTGTGAGGGCGTCCCCGCTCCCGGCCTTCGCGAGATAGTGAAGAAGTGCGTAGGCGCCGCGTCATCAAAGTGCAAGCTTTCTTTCCAAGGAATTTCTCCGCACGATTGCTTTCACTGGGGCTATATATACACGTGGAGCGCAAAATCAAAAATACACGGACATCGAGTGAAAAATCGTGATTCCTTTCGCGGTCACGTGGCCAAGAAAAACCACCAGAAGATGCGGGCAAGGGAGTAGCAGCGCGCAGGGGGTCTGGTCCGTGCCACGCGAGGCGGTCACCTGACGCAGAGCCTGGACCCCCGCTAACGGTACCAAGTACGTCCTGGGTACACATGAGGGTGACCACAGGGACGGAACAGCGCACCGCGCGTGGGTTCTAGCGCCTGGGTCCCCTCTCCCGAGATTGCAGGAGCAACCGCTTTTTCTCCAAGTTTCTCTGCTTGAACGCACACTATCGCCTCGGAACTCTGTCTTCTTTCATTCGGTTTTGTTTATCAGCCAACGGGGGGCCGACTGATCCTGCCTCCAGACCTCTCTTCCCCCACCGTCCCCAAGTCCCCCACCCCGGGAACCAGCCCCAGCCCCACACAACCCAACAGTGTGGAGTTCGTGAGCCAGAAGCATCTGCTCGAGGGGACTGGGGCCACATCACAGCGAAGGTGAAGGACGCCCCTCGACCGGCAAATGCTTTAGGTCACAGTTAAAAGATAATCCACATGTGCAGCCCCCAGCGTCCTCATCACCGAAAGGCCAGGCGCCTAAGTCACCTGAGCTGTCTCTGCCCGTCGGCCCCTGGACTCACTGTCTGGCTGACCCACTGTGCATGCCAGCGTGCTCTGGGGAGTCACTGACTCCGTAAAGCAATTTCTGCACCACGAACTCTCGCCGTCTTTAGCATCACCCACCCAGAGGCACTGGTACAGCCCCTGCAGTGTGCCCCATGCCACCTCTGGGCCCGGGCTCTTCTGGCATCAGACCCGTGGCCATAGGCACCGCCACACCCTGCAGGAGCGGCCCTCCTCATGTTATATCAGAACCACACACAGCGGCCACAGCCTCTGCTTTGTCTTCTGGGCGCGGCTGACCTGCTTCTTGCAGGGAAACAGCCCCCATCACAGCCTATGGAAGATGAGAAGGACCTTCCAGAACATTCTGTCCTATTAGTTCGATGATGAAGAAGCTGAGGCTTGGAGAAGGGAAGTCTCCCCAACATGAGCCAGGAGTGCCACCAAGATATGCTCAGTGCTTTGGGCCTGATTCCGGTCACGGACACATCTCATGGGGTGGCTTCCTTCTCGGGTCTGCTTGGCTGTTACGTCAGTCAACGGGGGCAATTCTTCTTCCAAAGGCCCTGGTACGAGAATCTGGTCGTCCTGCCTTCATTCCCTCTTTGAGGTTTTCCGGGTCTGACTACGGAATGTACCTGCTCAGACATTTTCAGGGGCTTCCCAATGTCTAAGAACGAAGTTGAAATACCCAGGCTTTGTACCTTCTAGCATTGACCCACCTGCCACGATTTGTGTCCACACGTGAGCCTCATTGCTCTATTCACTGACACTTGTGATTGATTTTTGTTCGCAAAATCATTCCATGCGATTTTGCGTGTGTGAGTTTTCATCTTGCAAAACCCCTCCCCCCCCACCCGGAACTTTGCTTCTTCACTTACGTGTTCGTCCTCCTGGGGGCTTTCCCGGCCCCCTAAGGTCTGGCCCAGGTGCCCCTGCACACACCCCACACCCTGCTCTTCCCCATCATGGCCCCCCAAATGCTGCAGAGCAACTTCCTGTTTCCTTGCAGAATGTGAGCCTCACAGTGTGGACTGCGTCCTTGTCATCGGCACCTAACAGGCTGCTGGGATGCCGCAAATGCTACCTCAATGAAAAAGCAATGGGTGGAGACCTTCTCCAAGGAGGCTCTCCATTACCCAGGGCGGCCGTCCTCACCCGGTCCTCTGAGAACCCACTGTACTTCAACGGTTCTTGAAGGCACCTCATGCCATAACATTCACGGTAATGCCTGCGCTGGTATGATATTCACAAAAATGGATGCAGCACCCAAGACTTAGAAGGCACTCGACTACTTATAATTCTGTGAGCTTCTCCAAGTGCCAGATGTCGAGTCAGGGGCAGAGTCATACCAGAGCGGGCACCTGCTTCTTGAGGGGCTGCATGCATGGAATATTGGGGGACAAGTAGGGAGCTTCCAAGAGGAGAGTTTGGGAAAGGGAAAGATGAATGAATGTCAGTGAATGCACACATGAGCAAATGAGTGAGTGAGTGAATGAAGGGAGGGCCAGGTCAATTTCTGCATGGCTCCTCTTGTGTCCCTGCCCCTCCTGGGCTGACCTCACCTCTCTGTCATCTGAGGACACTTCCTGGGAGCATCTCGTGACACTGCTTCCTCCTCTTTGCCACAGTTTGAAAATAGTGACTTGGTTCTCGAAAGAATTCCGAATCGTCCAAAGAAAGAACAGTCTGGCCAGTCCTCCAACTCAGGTTCCTTTTTTATTTCTGCAGAATAGAAATGACACGTTCCTTTTAAGTGATTAATTTTTTAAACGATTCTTTTAAAAAGTCCCTCCCCAGCAGAATGGAGCTTTTCCGTGTTTGTTTTGCATCCAAAAGCCATCTCCCAGATGGATGCAGCCAAGTGGGTCCATTGCGTACATCTGTGCTGCGCCCCTGACCCAAGCTCTCAGATGCCCCTCGTCTGCCTCACTCCAGACCCTCCTCCAGGTCACGTGCAAATGCAGGGTGCGAGTCCCAATGCCAGCGTGGGACAGTTTCCTGCCAGCGTGATGCGGCCCCAAGTGGGATTTGTCACAAAACCTTCCACACAGCCAGCGCATTTTCTCTTTTTTATCCAACGTCTAAAATATAGCTGCTTGCTATTTTGGTCTGCTATTTGACTTTTATGTTTGACTTTGTTTTTTAGCGACCGTGAGTCTATAAGAAAGCCTGGCTTGAAGCGGCCTGGGGGTAACTGCCTGGGGGCCCCTTGGCTGGATAAGAACGCAGACTGGGCCATTAGCTGTTTTGTGCCTGATAATTGTTAAGCCTGACACATTTTCTGTACATTCCTAAGATGCCCCCCTCCTGCCTGTAACGCTATGAGCATTGTCTTCCTTTGAAGGCCAAGTGGGGGTCTTGGATCACTTCCTAGGGGCCGGTGAGCTAGAAGCAAGGGGGGGGGGTGTCGGAATGTGAAAAAAGGAGTAATCACCTTCTACTTATCCCTGGACTCCCTTAGTTTACGGACACTGAGCCCGAGGAGGTAGATATCCTGGGCGCTGACTCAGCCAGCCCTTCTCCAAGGGAACTGGGTTGTCCTCATTCTCTGGGGCCTTTTGGCCATGGCAGAGCATAGGATCCTCCCTGGGGCGAACAGATGACCTAGATGTTCCCTCCTTCTTGGCTACACCAAAGCCCAGCCCAGGTAAATGTAGCTCTCCAGTGATCGAAGAAACCGAGGAGGCCATTGATAGGAAATGGGAGTACCCAGATCATGCACTCGCCCCACAAAATCCACAAAATCTGCAGTGTACAGGTGCCCCCTCGTGCACGTGTTAGGATTCCAGAAGTTTCCTGTGTCACTGAAAGATGCCTCACAATCAATAAGATTGGTAGTTTTTAACGAGGAAGGAGAGACACATGAAGGCAGAGAGAGCCCAGGAAGAGGGCTGTAAGAAGATAATCACTGATAAAGATGCTTTGTTTTAGAGCATTTTGAGAAGAGTCAAAGGTGTTGAGAAACCACTTTGCTTCCCAACCATCCTGTTTCCTTCTGCAGCAACCACCCAGCCTGGAAGCCACCAGACTCATTCCGCCTTTATCCCCTCTCGGCAAGGAGGTCTCCAGTCACCAAGTCTTACCACTGCTTTCCACCCCGTCCCTTCACTCTGGTCCCCGCTGTGTCTGTGACTGCCAGGGAGCTCTGGGTTCAAATTCCGATGCCTTCATTTAGCCACTCAATGATGCTTATTGCTGTCTACTGTGTGACAAGTACCGCATTAGCTGTGGGGCATTGGGTCCGTCGCAAATCTTCCCTGTTCCTCTGTTTTCTTACAAGGAAAATAAAGGCGAAAAGTGAAAGCCCATGGAGTAAGTGTGAGGGTCCAATGCAGTAATGACAAAAAGCACAGGACATGGTATTTGGGATAAAGGAAAGAACTGGTAAAAGTGTGATGTTTTGAGCTAAGTTTTGATTGTCAAGTCAACTTGCGAGCCGAGATAGGGCTAGACGGTGCTGGAGGTAACACGTAGTGGTGCTCCAATCACAACCCGCTGTTACCCGTCTCCTTAACCTAACGGAGAGCTGTTTGAAGACATGTCGTGGTTCACGTGCCTCTTGAGAGTTCTCCCGTGACCCAGCACTCTGAGCACTGTCCTTAAATCCCTGCCCCTATATCTGATGGGCCGGTGGTCAGCGTGGAGCACTGACCTCACTTCCTTTGACAGGAAGGATGCGACGAATCCATTAGGAAGCCTATACACCCGAGAAGGGTGCTATGAAGACTCAGAACATCATGGAAACAGTCGCTATCGTTACTATTATGGTTAGCATTCTTATTTTAATTATCTCCTAAGCTCAACCGTATAACGCGTGTGAGATACCTTGTTTTCTAAGTAGGGAGAGATGTTCTAGCATATGGGGCGCTCACTCAGGCTGGATAGAGAGGGGCCTCAGAGATCCCAGACCATGACTCCAAGTTCTTTTCAACGCACCAAGGTGCCTCTGGGTCCCACCGGTCATCGCGGATTGTGACCCACAGGGAGCAGGGTGACTTGGCCTGTGCATCTTCAGACAATATGTCTGTCATCTCTCTATCTGTGTGTCTATCTATATCCATCATCTATCTATCTCCATATTGATCATCAATCATCTATATCACCAGTCTCTGTCTGTCTATCTACCATAGCAGACAAACCACAATGAAATGTGTGGGGAAATGCATTGCTCTTAGAGATTAACCATGGGTGAGTGGAATGTGGGTTTTTCTTTTGTCCTTTTCTCAGAATGTTGTATAACAGTCGAAGCAAAATAGAAGGTCACCTCTATGCCTTTGGCAACTGGAAACTTTCCAAGGCAGGCTAAAAATAAGTGATGGATGAATACTTTTTCTTCTGATACCAGGTGAGGGACCTGGGTGGGTCAGAATAACCCCGTTCTCTTTGGAGGAAAGAGTTCTACCGAGTGGAGAGAACAGGGCAACAAGTTTGGGTTCTCTCTCCATCAGTCATGAGCAGGGGCACGCAGTGCGCTCTCTCACTCCTCTCTCTCTTGAGGGCTTTAGTCTCATGTGTAAATTGAGGGAGTTGGGCCACCTCCTGAATGCTAAGAGCTCTCCTCTCTCTGAAACACCACGCCTCCCTGCAGCTGAAGAGAGCAGCAATCTGCGGGAGCTCTCCGGGTCCTGCCTGCCCCGTCACGGTGGTGGTCCCAGGGGCAGCCGGTGGCAGAACCAAAGATGCCATCGTGAGCAACTTGGTGGCACTCCATCCCAAGGTCCAGGACAAGTAAAGACTGTCAGGAGCAGAGGCAGAAAGGGATCTTGAGGTGCAGGAGGAGAGGGGAGGTGGCACCCATGCTCGCTCCGATTGGGTACCAAAGGCAGGAGACAGCCGACAAGTAGGGTGGGAAATTCTCCTGGCAACTCACTTATAACAAACTACTTCCAAAGCTGCTTTAAATCATTTACCTACTTCAATATCCCGACTGCCTCTGTATTTTTCATCTGTTCCCATCCCTACAGGCTATCTCTCCAAATCAGTAAATCCAATTTGTCATCGCTCAGATATGTTTTCAGGCTCTGAACAACCATTTTTTATACAAACCAAATGGGAGTGACTTCCATCAATTGTTCAACTGCAATCAGGACATGTTCATAAACAATGTAAATATATTTACTATATTCCTTCGCAGGACTGGAGCCTACAACCGGCCGAGAGGCCAGGATGAGAGGGCACCATTCCTGATGCTTTATGGGACCATTAATGAGTATGGATTGCTATGTCTCTTTAATTTTACCTTGGCTTGAGGGAGCCTTATTTTCCTAGGGATTTGGGTTGGCTCCCAGATGGCAGAAATCAGGATCAATCTTCTTTTCGAGTTAAAAAATCACTCTCACATCTATTCTTGCCATTTCTCCTCTAGGCTCCCATTTCCCACTACCTCGCTAAAAATAACTGCCAGTAGTTTGTGGAATTTGTTTGCTAATTCCCTCAGTCCCAACAGGTACTTGCTGGTGACACGGCAATAAACTTGACCGGCTCAGATTTCCCAAGTTATCTTGAGTGGCCACCTGGTGTTTCTGGGTGGATGGAACCATCGCTGACCTCTCTCAAGTTGGCACGCTTGGTTTTTCTCGCGAGACAAAAGCAGTGTGGTACTTTAAAAGGCCAGGAGGACTGCGTGTTTTACTTCCTTTATTCCTCGGGCATGGGACTGTCAGGTTTAGGGAGGGTCCCCCTTTATCAGGTGCTGTTTGAGGCACGAGGGATCCACCCATGAACAAGACGGAAGTATTCCTGCCTTCACGGTACTTCCCTCCTAGTGGAGTCAGACGGACAAGACGGAATAAATAGGATAAATAAAAGAAGTATGTGGTCTATTAGAAGGTGGTGGGTGTGAATAAAAAAGAGCAGGGTGGTGGCCTTTGGGTGGGTCCCAGTTTCCTCCGCATCAGTCCCCAGACGGCACGACTGCCATCCTCCATCTGAACCCGCTTGTCTCCTGCTTCTCTTCTTCGGTGCTTTCTTTCCCTGCTTTCCCTCCCTCTGAGAACTTCCTCCCCTGCCCTTGCACTGGCCGGCTTCTTCCTCTTTTGCTCTCTGCTCCCTGGACACCCACTGTGGTCCCCTCTGTGACCGTCCTTTGTTTGTTGGCTGTCTTTTGACCCTGGAGCCTAAGTAAGTTCTGGACCAGCCCTACGGCGGCATACTGGCATACTTCCACTAGGACAAATGTTTATTTTCATTGAAACAAGGGGAGGGAAATTGGAATAAAACAGGTTTTAAAAAGCAGAAGTAATTGGTTCTACATATATATATGATGCAAGTCAGAAATGTGAACAGTTTTTGTTAAAACACATTCCATACAATTTTGTTAGGTATCTTCCTCTTGGTCATCTTGCCTTAATCTGTAGATTTGCATAGACTCTGGGTGAAAATTTCAGAAACGCTTGCCTCCATCTGTGCAAAGAAAGGTGCATTTTCCCCAGGATCCAGTCAGCATTTTGCAATTTATTATTTCAGAGGTGCCGCTAGATCTTTGTTGATACTTTGAACCGGATTGGGAAGTAGACCTGAATGCCGAATCCATTCCATCCGACCCGTCTTTCTGGGCCGCTCTCTGTGACGCACCCCCGTTTCTCTGTGTCCCTGCCTCCCCACAATCCTTCACTGCCCCAGCCGTCTCCTGTCTTTATGCCCCATGAATCCCGGGCATCCTGCCATCCCATTACAGCCTCCTTCCGTACTCCCCCCTTCCCATCCCCCCTCCTCCCCCTCCTCTGACCTCTCAGGCAGTTCCTGGCCCCCCTCCAGGACCCCCTACCTTTGGCTGTTAGAGTCTGCGAAGCACAGCAGCTGTGACCGCCTCTCTGCTGGGCCCTGCCACCGGGCTGGATGGAAAGCTCATATGCTCCAGCTCTCGATGCGCTGGGGAGCCTGTGTGCGCCGTGAGCTCCCGGCCCAGAGCAGGGGCCACAGGACCAGCGGCACACCCGGCCTGTGCTGGGAAGGCATCCTTAGGGAGGACACAGACACCCACGCTGGTGCCCACTCCCCAAAGTCACCACCGCCTCGAAGGACCAAGGCCCCCTGCAAGTTAAGCTGGAGGTTAAGTGTGCCTTCTGTTGTTGTCTCCCCCCTGGTTAATTTTTGCCAAGTTGTAACCTTCAAGTAAGAGGCGTCCCGCGGACGCTGCCTTGGGATGGATGCCGCTCAGATCCAGGTTGGAGGGTCCTTAGACGCCATGGGGGAAGGAAGGAAGGAGGACATGGACACGTGAACAGGGCTTGACTCCAGCTGCATTTTTAAGATAAAAGAACTCAGGGCGCCTGGGTGGCTCGGTCGGTTAAGCATTGGACTTCGGCTCAGGTCATGATCTCACAGTTCGTGGGTTCGAGCCGCACGTCAGGCTCTGTGCTGACAGCCTGGAGCCCGCTTCGGATTCTGTGTCTCCCTCTCTCTGCCCCTCCCTGCTCTCTCTCTCTCTCTCTCTCTCTCTCTCTCAAAAATAAATAAATCCCATTTAAAAAAAGAAAAAAATAAAAAAAAAATAATAAGATGGAAGAATTCAAAGCAAACAACCATCAGTCTGTTCTAAGAAGCAAGTTATCAAGGCAATGCTGTAAGGAAAGTTAGGAGAGGGCAAACATTTTACAGGGACACTGGGCAGGGACGGCCCCGAGCCCAGAAACTTGTGAGTTCCGTGGAGCTTGATAGGTTAGGGGGTCAACTGCATCACCCCCAAAATGAAATCCTCCGCCCCTCATTCCTGCTCCCTTTCACAGCAGTAAGTGTTGTTAGGGGCTTTAAACTTCTTTTCTGGTTTCAACTCTGTAATTCCCCTCCTATTTTTTTTTTTTTTTTTAATACAAGGGGGAGGGAGGACTGAGCAATTCGATCTTCCCCCAGATAGGAAGCAGGGAAACAAGAGCTCTTTGTCTCCATCCCGGAGCCCCAGGACTATGTCAGTGCCAGAAGGCCAATGCTGCAAAGGGTGCTGTCATCGTTCTGCCTCATTTGCATGTCGGCCTGCCTGCACATTCTGACCTGTGCGGAGGAATGCACCGCCCTACAGAGAATGCGCGTGAGGGGAAGTAGACGCCCTGGACCCAGTCGGAGAACAGACGCAGTATCTCCCCAGTCCCTTCCTCCGACATTGGTGATTTCGAGCCATGTTCAAGTACCTTCCCAGCCTCTGCTCATTGTCTCCTGCAATCTGAGCGGCTGCCTGAGTTGTTTCTTTTTTCCTCCCCATTTAGTAGGTCAACGTACACTTGGATTAAAAAAAAAAAAAAAAAAAAAAAGTACTGACTTCCACCAAGTGCAGGAAAGGGGGCCTGGGAAGCTTCCACAAAATACCCAGTGCTGCTGGAGGTATCAGTGAGCTGTCTGGCTTGATCTGGGTGGTTTCTAAGCCCAGGATCTAGTTAGAGCCTTGCCCGGTCATTTCTCTCCCTTTACAGTGAAGGTATTTTAAAGCTGGAGGCACTCTCCGTGATAGAAATGTTTTACAAATGAAGAAGCTGACTTTTCTAGTGCCTTCTAGCCAGTTAATTGCTGACCTGGCCAAAGAACGGAGTGTTCTGACTCTCAGGCTACCTACTTCTGAACTTTAATTTATATCTTTACCAACTGATACTTGGCCAGAGATATTGTACCTAAAAGTTTACAAGATTGTTTTTGTCTTATTTTGATTGTTTTTTATTGTAAAATTATCCTGTTACTTTAGACATTATTTTCTTGGCTGTATTGTATGTAACTTTCTTATCTTGTGGCATTGGAGACTTTTTTTTTTTATTGTTGCTGTTGTTGGTGGTGTAATTTTCCCCCTTGAGAACATAATATCTGATTTTGTATTCAAAGCTACAGGAGGAAAGACCTTTTTATAGAAATGCAAGTTACATAAAACCTCAGAAATAAATGAGTGCCTTAGGGCCTTGGCACCTGCCCCTCCAGATATACTCTCGGTCAGAGATGAAAGTTAAAGAGATTTTTTTTTCAGAGAGTGTGTCCTAAAATCCTGCTAGAGCTCTCGGGTTCCACACATGTAGCTGCTACCTGCCAGGACCTGGCGAGTATGGCTTGTGTCCCCGGATCGCGTGGCAACCAACATTTCCAAGTAGAGGAGGTGATGAACGCCCTGTCTTGGCCACGGCAGGGGACAGGACACGCGGTCCGTCTGCACCGACTTCTTGAAGTGTGACCTCGGGGACGCCAGGGGCACGTGGGCTGGGGAAAACACCGAATCGGGTTGAAAGCCGGACAACACGACGACCGGGTTGGCGACGCGACGGTCCGGGGAGCACAGTGAACGCACGCACTCTTCTCGGAGTCTCTTTTCACGGAAAGTCTCCCCCTTCACTTCATCCCCCGTGGGAAGAGTTGGGTCTTGAACTCTTTGTGAAATCTTCAAACACATAATAAGAATTAATCACCATTAGTTCTCGATTTTAACAGCTGCCTGCTACCTCGATCGCCGGCTGCAGCTGCACACTCCTTTCCCTCTGCTGACATCATAATCCCATTACAGCTGGGAACTTGCACACATAAAATGCAGATTTAAGCTGATTTTGAAACAACTTATACTTGTTAATTGCTCCAATCTCTATCGCAAGCATAAAATCCCAGCTTTCATGTGGCTCCTCCTTGCCAGAGACGGGCCCGTTCTCTTTCTTTCTCGGGGTTAAGAGTGGACCCCAGTGCCCAGCCATATGTGGCAGCCTCCAAGTCACGGACGCGCTTGTGGCCCAAAGTTGTCCAGCAGTGGCATCTGTCCATCTGCTCCTTGCTCATCTGTTTCCCCAAAAGGACTCGACTGGCAGCTAAGAAAATGTCTTGGAACCAGGTGAGGCTGGGAGAGCTCTGCCCCGGCTGCAGCCCCCTCACTGCTCAGGACCGGCTCTCTCTTTTCTCCATGAGGAAATTCCAGCGCTTGTTTGCTCGGCTTGCTGAGTCAAGTAGGAGAAATTGACTTCCTGGTTGGGTCTGTGCCCTTGTTCAACAAGACCCTTCCCGGACACACTCCTGGCCATCCCTTGTATTTAGGTCCTGTTTTCCCACAAGCTTGTGCGTGGCCTGCAGCTTGATGCCTGAGTGTCTTCAGCCTGCGATGGTGCAGGTTATTCAATGTAGTGAAAAGTAATGATTGGAAGCATTTGTGTGCATGAACGCCGGGGGCGGGGGTGTGTGCGCATGGACCCAGCAGAAGGGCTCTGCGTGTTTTGTTCGGAGATTCTGGGGCGTGGGCTTGCCGCTGTTCACAGAATTGCAGATAACTATTTCGTCTTCCAGCGAATGGTGTGGTAACCTGCTTATAGAGGGACACGAGAGGAGGAGTTATTTTGCAAAATCTACCCTGTTAAAGCAGTAATTTTAACTCAGGAGAATCTCGGGGAGACTGTGCACGAGTTCCAGCGAGAAACAGGCTCACTGACATTTTAAACCACAAAGAGACGTCCTGTTTATATTTTGGAATGGTTCTGAGTGAATTGCTTTTTAGGTTAAAAGGCTCTTTTTCTCCCCCAAGTCTTTATTCCAGGGATTTTTGCAGGCCCCATCTGCTGGTCATTAGTGGAATTGTTAAGGATTATGAAAAGTTTGCATTTTTTCCCTTATTTCTGGCGGCATTTAGGATTTATTTCGTGAAGATTCATACCTAGAGAAATCCCTGACTGTGTCTTTCGATGACTGAACTATAGGCAGCTATGAGGTAGGCCTGCTTGTATGAAGGGGGGGTCTCGGAAATCACCCGAGCCTCCCAAATATTGGGTACCGCTCAGCAAGTACGCGAGCCCTTCTTGGTTTCAGGCTCTACGGAGCCCGTGGCTGACACCTTCTTTCACTTGGCAGTCATGTCATCAGAATGAATTCCCGAGCCCACAAAGGCGTCCTTTATTCCAGGTTACTCTTAGAGGTCGTTTGGGTAGAAAACAATGCTTGCCTTCCCCGGGCAAAGATTGGCTTTGGCAAGCTTGCCTCAGTGGCCCTCATGAGACAGTCAGGCTCTCGGTTCAGTTTCTGGGCCTCCTTCGGGGTGGGGAGCTCCCGAAGGTGAACCCCAGAAAGCTCCAGATCCCCATCCGTTGGCGCTTCTCCATCACCACCTGCTACAGTCACACAGGAGTTCTTCCAAGAGTGTGAAGGATTGCCAGGCCCATCATGCCGATGATCAAAGAACGCGGTGCCCCAGGTTGGCCAATAACTGAGTCAGGATTATTCAGCCCGAATCGCCAAGTGTATCCTCCTCTGGCTGTATTTAAATGGACTTTGCTTTAGATTGACGTCCCTCGGACAGCTTCCTTCCTCCTGGTCCCCATGCTTCCGGCCCACCTCCTGCTGTCCTGGCCACAGAGCTGCACTTCACCAAGCACTTCTCTTCACATCCCAGGGACTCAGGCCTGTTCGGAGCAGGCCATAGCTGAAACTCTGCCTGCCCGGAGTCTAGCGTCTTAGGAGAGATTCCTTAAGCCAACTCTCCTTGCTTGAAGTGGGGACACACTTTGGACACAGTGGAGGGGTGCTCAGTGATTTGTCTGGGACTAGGAATGCTCGCGGCCAACCCCAGCTCTGGGGGACTCGTCATACCTGTGTCAACTGATTGCCAAAGAACAGTAAACTTCGTCTTCACATGCACAAAATCTGTTTACTGAGCCCTGCTGGATATGCCCTGAATGAGCCAACTGTATAACTCCTGTTCATTACTGCACTGTTTAGACAGTTATGAAAACTAATAACGACTTTGTTTTCTTTTCTCGATTAAATGTCATCTCGCATTCCACTGACATTCCACCTGAAATTTGGTTTTGTTTCCAAATCTGGGGCCAAGGAGAGCTCTCCCTTGTTCTGTCTAGGGTGGGGTGGGATGGGAGAACACAGGGGTTGACAATGGGGGCTGGCGGGGCACTCCCCTTGGCTGGAGCTCAACGCGAGTCTGGATAAAGCCCCAGGGTGGCTGGGATGCATCTTTATCCTGTGTCTCTGCAGTTTGCTCGAGATTGCAGAAAAAACTTGAGGGTGATTGGATCCTTGGAATTCATGTATCTGGGCCATTTGCAATGGTTTGTATTTTTCTTATGTCCAGTGGATTTCCCAGGTCTCTTTTGGTTCCGTGTTCCCAGCTCTGCAGCAATGTTCTTTCAGCCAGTCGGTAAACATGTGGTCCCTCCGGCTTCTGCGCAAATGCCAGTGCATGGATTGGCCATTAAGAAAACCTGTTATGGGAGCTGTCGCCGTCCTTCTGGGAAGGGAGTACATCCCCAGTATGCTGTCCCCTGCTCCGCCATCCCAGGGTTACGACTCTTGTGTCCCTTAGAAGCAAGTCTTTTGATTTTAGTGATGTGTGCTATAACTACATTCCTTTGTGCTCAGTGATTTGTCTTTAAGTCTCCACTAATGCCTCCGATTTCGTTTCACACTTAAGCAAACTGGAATCCTTTGTGGATCCACAAAAAGAAGTGGGTGCACATTGAGACCATCACGCCTTGGTAAGTGGAGTGGCCTCGCAGGCCAGGCTGGTGGTGGGCAAGTCCTGTCTTCCTGGAGCTACTGTCTTGTTGGTCTGGGAGCAGGGGGACCCATAGCCCCACCGAGTCTGTCACGAGGGAGACGGATGGGTAGGTAGCCTTCTGCGACACTTAGACTGTCTGCCTTGTCAAGTTGACCATCAACTTGACACTAAAGTTGCCAGAAAGTATTTGTCTGGCCCCAGGATTGTCCAGACAGTGTGAAAGATTCTATATGTTGCCCTATCTCAGGGTAGGTCCTTCATTGAAGACAGAAATTGAATTCCTCTGAAGGGAATGGTCTAAGTCACATTTTCCAAGAGTGAAGTCAGATAAAAGGAAGATAGATCAACCTCACTGCTGGATTTAAAAATCAGAAAGAGAGGAAAGAAGAAAGGGAGGAGAGAAGGAAGGAAAGAGGAGGAAGGGAAAGAAGGAAGGAAGGCAAGAAAGAAGAAGGAGGGTAGAAAGGAAGGAAGGAGAGAGGAAGGGCAAATGAACTAAGGAAACTCACTGGAGATACATTCGTATTTTGTATTTTGTTATCTTTGTGCATACCATTTTTACGTAATAGTCACCACTTCTTGGATTTGTAACGCTGCTTTAATGAAATTTGCAGTGAAGTCAATAGGAATAATGTGGGATGAACTGAATGTGATTTCCATTGTCTGACTTCCAGATTATTAAATCACTTTTAATGATCCATTCTATGCAACTCAAAAACATATAAATAAATGCATAAACTCATTTTGACATAATCGGTCATGAAACAGTGGATGTAATTAAAATGACCACTCATCAAAATTTCATTAACACTTTGGTGTTTCTCCAACAAAGTTGGAGTGAATCACCAGTGAGGACAAACGTCTCTGCCACAGTTAAGAGAAAAACCCATCTGTTTTATAGTAAGAGAAACCTGTGGTATTAGCTATAATTCGTGAATTTAGGTAAATCTGTCACCAATCTCCAGAAGCACCTTGATGATGAATCTCCCAGCAGACAGTATCAGAAGGAAAGGCTCAGTGTCCACTGGATGATTTAAGAATGGATGATTTCTGGGCGCCTGGGTGGCTCAGTCAGTTAAGCGTCTGACTTCAGCTCAGGTCATGATCTCATAGTTCATGAGTTCGAGCCCCACATCAGGCTCTGTGCTGACAGCTCAGAGCCTGGAGCCTGCTTTGGATTCTGTGTCTCCCTCTCTCTGCCCCTCCCCTGCTCGCACTCTCTCTCTGTCTGTCTCTCAAAAAATGAATAAACGTTATAAAAAAATTTTAAGAATGGATGATTTCTGGGGCACCTGGGTGGCTCAGTTTGTTAAATGGCTGACTCCTGATTTTGGCTCAGCTCATGATCTCATGGTTCATGAGGTCGAGCCCTGCATCAGGCTCTGCGCTGACAGCCCAGAACCTGCTTGGGATTCTCTCTCCCTCTCTCTCTCTCTCTGTCCTTCCCCTGCTCATGAGTGTGTTTTCTCTCTCTCTTTCTCAAAATAAATAAACATTAAAAAAAAAAAAGAATGGATGATATCTGAATGGTTAAGGGCTATAAAGACTGGGTCCAATCCCATCACGCCTCAAACATGTGGTTTTCTGTAGTTTGTTTCTATTGAGATGCAACTGACATATAACGTTATACAAGTTTAAAGTGTACAGTGTGTTGATCTGATACATTTATAGATTACCATATGATTACCACCAATTGCTGCTCCACAGTGTCACGTAATTATCATCTCTTTTTTTGTGGTGAGGACATTTAAGATCTAGCCTTTTAGCAACTGTGAAGCATATAATACAGAATTGTTAACTAGAATCACTATGCTGTACAGGAGGTCCCCAGAAGTTATTCATCTACTAACTCTGCAATTTTGCCTTGGCAGTGGCTTTTTAGGTACTCCGTACAATAGGCTGAAAAGCTGAATAATGCATTTCTAGCTTATGCCAGAAAAGTACCAAGAAAACAATACCTATCAAGGTTTGGAGTGGATCCGAGGTGACACAGAAAAAAACTTAGTATCTGACATCTGTATTCGCTCATCCACCATTCATTCTACGTGTGTGTGCGGGCTCCATGCCAGGAGCTGGGAATCCTGCGGTAAGCAGGAAGAAAAGCCGCTACGCTGTCCTCGCGAAGCTTCTAGTTGGAATTTGTTCACCTGAATGTAAGGAAGTCTGAAAATTAGCGCACTTTCTACAATCCTCCCTCCCCCCCCCCCCCCCCCCGGGATGGTTTCTAAAAATACATTAGAGAAATTATTGGTAATACAGGCGTTGTGAAGGACAGAAAACACATCCCACCAGCAAGGATTCAAACATCTCCCTGTGTATATATCTTCTCTTTAAGGGATTCTGATGAATATTGAAAACTGATGTCTGTGCATGGAAGGGACTGCATCAGTGAAGATGATTCCGTGGAAATTCAGAGAAACTCGGCCTCACGTTCCCTGGCGGCAAAAGGAGAAAGGTTTTCTGACCACTGAGCTCAGTTCCACGGAAGTGGCCGCCTGACTGGCGTGGTCTTCCTTCTCTGGTTTGCTTCTTGAACACATGAAAATATAGGTACCGTCAGGGCTCAACAAAGGCTGCCTGCATGCGGGGCAAATAACACACGGTGGCGTGGTTTCCTCTTTTGCTCTCGAGGCTGAGAGAGAAAGAAACTCCCGAGGCTCTGCCAGCCCTGTGGGCGGATGGTCATGAATGTTGGTTCTGTGGTACTGTCTTCCGTCTTCAGCTGTGTGGCCGGGCTGTGGTCACCCACGGATGCCCATCAGACACTTGTCATACAAGCCCCCAGTGTCTCATGGGCTTCCGGAGGTCCTTCCAGAATAGGTGTGGAGCCTCGTCTGTGGCCGACCCTCTTTGGTTGAGGGGTAAACTCAAGACGTTTGGGATTTTGTCATATTTTACATGTGACGTCAGTGTTCTCTCGTCGACCGAGTTGAAAGGGGCCGTCGTTTGGGACTCAGAAACTCGGAGATCTGAGGTGAAGGCCTTGAATAAACAACGCTGACAGTCAGCACGCTCATGTGTTAAGGAGTCTATTTCCCATTTATTCTCGGTGACTTAAAACAGGAGACCCGTTCAAAGTCACGGCTGTCTTTTGGAGGCTGCACATCAGAGGATGGTCAGGTGACAATCGTCTCAAGTCTCTTATTCAGCAGTCACTTTTAATTGTGATGTGTTGACCAAATACACTTTTTGGGGTCTTCTTTTGCTTTCTGCCAAGCGGCAGTGCGTAAAAATTCCTGACATCAAGCCTGTTCAAGGGACAAGCAACCACAATTTCTTCCCAACGGTCTCCATCACCACAGGCACAACACTCTCCTGCTAGACACGTGTAGATACACCACACGCCTACACCTATACCCCTCTGTGTATCTCTCTTATATAAATATTTACACAGAGACACACGCACACGTACAGGTATGTACGTGCACATATCAACAAATAGGCACAACGCACACGCATATATTCTGCTCGAAGAGCCCGTCCAAAGGGATTTGCTTTCTTTTTAATATTTTTGAAGACTGCTTTATGGTCCTGTTGACCTGCTTTTAGTGGGAGCTTAGCTTTCAGCAAAGGTAATTAAATTATAAACTGACTGCTACAATCATCAAACTACTCATAAAATAAGAAATGAAAAAAAAAAAAAACCCTGAAATAAAAATCGTCCAGGCTTCTCTTCTTGTGATATAGCTCCCTGATGTTAATTACATTTAAATGGGTGAGTACTATTTTGGTATCATTCATACGCCTCCAAAAGTACTTTCCAGTTTATCATACCTGTCAACCTCGGTGCATCACAGGCTAATACTTTATTAAGAAAAAAATCATTAGGGAGCCGCTGATCCCATTTAAGTACATTGGGCAGAATGTAAGACTAATTAAAAAGCATATTTTTACATTATTAATTTCTGAGTTTCACACTTAATGAATGTGAAATGACAGGGCTACTATTTTTACATTCAGGCACTCTGGGCTTTCCAGTCGGGGGAATTAAATTCTGGGGATTTTTGCAAAGATGTTGCTTGAGAGATATGTTTTCAAGGAAAGCTAAGCTTTTTAGCTATGCCTTTTCCTGGGAAATTATACTAAGGCACATAACAGCCACTTAAAAAGAGTAGTTAAATAGATGTTATTTTTTTCATCATACTGCCATAAAAGTATTTTAGATGAGGTATAAAATATGGTTTTTAAATGATATTATGATTTGCAAACACTAAAAAATAATTGCAGTGCAGTTGAGAGAGAGAAAGCATCTAATCTTTATTGTGTAAGACAATGTGATAAAATATTTTACAGCCAAAACCTCATTTTGCATCTGGAAAATTGTGTAAACTGATGGGGAAAATCTCATTAAAACTAAAGGTTATTTTTTTTAATATTCTCAGAACAAAGCAACACATTACAACCGCATTTTCCCTTTTTCCTATTTATTAAATCAGACAGTCATACGAGCGCCCAACGTTCAATATAAATAAAGGCATAAAATGACATGACCAATGCAGATGGACAAAGATGAATTATGTCAGGATGCAAAAGATCTACGTTAAGAACGACGGTGGGTGTTCTAGAAGCTTGTTAGCTGTATTCAGTTGCAGGGATACATTATTAAGTATTAGGTGTTACATTACTTAAAACTCCGCTGGCTGAACGCTGGCTTCCCTTCCTGAGCGTCTGCACACACAGCCCATTTTTATAGGGCTGTACACGGAGGAGGAGAGAAAAAATCCTTTCTTTTTTCCTTTCTTTTTCAAATGTGCTTACAATTGCCTCTCTGTATTTTTATTGTCTTTTTACAAACCACAAAACTCACACTGGAGGCAGAGCTTAACTGCTGAGGCTTTCCTCATGTAAATATTAGGAAATTACATTTGTACAAACTGCAGGGCTTTGTAAATGGGGGCTGGAGAGGCTCCAACACAAATTAATCAGGATAAAGTTGCTCTGTGTTGAACATGACCATAGTTTATTTTCTTAAAGTATTAATTTGTCAACAGCTTTCCTGCTCCGGCTTGGCTCATTTCGAGGGCAGAGGAGGAAGACACATCTGTAGTGCTGACTGTTTTACACCTTGTGGTTTTAGGAACGGATCGCAGTTAATCAGAACAAAAGTGTGCTTAATTTTGCAGTATTAATTTTCATATAAACGTCCGCTATCACACGACAGGGATGTGAATATACATGGAGGGGCTTCAGGAAGCCTCGTTTTCAGCGGGAAAAAATGAAACCGATCGAGTCTGATGCTGAATAATTGATGTTATGTCGTGTGTTTAAAGATTTCCAAAAGAAATGCTTTCAGAGTCTTCACCTCTAATGTCTGTTCCTTGTAAAATCCACTCGCTCCGTGGGCCCCCGGCCGCTGCACAGGGAGAGTTACACTCGGCGGCTCACGCCTCCTCGGTTCCAAAGACACTGTGGTATTTTTAATTATATCTCGATTTTCTTAAAATACGCGTTCCTTGCTATGTTTCTGGAATGGAGAAGTGTGTGTAATGACCTCTATTTTTCAGCGTTGCCAAAACAAATGAAGGGAAATGTTCAGCTCTCCCCTTGCCAAATGTTTTAATGCTTTTCCATGAAAGCAAACCTTATTTGTAATGTACGTTACACCTGAAGTAAATAGCGCGTCCTGTCAGAGGCAAACGCTATTGCGCAACTACCCACAATCGATAGTTTTGCTTTTGGTAAAAACAGAGCCTGTGAGGGATTGCGTCATTCTCCGAGCGCATTCATCTGCGTGGTGATCAACAGTCCGTGCACGGATCCAACCCACCTATCACGATGTAACACCCAAAGTACAGTGAACCGATGCCTTTTTGAGCCACCTGCTGATTAGTTACTTCTTGAAACAAACAAGCAAACAAAACCCCAACATCACGTTGACGGGGCCTCAAAGCTAATGCAAATGAAGGCTCAAAACAAAAATCCCACTTTAATTTTCCTACCTAGGATTAAGGTATTATCGTGATGGACTCACTTCCCCCCTGCTCCTGCCAGCCCTCTGAGCCACACGCGTGTGCAAGCAGCACGCCCGCTCCGGAGATGGCCTGGTTGGGGAGAGGGGCAGGGGTCTCCTCCCCTGACCCCCAACTCAAGGAAGGACCTGGCCGGACAGACAGCTTATTCCCCACACGTCACTACATCGATTTCAAAAACGAAGATCTCCTCTAAGGCGGCTAATGGGAGACAATTCCATACACCCGGCCTCTGCCGTCTCTTAGGCGTTCCCGGGTTGTTTGTGTTAACACGCATCTTCAAATATTATTGACGTTCCCCTTGTATTATTAGTTTGCATTTACCCCGCTCACCGTTTTATTATTCAAGATCCCCGGCGTGGCCAAGTATTAATCAATGTATTACGCTGCTCGGTTGGGCCAGCTGTACAGAACAGGGCGCCCCTAGGGTTAACACAGTCAAGAACGAGAAAAGTGTTTTAGACATGTGCACAACATGTGGTTTACTATTATCATGAAATGAGGTGAACTGGGAGTCTATACATATGGATTTTGAATTGCATAAATTTTGATTGATATCATTTGAAGACCGAGGCTCTGAAAGGCTAGATTTTGTGAAAGACGATACACAGACCAGCTATTACCGCATATAATCATACCAGGAAAAGTATCTGAAATGAGCCAGGCAGCTGGCTTTTAAATAGCTAAAACATCACATCAATACTTATTTTGAATAATGGAAAAAAGAGGTAAAAGATGTTGACCCCTGCCTGACAGGAACATGTTCCGAAAGTAGAACGGGCCCCCTGGGGGCGGCCCCTGCCCCACAGTAGCTGCCAAGCCCTCCTCTTCCTCTCTCTCCCTTTCTGCCACTTGCTTGGTCCCTTCCCCCAGCTCCAGCCGCCGCCCCACCCCCACCCCCTTTGCTCTCTCTTTCTCTCTGTCTCTCTCTCAAAAAAAAAAAAAAAAAGTAAATATTTTTTTGAGCATTAAGCCACTACGGACAAGCGGCTAGAAAAAGAATTTTCACAAATTCAGGAAACACTTGAGAGGTAAAACCAACATCCTGAGACAGAAGACAGGCCAGCTTTTGACACTAGGTTGGACCTGTGAGGCCAAAAACCTCCAGCCAGGAAGCGCTGGCCACCGGGTCAGGGCTCCAGGGGCCCCGCGCTGAGGCAGAGAGCGCAGAACTTTCCATGCACCGCCGAAACCAACAGGCCTCTTCATGGGAAATTGGCTGAAAATGTGCTGACCGGCATAAAACTTTTATTGGAGCCGAGGACAGGAGGCCGAACTCCCAGGGAAGGGCGGTGTGGGGAGGGCGCAGCCCTGACGGGGGGGGCGCTCCGCAGGCGGCCCCAGCCTCACCTTTGGGGTTTGGCCGCCAGGGGGGCCCCCTCCGCGGCACCCCCACCCACCCTGCGGCCCCCAGCCCGCGCCCCCCGCCCCCCCCCCCGCGCCTACCCCCCTGCGCAGCGCGCCATCCGGGAAGGGGCACCTGGCGGGACCCCGAGATCTGGGGAGCCCCGGGGGTTGGGGGGGGGGCGCGTCAACTCTCCCTCCCGCGCAGCTCCGAGCGGGCCGACTTTCTGGAGGGGGAAAGGGACATAAATCAGGAAATTAAAAAAAAAAAAAGTTTCTGCACATTTTCAAAACCCACGTTGCGCTCTCTGAGGCCCTTTTCATTTTAACCAAATCAGGGGGAACTTGTCCTCACAGCGCGAGGCAGATGGGACAATAAATCACAGGCGCCGTTGACTGCCTGCAGTGCGCTCTCCGCAGCTGTCACTTTTTTGTCTCTTTGGTTTTAGCTGACATGGTTTGAGGTCCACTGTGAACCAATCTGGACTTTTTTTTACAGTCATATCCATCAAAACGACCAGTGGCCATCAGCCCGCCGCGGCCATCGATCCGGTGGCCCCTGCGCCCCGCGCGGCTCCTGGGCCAGGCTGGGGGAGAGGCAGCACCTCGGTTTAGCGGGTTTTTTTTCCTCTTTTTTTTTTTTTTTTTCCCTTTGCCTCCAGCTACGGCTGTGATTTTCCGAGCAGTCTTGGCTAACGTTATTAAAGTTGCATCACGGTGGATACAGAGCAAAGCAGATAACGGGCCCCGCGCGCGCCAGCCGGGCCTCCGAGCCTGCTGTTGCTTTTGCAAGTGCGCGGAGGCGCCGGAGAAGCTCGGAGTTTCCAAGTCGTTGCTTATTTTGCAAAGTAAACAAGCAAATGTTATGTGCATAACCTTAGCTGTCTCGCTAAAGGTCAGCGCGCCCCTGCTCATTTCCCGGGCTGCCTTTTGGGGGCACTCTGATGCCGGGGATTTTCTCGGGTGTTGGGGAAAAAGACGCGCTCGCCTAACAAAGACTCAATCTACAAAGGCTGCAAAACAGAAACATTGATTACATTTGAACTGGAGTGCGGAAGTTTACTTCGGTGTATAAAATATCAGCCCCCGGGAGCGCTAACTAGCGAGCAGGCTGGACCTGGGGCCCGGGGGTTCCAGCCCCACCCCGGAGCCTTCCACAGACCTTTCTTGGAGAGAGCGATGCCCCCCAGGCAGGCTCCTACAATAGTCGCCCGGGGCCAGGACACCACTGAAAATTCTGGACATGGAAGGCGAGGGTGAAAACATTCCAAGTTTCTCTTAGAATTGCATTTTCTCCCAAAGTGGCATCTCGTCCTTAAAATCGTTGAGGGCACTTTCACGTGAGCAGAGATGATGTCACATAGGTACACAAGTTTGAACTCGACAAAGAACCAGCAAGAAAAAAAAAAAATTATACGTGGGCATAGGGAGCTCACAGATACACAATTAAAAAAAAAAATGGCTGCTTAAAAATCCCCAGTTAGGTCAGGTTAAATTTATTATATTCTTTTATAGCTGAACTGCATGGTTTTCACTTGAGGTGACAGCTGAAATGCGCCAGAAACCTTTGGAATTTCAGTACTATATATTACTATGAGGAAGAAAATAAAGTTCTACCATTAGAAGGTAGGTGCTTTGCCTTAAAATGTTCAAGGGGTGGGGGGGGAAAGATGTTAATTTTTTCCTGCAATTCTTTTTTTAAAGTATGAATGAATTAAGTGAGTGGAACAGCCAGCTAGGCATAATATAAACACAGCTATGAAACACTGCCCTCGCTCCAGATTGGAAATGTTCAGGTTGCTATACTACAGTAAGGAAGGATTAGTCCTGGTTTTAAGTGAAAACACCTAATTTGCTTAACGTGTATTTTTACCCTTACGAAGAACGTCTTCTGGGCAGGACTCGGAGCCCGGTGTACTTGTGCTGTGAGCACCAGTGATCAAGGGTGACATCCACCTGGACAAAACGTGAACCTTTCTGTACACATCTGCCTATGGGTGTCCACAGTTCAAGTCCAAGTGAAATGCTAGTGGAAGGGTTGTTTTTGTTTTGTTTTGGTTTGGTTTTCCAGGAAAGCCCCTCCATTTCGAAAGGACTCCATTCACACAGTTCTTTTTTAGTTTTCCTATTGTGATCACCTGTGCCTTTCGAAAATGGATTAAAGGTGGAATCTGCCCTTGAAAGGGTATGTGTGTCCAGTGGCGAATAAATACCTCGCACTGGGTCAAGTGTCCGCAGTCGATTTGTGACCCTCTGTACCTTCCAGGCAATCACAGCAAGGGGTACCCCTTCCAGTACCATGAAGGCCATCGGCAGATGCCCGGAAGGAAGTCCCGGGGCTGCTTTCCCCTGGGGGGAGGTAAGAAGTCGCAAAGCGCATCGTCCTCACGGCACGGGGCCGGGCAGCGCTGCCTCGCTCCTCTACCGGTCAGGGTGCTGTTCCCGGAGCCACTTCCAGAGTTCCGCCTCGCCAGGATGCAGCCGGCATCTGGCCACACTGTGTGGTTGCGGGGTAACACAGTGTTATTTCGGCAACAACGGAGTAAAAGAAACCCAACGCTAAAGTAATACCAACAACTGAATTGCAAGGAGTGGACTAAGGCCACATTCCCTCATTCAAATTCACCGAAGATGTGGCAGAAGCGTCCGGTTGTCAAAATCCAGAGGCAGAATCTTGAAGGGCAGGTGTCCAGAGGTGCGATCTGTATGTATGTAAAATGCAGGAAGTTAGTTTCCCATCCCTGGGAAAGACATGATACCGGCTTCTGCCGGTATCTTCCCTCTCAGAGTGCATTTGGGCACAAAGAGCCACAGAGCCACAGAGCTTTCCAGTCGTATTCCCAGCAGACAGGGGTGTGCTTAGTGGCAATTAAGGACTCCTCTGGTTTGCACTGCTGCTTCTGCAAATCACACAAACCGTTAAAAAAAATAAAATAAACAAAACACCCTTGCCGTCAACGTTGCCCGTTTGCCTGCTTTCGCTCCCGTCCTTAAATCTGCATCCTGAATGCTCGGCGTCGTCTGCTCCCGATGAGACTGTATTTTTCCCTGTGGTCTGAAACACTCCCAGACGATACCGGTGAGGGATAAACCCTCCCTGTGGCCGTGCTATTGTTTTATGTCTATTTTTCACCTGACTCCAACCCTTAGTTTAGAAGGACCGGGAAACCAGAGGGTCACCGGAGCTTGATTTTTCTTGCACCTGCCATCCCAAGGATAGGATTCTACCTGCGCCTTTAACCAAACGGTGCAGTGCCTCTTAGGGCTGGAGAGAAACGCCTCCCAGGGAATTCTGTTTATGGACAATACTACTTCTAGAGAGTCAACTGAATTTTGCAGCCTCCCTTCTTTACATTGCTTTTCTTTAATGTGCTAAATTCCCAACAGGAAAAAAAAAAAAAACAACATTATTTAAAGGTCTGGGGGGCATCCGACTTCGGCTCAGGTCATGATCTCGCGGTCTGTGGGTTCGCGCCCCGCGTCAGGTTCTGTGCTGACGGCTCGGAGCCTGCAGCCGGCTTCAGATTCCTTGTCTCCCTCTCTCTCTGTGCCTCTGCCCCACTCGTGCTCTGTCTCTCTCTGTCTCTCAAAACTGAATAAGCGTTAAAAAAAATTAAAAATAAATGTCTGCACTTCTGTCTGAGGAGACATAAGACTTAAAGAGGGAAAGATTTCCCCTGGTTTAGGTCTTCAAAGGAGAATTTTAAAAAAAAGTAACATGGATGCTATATTTCTTCAAGCTTTTTTCTCGTATCACCTAAATCAGTCACTGTTATTTATTAAGAATAAAGCCTGCTATGTACTTCTAAGGGTAGTATCCAGGATTGGAAGAAAGAAAAGGAATTCGCAAATAAGTGATATCCAGGAGGAGAGATTAAGGCTGACCTCAGTACCATAGCAGGGTGACTTCATCACTTTGTGGGTGACGCACAGGTAGCCAGGCCACCTGGACAGCCTTCCCCTTTCGGGGACAGCAGCTGGCTCGGCCAACCCTGTGGGCCGGCTGGCGGTGGCGTCCTTGTTAAATTACTCACATTTCCTCTGTGTCTTTTAAAACGGCACAACTGGCTGTGGTCAGGAATCGCATGGCTTTGTTCTAGAGGTTTCTCTCGAGCGGGCACCAACTGGGTAGACCCGTTTCTGCAGAGCATTTTCCATCCAGCCCGAACAAGGGAGGCCCACGATAGGATGAGCCCTGCTCGTCTGCAGGCATCACTCCGCCTGCCAGAAGGGGAGAGTCTGTAATTGTGATGAGAAGTGACCAGAGCCCCAGCCTGCCTTTCTCCCTGCTCCATTTGAATATCTTAAGTACAGAGTGGCTGTGAGCAAAACAAAAACATGTCATGTGCCCAGGTGACATTTTGTAGCAAACAAGCAAATCACAATCCAGGAAGTGTTGTATTTTATGCCAACAACAACCTGACAGTTTTCTCTGAAAAGAAAACATGACACTTTTCCAAATATCAGAGGAGGCGTCCACTGCTCAAGGGATTCCTGTCCTGTCACTGAACGGGAAGGTCACGGGCTGGCTTCATGATTTCTGTGGCTTCACAATGTGGTGGTGGAGGGTTTGCACGCTAAGTGCTGTAGGCTAAGGGAAATCTTCCCTTCATCTCTGAAAGAAGTGACAGGAGGAAAAAGGTCCTACGTTGACAGCAGTAACCTCTAGGTTTAGAGAATCTGCCCTAAGGAATGGGAAGCAAAATTGCCCATGTTAATGTGTTGCCAGTGCGGTCCCCAATATGCAAGAGATTGGGCTGCAAGGCGTCCCCTGCCCCGTGCCGGGCACTACCGTGGACCCTGGCAGGAGGAAATCTTACTATGTGCAAAGAATCGTGTTTCTGTAACAGCTTCGGACCTCGTGTATCTCCACCTCTACTCTGTGCTGGAGATGATGAAACGCCCTCTGTCTGCACTGTGTCCTCCAGAAGGGGGGGAGGGGGGAGGGGGCCGGGCTCGATGGGGCTCCAGACACGCTGACAGTCGAGGGGACTTGCTTTCTTGGAAACCTTCTCTGTCGAACTGTTTTGAGGCATCTTAACGTGTTTATGGTCATTCTGTCATTTCCAAAAGGGGCACCCCAGGAGAGAGCCGCTGTAGGCATGAGTCAGCGGTGCCTGCCTCGGGACGCGGGCAGGTGCGTGCACGGCGGTGGGAGCCTCCTAAGAATACAAGACTGACAACGAAGACGCAGTTTGCTCCCGTTCACAGGGAGGAGACTTGACTTTGAACCCTGATAAATGTGGATGCCCTGTTTTTATCTGGTCTCAGCTGTGCTGCTGAGGTTAAAAAAAAATTCTTTCAACCAATTTCTTTTAAGAGTGGGGTTCCATTTTAATTAGTAGAAAAGCAAAAAATGTTGCTTGCCACGTCAATATATAATTCTTGGAGCTAAAGTAAAACAGGCTGCTGTCCAAAGGTAGGAAGGGAAAAAATAAAATAAAATCCCAGGCTTGAGAGCCGAGAGCAGAAATGAGACCGATTTGCTCCCCGCACACCCCCGACACACCCCCCCCCCCCGCCTGGGCTCCCCAGCCCTCCCCGCCCCTCCCCACACCTTCGGCTGCAGGTTATATGCTTCCTGTTGCCTCTTTTATAAGCAATAAGAGTTTAATAACTGAGGGCAACTCTATAGCAATATTTATATGGGTCAAGTGGCTTAAAAGTATGCAATAAATGTAAAGTTATGAACCACATTGCCCCTTTTTAAATAATGCAACGAGCACGGAGATATTATGTTTCATATTCTGGAAAAAGGTGTTTCGGGCTAAGCTCTTGGCATACTGCAGACATGAAAAGTTATACCGAGCCCATAACAAAGTCACTGACTGCTTAATATGGTGTGTTATGTCGAGTTCCCTGTCCTCATCTCAGCCCACAGCAAGAGGGTCCCAGATGGTGTCAACAAAACCTTCGCTTTCTCATTAGCAATCAGCAAATTCTCCTGGTGTCTGCGCGTTTCAAATCAAGGCAAGTGCCTCGACTCCTAGTGGTTGAGCCCAGTAGGATAATAGAAATAATGTTGCCTCATCAGTGGTGAACACTTGAGATCCCGCATTCATAACGGGCTGGAGAGACTTTGGCGACTTTGCTGTTCAGCACCTTTCCCAAGTTCCAGGGGCCCCAGGACCCCAGAGGGTGTGACGGAGGCAGGTGTCGAAGCTGAGGACACGAGGCCCCTGTCATGGGACCTGGACGGGCCGGACCCTGCTTGCCCTGAAGCCCTCCTAGGGAATCGTGGGAGGGCAGCTTCCTCACTGCTGTGAAGTTTAAGGGCGGTTCGATTTCCAGAGATTCTCTCTGCGCGTCTGAGCACAGTGAGTTGTCTTGCGTCCGGTCCGTGATGCGCTGTTGCGGCAGATGTAGTGATGACCACGTTGTGTGGCCGTGTGGGGTCGGAATTCTGCCCCGGGGCAGCTGTTCTGAGTGCTACTGGCCTCTGGTGGGGGGCTTGGTGGGACCGAGACCCGCGGGTGTTGGGCACAGACTTGACTCCTCCCTGAGGTTCAAGGTCTGAGCCATATGGCTCCTGCCGCCTTCAGCCTCTCCGCACAGCGTCCACCCTGGAGAATAACGGGTCCGCCTTGGTCTCCGCCGTCCCCCTTCCTCATGGGCCACACAGGGTCCGGAGCTGACCGACACGAGCTCTGCTCTCTGAGCACTGGGCCCTCCATGGAGGAAGCCAACGTCTCCTGTCTCTGGAGTGCCCCCACTGACTGAGAAGCGGGTTTTGATCACGGTGTTCGCAGAACCCTTCTTCGGCAACAGCCCCTCCCCTGCACGCAGTCACGCTCCGTCGAGGCTCACGATGCACACCCACGTTTGATCCCCAAGGCCTGTGTCCACACACTTGGGTCTCAACAGCTACCCTCAGCTCAAGGAGGGCAACCCTGCCAAGGTCGAAGCTTTCTCTTTCAGTGCGATAGAACAAGTCGAATAAAATCACTGGGACAGGCCTCCCACAGGCAGGCTTCAGGATCGACAGACTTTTCTAGAGCTGGATAAGCAGGCGTCCCTACTTGCATCCAGAAGAGGCCTCTTCAGCACCGTCCGGGCTGAACTGTAGATGCCAGTTCAGGGAGCAGATCAGAGAAGGAGCTCAGGAGATGAACATAGTTCTCCGAGGGCGGGGACAGCAGACAGGTCAAGGTAGAGCAGGTGAGGGGCCCAGCTGCACTGTGGGGGCTGGAGCTCTGTTTATCGGCCTCACAGTCCTTGCCGGCAACGTGACAGCCCAGGATTTCAGGCTTCAGTTTTGCATACGGACATCTTTTGGGGGGGCCTCTGTGTCTGCAGCACTGGGCATCTTCTCTGTGGTGGCTATGAGGGTGATCTGTCTGCGGATTAGACCCTGGGTACGTTATTAACGCAGACACCATTTATTCCCTATCTGTCTCCCCGCTGACGTGTAGCCCGCTGTTGGCTACCCCGGCCTCTGCATTACGGGAAAGAGAGCTCATGAGAGAAGCATTCTGAGCCCGGAATAACGAGGAAGGTGGCGATCGACGCTGACAGAAAAGTTGTGGGTTCCAAGTCCAAGCCTACTGAACTCACCCTCGCATTGTTCACTGGTGCCGGATTACCGGGAGCCCCGCGCTTCTCTCGTGCAAACAGACTTCTTCGGTTCTCTATGCGTATCATGCACACTTGATTACTCCTAACTTTGTACCAGGGGGAAGAAAGGGCCTGGACAGGCAGAAAGAAAGAAAGGCGGGAAGAACATGCAAGCTAAAGTACATCCAAGTGCTTAACAACATGACCTCTTACCAACGCTTCCTTCTCTCCAATGGTTTGAAATGATCTCTGTTTGTTCTAAAGCCATAGCTCTGTCCCCGCTTACTCTTTTGCCAATGATGAGTTGGCAAAATAGCTAAAAAGTATATAGTGTTTAATTAAAAGTAAAACGTTCCACGTTTGAGTAGGCGAAGGTAGAAGATACCTTATTTGAACTCAGCATAGTTCTTTAGGCAGAGATCCCTTATGAGCTGCACATAGATTTGAGGGATCAGAGACCACTGGAACTAAAAGATTATCTGTCCTCAGCACTTCTGTCCCCCACTCTCTTCTTAGCTAATAAGATCACTGACTGAGCTTCTGGGAGCCTTAGCAATGGTGTGAAGGCCACACTTCTAGAAATAGCCCCATCTCCCACAAAGAAAGACCTAGCTGGAAGCCTGCTCATGACCCATCATCTTGAGCCACATTTCTAGAGCTTCTGTTGCGTACATCAGTGGAAGCTTCAAATACGATTCTTTTTTTAAAATTTTTTAAATGTTTATTCATTTTTGAGAGACAGAGAGAGACAGAGCATGAGCAGGGAGGGACAGAGAGAGAGAGAGGGAGACACAGAATCCAAAGCAGGCTCCAGGCTCTGAGCTATGAGCACAGAGCCCGACACAGGGCTCAAACCCACGAGATTGTGACCAAAGTCGGATGCTTAACCCACTGAGCCACCAGGGTGCCCCTGGAAATACGATTCTTAGACTATAGGCATAGATTTGCAGGGCGTCAGGAATGATGCTTGTAGCCTTGCTTTGGTCTCGTGGAATCCCTGAGAGTTTATTTCCTCCAGGAAGGTATTTGACTGCAGTGCCTGGGAATTAAATCTAATTCTGAAGAGCAGCTTGCTCGAGGTTAGCTGGAAATAGCAAAGCGGTTTCTCCCCTGATGTGGCTGAGATGACGGAGGGCCTTTCCAGAAAGAGTGGTGCTTGTTCTCAGCAACCACACCGAACTGGATGCAGGGCTGGGGAGGCACTTGGCCTGGACCCAGTCTGGTTCTTCTGCCCACTCGCTCTCCACTGGAGCCTGAGCTGGTCCTGTCTCTCTGTAGAAACTCAGGTTCCTCGTGTGGAAGATGGGGACAATAGTAACTCCTACAAAAGGGTTATTAGAAGGGTAGTTGAGCTAAAACATGCAAGGGACTCAGTACAATTCCTGCGAATAAGAAATCCTCTATAAATGCTGGTTCTTAGTTTATTCATTTCGTACCAAGGTTCGTGATTTTCTTCCGTAGAGGGCCAGATAGTAAATTTTCTACTTCATGGGCCGTATGGTCTCTGTTGCAAGTATTCAACTGTACCCTTGTAGCCTGGGAGCACCCTTGTAGCACCAAGAGCACAGTGGGTAAGTGAATGGGCGTGACCGTTCCAATAAAACTTTATTCACAAAAACAGGAAGAAGCCAGATTTGGCCTGCAGGCCGTAGTTTTCTGACTCCTGACTTAGTATCTTATTATTTCTACCTCCCTCCACACACATACACACACAGAGCCTTGTATAGGGTTTTGCCATCGGTCTCGGGCTGGTCTAGGTCAGCATAAATCCTGTTTCCAGGGTGATTTTCATTGCTCCCAGAGATGTGTGTCCCATTGATCTTAAATGCTTCCATTTTGCATCTTACTCTGTTCCGCTTTACAAGCCCCCGTTGTGAAAGTTAGTATTGAAGGCATTGTTAGTGATCCAATAACGTTGCTACCACTTAAGGCGCTGGGCCAAACTCTGCTGCATGATCTCATTGAAGTCCTCATTGAACTCTGGTTGTCATACAAGCAATGAAGCCCCATTTCATGTTAGGAGGAAGAATGGATATAGCTGATAATTTTCAGGTCATTCCAAGAATATAATCTGCCTCAAAGAGTTATCACATAATTTGCTGGTTTGTCTACAACACTCTTAATAGAGTCATCTGTGTGCCTTCACAAATCGAATTGAGAGTGAATATTGATTCTTCAACTGAATTGAAGTGTTGTTACACAAATTTTTCCCATGGAGTTTTCCAGTGAACAAACTTATGGTTGCGCTGTTTTGAGGCAAACACAACAACATGCCCCGACCTCAATGCTGGATGGTGAATGGACTTGAGAAGGTCCATGTTTGGGTCAACAGTTGCCATTGAGGCTGCCACTCCGCAGCACTGAGTGTAAAACATGACAGAAACATGGTCAGGTCCTCAGGGGGAGGGCTACTGCAGGAGATAAGACTGGGGTGGGGCAGGGGGCTCCAAGGTCCCAGGAAAGGGACCTCAGAGGTAGGATTCCAATTTGAAGAGGGAGGGGACTCCCTCGATTGAAGATGTGTTTGCAAAGCAAGCACATGGCTTTCAAGGATAGTTTTGGAGTCGTCATGGCGAGGGAGAGGTGGATGGAGACTATGGGGAACACTGAGGCCCCACGCCTCTGGCCAGGGGGATGGAAGGGGCCGTGTGGGCAGATTCAAGAGGGAAGCCCAGAACACCAGCATTTCTTCATGCTGGTGCCCAATACCTGCACACCTTTTTCTTAGCTCCATAGCTGCCTTCATTCATTCATTTAATAATCCTTTATTAAGTCAATTATGACAAGTTGGGCATGTGTTAGTTTTTGAGGATACAGAATTGAAACATGGCCCATGGCCTCCAAGCATTCCCAGCCTAATGGGAAAGAAAGATACATGGTAATTTGTCGAGTGAGCAAATTTGTGTTGAGTACTTACTACGTACCAGGTGCTTGGTAGGTACTGGAGATCCACTCATAAAAAATACGAGCACGGTAGCTGCTCTCACTACATTCATCACTTGTTGGGAGGGACCTATTCTAGTCAGCGATGGATTTCACTGTTCTCCCTGACACCTGTAGATTTGGGGCCCCATTCTTTAATTAACAAGGCTGCAAGCCTCCATCACCCATAGAACTGGCAGACCCCCACCCACCCTGCAGGGAGTCTGGGGCCCGCGGCCTGTGATTTTGGTTGATGGTGCTGCTGCTAATTCCACCCATCACACTGGGCTCCGGGATCCCCCGTGGGTGCTGTCCACACTCTATGGCCATGCTTGCTGACCAGGTTTGCCGCTGATCCTCTGGAGACTCTTTGGTTTTCCCAGAGTACGCCTCCCAGGAAGCCGTTGTATGTGTGAGCCTCTGCTAAAGGTATGGTGGTGGTGGTGGTGGTGGTGGTAAGGTTCCCACACAGAGCTGGCTCACTGTCCACTCCTTTCCAGTCAATTCCCAGACACGTGTCCATGCAGCCACCATCGGTAAGGCATGGGTGGGCCTCTGGTGGCATTGGCTTGGTCGTTCCCAGATCCCCTGGTAGAGGAACCAGTCAGAAGCTGCCAAAGTACCCCAAGTAAGGGCACCGAGGCCCTTGATTCCTTCTCCGTGTCTTCTTCAGCCAGGGCTCTGCATCTTCAAGCAGCGTTCATTCAGCAAGTCAAAGCCAAGTGTCTGCCCTGCTCAGGCAGCCCTGGTCCTTCTCTTCCTCCTGCAGAGGAAAGGAGGAACACGGGCCGCCTAACAAGGGAGGTCTGTGTGCTGACTCAGATGAGGAAATGTGGTGCCAGGGAGCGTGAGCGGCTGTCTTCTGTTTTGCTGACATAAGGATTGATGTGCTGGGGGTGTCTGGGTCCGGGGCCATCCCTGTGGCTTCCCACGTGCTGCAGGATGGCCGTCCTAGGCTGGACTGTGACAAACCTGAGGGCAGGTGTAGCCTCATCTTTGAATCTGCTGTGTCTGGCAGTGTGCCTGCAGGGAAGGCTACACTCGCTGTCTCCATTTCTTCATCAATTGATCATCCGTCTGCGCCAGGCAAGGGGCACCTATTGGGGGACCCGATGGACAGGTGCAGGGAAGCCTGGGAAGCCCCTGCACAAGAAGACTGCGTCTGATGGGTTGCCTTGTTCCCAAGAGGCTCTGGATACCTGTGACTGTGTGTGTGGTCATCTGACCCTCAATCCAGGCTTAATTCCATGCAACGGGGGCTGGCCTTATCCCTCCCCCCCTTTTCAGATACGGAAACTAGGGTAGAGAAGGGTCATGTGTGGCCGACCCTGGGTTCAAATTCAGCGTCCTGACTTCAGAACTCACCCCTGTGCCTACAGGCTGAGCAAGCTGCCTGAATTCGTGGGCACATTTCTGATCTCACTCCCAATACCCTCCCTGTTTATGGGAAGACCTAACTTCTCTTGAAAGCGTCCCTCGCTTAGGTTGGGGGTGGTGTAATCTGTGGCCAGATTTCCTCACTCGGGTGTGTGTGGGCTGGGCCTGGAGAGTCCCTAACCAACCTGTGCGTCGGGCTGGACACGGTATAGAATGAGAGGGCTCGGGCTCTCCACTCATGACTGCCCATAGCTGTGCAGGCGACAGGGACATGGCGATGGGTGAAGATTCAAGAGATGCTGCCAGAGGAAGAGCCAGCGAGATCATTCACGACATCCCTCCTCTTCTTCTGTGTACGCCCACCTTGAATGACACCGACGGATTTCTTTGTGGACCGACAGATGGACAACACTGGCTGGGGGAGGCCGCACTGCCCAAGAGTGTAGGAGTCACTCTTTTCCTTGAGGATGTCACCATTTTGTCAAGGGCAAGAAGGGCAGGCTTTGGCCACTGAACAAAACCCACTCCGTGGGCCAGACACACGCGCTTTGCAATGGCGTTCATCCCGATACCGGAGGAAAAAGGACAGATTTAAGTGATCTCTGTTGCTCCCCCGTTTAACATTTATTTGCTCCTCTCTACAAATCTCTTGTTACTCGGTTTTGGGGGTGGCATAGTGATGCCCAATGACATTGGTTTATCTCAGCCTCCCAAGAAAGTGCTAGCTCTGGCCTGGGCTGTGCTTGGAACATCAGCTGCGTGGGCCCAGACCTTCCGTTTCAAGGTGACGGAGGGAGGACACATAAAGCTGACAAGCAGACCCGGTTTCGATCTATGCTCTGCCCTTACTAGCCAAGCTCACTCGGGTACGTCCCTGAACGAAATTACCCAGCACGTTTCATCTGTCCGGGTCTTGGTCATGTCTCCTCAAGGATAGGAAAGTCTACCTCTTGAGGAGATAGGACCAGATGATCTGTGGACACTTTTTCTAACATGTCAACTGTGAAAAGAGGCATGTGCAGTGTCTTGGTGGACCCTCCTCTAATTAAATCTAGCAAACTCTTTCAACTTTCTCCTTTCAGAATTATGGCTACATTTTGACACAAAACAGATGTGAAAGAAAAATGGTGTATTCAGTCCCTTGTCCAGAACTCCGCCGAGGCCAGAGAAAGTTGAGAGCGGATCCTGAGGAAGGGAGTTTGGTCTGTTGAGGGGTTGTGCCCGGGAGAGGTGGGGAAAGATTAACGACCAGGAGTTAAATTGCTCCTTTTGACAAAAGATGGAGACGCTTGTCACTGTGGCCGGTGGAGCTGGGGGCTGGGGTGCGTGCCCACAACATCGCTGGAGGCAGGCTCCCGACTGACCGAGAGGTGTATTGTCAAGTGTTGTGTTAACCACTAAGAGGAGACCATTCGGGACTATGCGTCCTTGAGGCTGGGTGACCCTTGGCCACGGGACATGAGAAAGTGTTCCTTGAAGACAGAGGGGCAGATGAGGGAGGGGAGCACCGATCACAGGGGCACAGGTGACAAATGGCTTTGCCATTCCAGAAGCTGAGGGAAGTTTGGGAGAATGAAAACAGTCTTAGGCGTGGGGAAGGATCTAGCTCAGAACCTGTTGATGATTTCAATTTTCCAATTGCTCACCTTCTTAGCTGTTTGAGGACAACTTATCAGAATGGTACGTGCAACTCAGAGCTTTCACGAGATCAAAGGCATCTTCTGAAAAGAGCAGGATTCTGTCTTTAAAAAAGGCACTTCTAACAGCCAGGCCAGCCCGGGAGCGTTTGGCGTTCTCCACACAAAGACACAGCCTTTGAGGCTGAAAAACCTTCTGAGCTGCTCCTCTATTTTATTAATTTTTTTTTCACCAAGCTTTAAATGTGATCATTAGTAACACACTGATGTGTTCCCAAATTTGTTCTACTTCATAAGATCCTTTCCCCACTAAACGTCTTTCCATTTAACCAACAGCCACCTCACAGCACAGGGCTGGTGGAGAGCTGAGCCCAAGATACAGGCCAACCAAATGGCAGGCACGGGGCTGTCGGGAGCCGGGCGCTCTGCTCTCCCTGGGCCGGCTCTGGGCGCGGGCTCTGGGCTGGACAGGACCACGGGGGCGTCGGGAACCTCCGGCAACAGCCACTGCAGGCAATCCGGTCAGGCCTCTGTCTCCACTGACGCGGAGTAGCAGGAAAAGTGGAGGGCAGGAAAAGTCCCACACGTCAAACGCTTTCAACTGCGTGAATTGCTTAGTTCCGATAAGACGATGGTCACCAGCCCGCCCCGAAGGTAAGAGGGAGGCCCAGTGGGATCCTTGTGTCCAGTAACTTTGGACAGTGACACTACACCGGTGGCTTCCTCTTGGAAGCCCGTGACCTATAAATAACATGCCAATCCTCAGCGGGCCCTGGAGGACCAGAGACGGCAGCTCTGAGACCTTCTCCTGCAGGGACTTAAGAACAGGACAGGGCTGGGCAGGGGGCTCCCGTGTCGGGTGCTGTGCCAAACGCCCAGCCCGACCAGGCCTGTGCCCCGCCAGCAGCACGAAGGCTCAAAATTAGCCCGACGTCCAGGAGGAGGAAGCCTCTCCAGACCAGGGTAGGTAACCGGGGCGCATCCCCTTCAGCTCAGCTCCTCTTCCTGCCGGGCTTGGAGTCGGCAAGTGGACCCGTTAATGACGTTTGGGCAAACGTGCGTTTTGAGGGAGACAAAACGACGTCTTTGGTGTAATGGTATGACTACGAAGGTCCCCAAACAAAAGGGCACAGGCCCCTCATTACGTGGGCCCGTGGGTGCTACCTGTCACTCTCCGCGCGGCCTGCTTTCTGAAAACTAACCTTTCTGTCACCTCCGCTTGTCTCCCTCACTTGTCCTATTATGCAGAACCGAGCTGAGTCATTGTTTCAAGCAGGGGGTGACACGGTAATAGCTTAATAATAGTATAATCTCACAAATAATAATATGCTGTCAGCCTGTCTGAAGCACAATGTTTACAGGGGACGCGGTAATGTACGATGACAGTAATTTGAATAAAAATGAATTTACGGCTCTTGTCTCATTTGCAGTAAATTTTCACATCTTCCATGCATAACTGGCGCTCTCTGACCTCTCTCGTCATTGTGTTGGAGGCAGTGCTGGCTTTAAGGAGGGAGCCGCAGCTAATAAACTGATTTCCAGAAAGGAGTTCAGACGGTGGCTTCTGGAAACATCTTTTCTTCACTTGTTTACCAAGATGAGGCGGCCTCGGATGGGCCGTTTCATGCATGTGAGCTGGAGGTGCCGACCGGGGAGCAGACGCGGACAGGAGAGATTCCGGATGGACAATTTCCGGCCTTATTGGAGGGAGGTGGCCAGAATATGGAAGGGTCTGTGGCCGGTTTCAGGGACAGGCCCCGTCCGTCAGGTCACGCAAAGCCCCTTGTTCCTCCCGGGGATGCCCACCTCTCTGACTGCCACAGCTTCACGCGTGCACCCCTCGGAAGGATCCCCCTGACCCACAACACTTAGGGAGGGCCAGCCCGTGGTCATCCTGCACGCGTGCTTGGACACCGTGTGCAAAGACTTGCCACGGGGGGGGGGGGTCCCTGGGTGACTCAGGACTGCCACATCCTTAGTGGAGAAAGATGAATATGTAGGGGCGCCTGGGGGGCTCAGTCGGTTAAGCGTCCGACTTCAGCTCAGGTCATGATCTCGCGGTTCGTGGGTTCGAGCCCCGCGTGGGGCTCTGCGCTGACAGCCTGGACCCTGAAGCCTGCCGCGGATTCTGTGCCTCCCTCTCTCTCTGCCCCTCCCCCACTTGCACTCTGTCTCTCAAAAATAAATGTAAAAAAAAAAAAAAAGATTAATATGTAAATAATTGGTCTCAAATGAAGCTGTGAGTCAATTACGTTGAGTGCCCAGAGAAGAAAGTTAGGACATCGGCTGACATGCTTGTACTGGATAGAATTTGATGGAATGAGGACAATAAATTGGAATTTGCTGGGACTTAAAAAGCGACAAGGACGTGTTTCCAAAAATGTCACAAGCTTCTGGCACATGCAGTGGCATGCAGGGCTGGCAGAGAAGAGGAGGTGACAGGCTGGGGGTAAAGACAGGTGGGCTGTGGCACACCTGCGGGTGGCGACAGCAGGGCCCTCCCTTGCAGTGGGGACACGCGGGAAATGTACCATCTAAGGGGCTCCTTGAGCAGATGAATGTGCCTCTGTGACATGGGCGGGGGGCGGTTAAAGAATTTACCTCCACACCCAGAAAGGACTTCAAAGGTGTGTGCTCTCCAAGGGAACAGAGTCGGGGAGTGAGAAGCTAATTGTGAGTTCTGGAACCCCATGTGGGCCTAAGCACTATGCCATTAAGACCTTTAGAATGTGCGGGGCCCCTGGGCGGCTCAGCCGGTTAAGTGTCGACTTTGGCTCAGGTCATGATCTCACGGTTCCTGGGTTCGAGCCCCGAGTCGAGCTCTGTGCTGGCATCTCGGAGCCTGGAGCCTGCTTTGGATTCTGTCTCCGGCTCGCTCTCTGCCCCTCCCCCACTTATGCTCTGTCTCTCTGTCTCTAAAATAAATAAACATTAAGAAAAATTAAAAAAAAAAAAGACCTTTAGAATGTGCTGGTAGAAAACAGTAAAAATCATTTTATAAATGGATGAAAAGTAGCAAATGTCTTGCACCTAAAGCTGGATGTGTGGAGAGACAGTTTATTAACGAAGTTACCTTAAAGGAGATTGGAAGCTTTTCAAAAATTGCTTTGACAGGCAGCTTGGCCATATCCTGTGTCCGGGATTACCACTAGGTCAAGCGACCCAGAAAATCAAGTAGAGACTTTCCCCAGGGTGGTCTCCTCAAACCGTCTCACTGGCACCCCCTATAGCCTCACCCCCAGACCATGCTATTTCTTCAAGAACAAATGATGTAATTGGCAATTGGATATAGAGAAATGTAATTTCTAGGATAAATAACACGATTTGAGGAGGTGTTCAACGCTATGTAATAATGGTCGCTATGTTTACATGGATAGAGAATCTTTTCAACAAGCTGTCCCTATCAGGGTGGCTGCAAATATAGTATTAAAATCACTCAGTTGCAAATACGTGTAATTATTAGTAGTTTCCAGTTCTTTCTTTTCTGTTTTTTTTCAAGTTTCTTTATTTCTTTATTTATTTATTGAGCGGGGAGGACAGCAAGAGGGAGAGAGAGAATCCCAAGCAGGCTCCATACTCAGCTAAGAGCCATGCGGGGCTCGATCCCACAGTGGTGAGGTCATGACCTGATCAAGAGCCAAAATCAAAAGTCGGACGCCTAACCGACTGAGCCACCCAGGGGCCCCTCCAATTCTTTATTTTCTGTTACCTGTTTCTACAAGGAAATTTCATAGATGCCACTGATCTATTTTACTCACTATAAACCAGTTGAACATAATTTCAGTACTCACTCATAAAAATGAGAAAATGAGGTTGAAATATTTGGTTAAGAGAGATGTGTGTCCCCTTTACAGTAAGGAAGCTAAGCTTAGGATCTCCCTTAGGGTTCCCAGACCCAATTCCAGCATGGGGGTGGCTCCCCACCCCAACATAGTACCAAGCGACTCTCAGACACCAGGAGGGCCTACAAGAATTCAACTCAATCCCACTCAATCCTGACTCTGTCTACATGGAGAGAGCATCAGAGGGCATAGCCAAGGGCTCGGACCTACAAACCGAGATCCCAAAGTCCCAATTAACAGCCCAGTTGAAACCCCCAGGTGATTCCCTGTGCTTCTGACCAACCAACTATAGCTTGAAGATTCCAATGACATTTTTAGATTCAATTAATTTGCTAGAGCGGCTCGTAGAACGCAGGGCAACACTTAGAGTTACAAGTTTATTTACGTATATGATAAAGGTGGATGAAGAAACACATAGAGTGAGGTCCCAAACAGAGCAGCCTCGGTCCTTGCGGGGCCTGGGACCCAGCTCAGCATCACTTGGCGGTGTTCTGCTTCCCCAAGCATGGAAGCTGTCTGAAAAGAAAGGCCAAAAAGCTGCCCTCTGGGTTTTTATGGAGTCTTCATTGAATAGTGATGGCTGATTAAGTCATTGGCCCTTGGATGACTCAACCTCCACCCCCACTCCCCTTCCTGGAGATCAGAGAGTAGGGACTGAAATTTCTACCCCTCAAATCACCTGGTTGGTTCCCCCTGACCAGCAGCCCCACCTTGGGTGGGGCCCAACAGGCACCTTCACCTTGATGGTTCTAAAGCATTTTCAGAACCGTGCATGAGGACCAAATGTATCTGACAAAAGTACTTTGGTCATCTGAATGACCAAATGGGTGTTTCCTGTCAATGGTGAAATTGCAGGTTCCCCTAGCATAATTTTGTTAACTCTGTGTGAAAATTAGCCTTGCGATCTGAAATGACTCCTTTAAAGACCAAATGCCCTAGGAGTATGCCCAGCCCATAGGCCGCTGGTGTCCTCTCTCGGGCTGGATGGCGCTCTACACTTCTCAGATCTCCATTCCTCCCCAGCTGTTCCTATCCTTTGCTTGTCCTTGAGGGACCCGCTTCCTGGGGCCCTCTCCCCGGGACACCCTGCTGCCTTTCTCTGTGCTCAACCTGGATTCTTCATTCTCTTGCCTCTGGGGATCCTTCCCTATCGGTGCCCCGGCCCTCCATTCCCTTCCCATTGCTTCCATGCCATTTTATCTGCCAGGTGAGCAGGAGCCTTTGAAGGCTTTTGAGATGCTGAAAAGCCAGGTTGGGTTGAGGCCTGAAGGCAGGGGCAAGGTTTTCCTCTCTCCTCTCTGCCACCTGACCGCCTTTCTCCACCATACCTTTCTTCCTGCCCTCCACTGCCCCCCCAAGATCCTCACACATGTGACACCTGCCTTCCGGCCTCTGTCTCCTTCTCTCCCCCATGGATATTCTCTGCTCTAGCCCAAGCTCGCAGCCCTCATGGTACTGTGAGTGAAATTAGCTTTGGATTCCATCCTCTCTGAAGCTGCTTCAGTTTGACTTTTTACCTTTACTTTTTACTTTTTTGACTTTTTCCTCCTGGCATTTAAACAATTTAATAGTTCTATTCCTTTGCCAAATATATATATATATATATATATATATATATATATATATATATCTTGTTTTTTGGTAAAAAGGTAAAACACATATATTAATCAGGTTTCCAGAAAGTACAGAAAATAGAAAGAAGAGGGGGAAAAATGCTAATATTTCATCCATCTTGCAATTTTACCTTGTTATTTTTTTTCTAGTCTTTAAAGGCTAGATTTAAAAAAATACACATTTTTGTATACAGTATGAATTCAATCATCTTGTCTCTGAGGTTGTATTTCTTGTCTTTTTTTTTTTTTTAACAAATGTTGGAATTTTCCCACATCATTAACTCCTTATAAGCATTGCTTTTAGTAGTTTTGTATCATTCCACTGGGTAGATATTCCAAATTTATGAATCCATTTCCCTATGGTTGAATGGTTAGGCTGATTCTAAACTTTTGCTTTTATAAATAACTCTGCAATGAATATGTTTGGACATAAACCTTTTTTTTCTGAATTTCAGATGATTTCCGTAAGACAGATTCCTAGAAATGGAATTGTCGGGTCAAATAAAAAAAATATTTTAGGGGTGCCTGGGTGGCTCAGTTGGTTAAGTGCCAGACTTGAGCTCAGGTCATGATCTCATGGTTTGTGGGTTCAAACCCCACGTCAGGCTCTGTGCTGACAGCTCAGAGCCTGGAACCTGCTTCGGATTCTGTGTCTCCCTTTCTCTCTGCCCCTCCCCTGCTTGTGCTCTGTCTCTCTCTCTCTTAAATTAAATAAAACTTAAAAAAATATTTTAAGTCTACAGGTATCTCTTGAAAAAAGATATATATATATATATATATATATATATATATACATACATATATATATATACACACATACATGTATACACACACACATCTGGCTTGTAGGAAAGACTATGACTTAATATCCTTTTGTGTCTGGAACTTTTAATCTCCCTAACCCTCTGTGTTCTGATAGTTAGGAGTTTCTCTTTCACTGGCACACCTTCTGGAGAGGTTGGATAACGGTTTATTTCCATCGTTTAGATGCCAAATCGCTTCATTTTGCTGCTTTTTTTGTTTGACTTTTCATTTTAGAACGTTTTCAAACACAAAGAGTTTGCAAGGGAAGCACAAAGAACTCTGTGGCATCCTTCTCCCCTCTTTTGCGTTTCTCCTTGAATGGGGTCCTCTGGGGCCAAACGGTCTGGGCCAGGCTGCGTCTTGTACTCAAGCCTGTGTAACCTCCTTCAGTCTTGAACACTTCCTTGATCTCTGGCCTTCACGATGGTTTAGGAAATTATGGGACAGTCATTGTGGAGAATATCCTTCAATAGACGTTAACGCCATGTTTTCTCACGATTACACCTGTGTTTTGTGTTTTTTTTTTTTTTTTTAATTTTTGCCAGAATGTCCCAGAAGTGATGCTATGTTCTCACCACTATGGGCACAATGTCAGCGTGTGTCATTTCTAGTGGCATTCTCTTTGGTTACTTGGCTGAGATGCAAGTCCTCAGCCTCCCCTTTGTAAAGTTACTTCTCCACCTTTCTCATGGATAAATATTTAGAGGCATTTTTGTGACCATGCAAAGCACTGTTCCTTATCCTATTTTTACTTACTTAGCCTCCATTCATATTTCCTGCCTATGTGAATGATTACTATGATGTTTTCCAAGGGATGCTTTTCTGCCTCCGTCACTCTACATTTATTAATGGACATTCGAATGTAAGGTAAAGGACTGTTTTGTCTCTACTTGTTTCTTTCAGTGTGTGTTCCCAGATTCCTATTTCATTCGATGGGTTATAATCCATCACTATTATTATTTATATATTTTGCTGCTCAAATTGTCGAGTTTGGGCCATTGAGAGTCCTTGGAATTACTCTTTTGGCCTTTAGACACACCCTCCTCACTCTGTAAGCTCTTCTTTATTCTTTGGCACTAAAAGATGTTATAGGATAACCTGTTCTTCTCCCCACCTGGCCTTGGAACCAGCCATTTTTTCAAGAGGCCCAAGTTCCTTGTAAGAGAGAATGGTATTTAGAAACCAAGATCCGGCACTAGGTGTGCTCATTGTGACTGGGGTGATGCTGCTTCTAGCCCCCAGTGGACAGAGTTAGGAAACATGTGCATGTCCACACAGGCACACACATTGACATCTATGCTTATTTGCATACCTATCTATGAAAACCACATGTTTACGTCAATACTTCAATACTTCAAATTCTAACCCAGCCTCGGCATTCACTCGAGGTTTCATAATTGTTTTTGCCTTTTTGGACCGTGAAAACCGGGCTCCCATTATCCTTAATGTATTTGCATATTTTCTCAGTCCTCTCTATGGCAGCTAATTTCTTCACCTTGCTAGACTACCCTCCCAATTAGACACTCCTAAATCGGCCCCTGGCCAGTGCTCCCTCTCACCTGCCTGGGATGCTGTTTTCCAACCTCCCAGCCCTCCTACCTGCTGCCCCAGTACTCAGTCAGCTGCACTCCCACTGTCCGTGCCCTCCCACCAGTAGCACTAAACTCCTTCCCAGACCGCAGCCTCCAAATCCCTCCTCACTTCTCCCCACCCCACCGCAAGCGGGAAGGAGCTCATTGACTCACCAGTGGCTACTGGGCCTGTGCCCTGCATGAAACAGGTGTTTATATAGACCTGCCTACCATAATAAGAACAACTGAGTTTTGCCAAAGGTCTTTTCAGTTGGGGGCCTTCTGGGCATCCTTCAAATCAAAGGATACAGAAGACAAAGCAAAAGATTGGGTGGCCCAGACAGCCGAGGGTGCCGCCTCATATGGACTGAACTGTGTCACCCCCAACATTTGGGAACTAATGCCCAGTACCTCAGAATGTGACTGTATTTGGAGACAGAACCTTTAAAGAAGCAATTAAGGTAAAATGAGGTCATTAGGATGGGTTCTAATCCAATGTAACTGATGTCCTCTTAAAAGGAGATTGGGACAAAGGAATGTACAGAGGGAAGACCAGGCAAGGACCAAGGGGGAAGGCAGCTGTCTGCAAGCCAAGGAGAGAAACCAATCCCACCTATACCTTGGTCTCAGATTTCTGGCCTCCAGAACCATGAGAAAATAATTCTGTTGTTTAGCCATCCGGTCTATGGTACTTTGTTAAAGCAGCTCAAGCAAATCAACTATATCACCCAACCCCTGTGTGACCTTGGGCGACTCAATCAATGTCTCTGAGGCTCAGAGAAGTTTGGGTGAAAGAATCTTAGTTCACTCTGACTCTCCTATCTCTTTTTAAATATTTATTTATTTTGAGAGAGACAGTGGGTGTGCTAGGGGAGGGGAGGGGTGGGGCAGAGAGAGAGGGAGAGAGACAGAATCCCAAGCAGGCTCCAGGCTTTCAGCACAGAGCCTGACACAGGGCTCCAACCCATGGACTGTGAGATTATGACCTGAGCTGAAATCAAGAGTGGGATGCTTAAATGACTGAGCCACCCAGGCACCCCCTGCCTCTCCTATCTTATGCCTCTGAGGGTGACCACTTTCATAACAAGAATCCCAGGGAAATAAGCCGGTCATTGTCCTTACAGTAAAGGAACCAAGAGATCATAGTGTCTTGACCAGCTATGTGCTATCTCATTTGCTAAGTCGAGCTGCTTGGTGACTATGAGGCATAGTGGAAAAATTTAGCAACTGCTACATAAAATTGAGTTTTTATTAACTTATTTCTTAAGTTCTGGTTCTAAACCCTGATATTTTCACCACCAGTATCTCTCCATGCTTTTGTTTACTTCTAGCTGGTGATCACTGATATACGTTTTCAGCAAACCATTTTCACAGTGCAGGCATGATAGCCCATGAACGTCATCTGGGGGTGCTGATCCGGCAGCTTGGGGTGACTGGGTATTTCGGGTGCTAACCAGTGCTTCATCTAACCCCCTTGTTCTCCAAAGGAAATAGATACTAAACAGGAACCATCTGGTAATGCATTCTGTACCTCTTAATTACAATGCTTTGAGTGGCACCTAAGTAAATTTCATTTACAAGCACGTGACTGCTTGTCAAAACTCTGTTGATAATTTTATTATTGTGATATACTTTCCTCCTTAATTATTTAGTTCCAGTAAAGTCAGGAATATTAATTTTTATGGAAATTACCTGTGCCCACAAACCAAAGCCACAAACTTGTTTTTATTTATTGATAGATATTTAGAAATGCATTTTACTATGTCTCCCCCAAACCCATCACAATGGAATCCTATGGGCCACTCAAAACGTCTCATCTTGACTTTCTAAATAAAAAATGGAATGCATTTGAGCACTTCCTAATGCTATGGGAGTTTGCCAGCCACTCTGTGGAGGTAGAACCCTGTTCCTGAGCTGGGTTGTTACAAACGACCTCAGGAATCCACTTTGCCCATCCAGCCCGGACCCTGCAAACACATTTCTTTGGTGCCTCCAAGTTTTCCCCAATGTCTTTGAGGGACGGAATAACTGGGTCAGCGTAGACTCTTGTCCGACGTTCAGCGTTTGTGTGATTTTATCGTACCAGGAAAGGAACATTGAACGTGGGCTTGTGTGATGGATGGTATGTTTCCGTCCAGTGGTTTTGTGGTCTCGGTCTCTGTGTCAGCTCTTCACCTCCGCCCACTCCTGTTTATTCCCTCCATTTGATCATAAACAAATGTGAGCACCGCGGTTGGAGTCTGGCCCCTGGGGACTATTTATAAATGCCGCAAAATTAATACTGCTGCTCTCCTCGGTGAGGCAACCTGGGCCTTCCTGCACGGCAGCTGCCTCTCCCACACCTGCAGCGCCTGAGTCCGAGAGAATGGAAAGTGAGTCCTTGTTCCGCTGCTCTCCAGAGATGTTTCTTACCCCCTTGGTGGTAGCTTTTTGCTACAGCAGCCTAATGGAGTGGGGCTCATATGCATGCAAAGTAGAGCGTGTCTTTAGGGCCCCACCAGCAGCCAGCGCTGGGAACACGTGTGTGCGTGTGTGCACTCGTGCACACACACACACACACACACGCAAGGTACACATGCTCAGACAGCTCTTGCACCCGGGAGGACACAAGCTACAATGTCTGAGTGCCTGAGGTTGCCCCCCACTCTCTGCCCTTCTTGCTATGTGATTCTGGGTCCCTCCTGCACCTTGAGGCTGGTGGAGGAAAAAAGGAAATGCGGGGGGGGGGGGGGGGGGGACCAAGCGGCAGCGGAATGGCAGAAGGGGGGAAAGGAAACTCTGACATCAATCCTGCAGGTCAGACCTGGCTCATCGCCTGGCGATGTGCCCTGTTCCCTGGGCTTCCGGGGCAAAGCTGCCCGACACCCCATTGGCTGTTGCCTGCTTCCAATATGGGCAGCTTCGAGGATGAGGCCCCTGGTTAACTCATTTGGGGCTGCCAGAGGAATCCAGGGGGAGCTGGCCAGGGGTGTGGGGCAGTGGGGGCCTGCCCTGGACGGTACCCTGGCCCCCCACCCACCTGAGCGGCTCCGCGTTACCCACGGTGCGGGTAGCCAGGGGTGCGTGGGGACTCTGGTGCAGGGTGATGAAGTCTATTGAAGCCTCGGCCTCTGTGGCCAAGACTCACCCAGGGCCTTAGAGATTAAGAGCAACTTCCTACTTTGAAAATCAATCCACACTGTGTTTTGCACCTTTTGACACTTACTAACTTAGGTCATTAAAAAGGAGGCGAGTTAAAAACGTAGTAAAACAGAAGAGGCATTTGTGTTGTGTGGAGCCACTCAGCTCTTTCCGAGCTCCCCAGCCCTGCGGATGGGGCACCCCTGCTCCCGCCACCCCCCTGCCTCCCACTGGAGCCTGGCCCCGCGGAGGCCGGGGACGGCCTCATTATGCACCCTCGTAAAGGAGACAAACCATCGTCCTCAAAATGAGCCAAAGCTGGAACTTACATTCCCTGGAAATTTTGGTTTCCTCGTTGTCCTTGGAGACTCTCACCAGCTGCAGTTAAAGTAAGTGAAGTTCGATAAATGCTTAGGACTTCATTAAGACATTTCTGCGCAAATCCCATCCCCTGCTAAATGACGCTTTATAGACGCGGATGAAGGGGGCTCTGTCCTTCGAGCCTGGCCCTGTCCCGATAAAGGCCAAAGGGGCCACCTTGCCTTGTAAGGAAAACGGAATGAAGACTGAAGTCGGTGCTGTGTTTAAGCAGGTCGTCTCCTCCAGAGAGCTGCTCAGGGACCGTGGGTCTTGTGCCTTCTGATGAGGACTCGGCAGCTGGGATGTTTCTGAAGGCGGGAAGAGATGGCGTTTCAGGGTACTCAGAAATCCTGCAGTCGTCCACACCTGCCCTGTTTCTAACTGCATCCCTTGCCGGGGGGTGAGGGTGGGGGTGGTCCTGCGGTCTTTCTTTGCCACGAGTCCCCAGGCATTGGAGGCGTAGGCCACCCCCAGCCCTGAGCAGCGAGGGCTTTTCCCTCTGGCCTCTCTTTACCATTCCTGGCATCTCTTTAGCAACTATTGCCTGGGTCTGGGAAGATTCCAAGTCTGGCGGGTCTCTCCCCACTCCCCAGTTTGGAGGTGTGTCTGATGGCAATTTGGAGGCTCTGGGGAAGCTACCTATTGGCCCGGAAAGGAGAGCTGTGCTTGGCACTTTTCTGTTGGTACCCGGGATCTAGCAGGGGAGGAAGGCTGTGGGCAATTACTGATAGAGACTCTCTGGGAAATCCAATATTCAGATGCCGTTAGGAAACCTATCCGGAGCGTGTGTCATTACATTAAAAATAAAGCAGTGGCAACCTCGCCGTGCCAGGAGCGAGGCTACAGGTGGGCGGGGGGCAAGGAAGGACCGGGACCTGGCTCGGGAAGGAGCCGCCCCACGGGCAGAGGCCGGCGGCCTTGGCTCTGGGCTCCCCGGCAGCGGACGCACGGGACGCAGGAGCCAGGCCACCGCACCCCCTGCTGCCCACGCTTCGGGCCACCGAGTCAGTGTTGGTTACAGACAGAGCAACTGTTGCTGGTGACTTCTACTTGGAGCAGAATCTGGCGGCCGCCGCAGTATCCTGCGGGAAGCAACCACTTCCCACGAGCCATTTCTGGGTTCGGGAGGGGACGGAATTAACACATCAGGTCAGGCTCGGGCCTGCCGGGGCGCGTTTGTGACATTATCGCTTCCCAGACAGGGCCGGGCGGTCCGGGAGGCCGGCGTCGGCGGCTCCTTTGCCAAACCGGCCCGTTGAAGCAGCCGCACTTTATAGCTGCGTGTGCATATTCATGCGGACAGAAAAGAAGAAGGGTGTGATTGTTGTGGAGGCCTTGGGGGACGGGAGCTGCCGGGGAGCCGTGATTTAAAGCAGGCTCCCCGTACCCCTCTCTCCGCGAAAGCGCCCTCCCCGCACACACCCTGTGCAGACGGAGGGGCCGCGTTTCGTTTTCTCCGCGTGTGTGTTTTCTCTAAAGCCATAAACGCGCGACAATGAAATCTTACTCGCAGAGACCCCATGATGCCTCGGTCCCCTTAAGCTGCCACCTCTTACGGGTGGCAGAGAGCTCACGGCAAACCCCTGAAGTGTCGAGTCACAGTCATCCTCCTCAACTCCCAAATTGTCCTGGAAGGAGAATGGCATCGGATTTGTCTTAGGCTGTTTGGCCAAACTGGGGCACAGATGGGATAATGACTTTTACAAACAGCATTTTGATGAGAGGAGGGGAGAAGGAATCATATGTAAAATGCACAAAGGCTGCATAAACACACTGATGCCTGCAGCTGGAACAGACTAAAAAGATGTTTAATAATTTAGAACCAAGCAGGCAGGGCGTGTGCAGCTGTTGTGTGCAAGGGACCATGAAAGTCTTCTATTTGACAGCTGGCCCCATCTTTCCCCAGTTGCTACGAGGAGAAGAGAATGCAGATCTGGGATTAGCCAATCCCTGTTACCCTTGCCCATCTGCCACCAAGACCCCGGCTCTGCCTCCCCTCGCAGAGAGGCGCGCGCATAAAGAAGGCCAGCCTTCCCAAGCATATGCATGCATCGCCATTAGCCGTCAGGGCCCCCGCTCCCAGGATCTGTTGACATGCCGCCAGTACATGGCTGCTGTCGTTTTTGCTGGAGGGCACATTTTGCATTTCACACATTTGCAGAAATACAAAATGCTGTTGGATGCAAACAATTCAGGGCCTAATTGGCTGAATTACTTCAATGTTACCTTGTGTCCCCCACCTGATTAACATAGCTCAGCTGGGAGGGCTGGCGGAGGAGGAGGAGAGAGGGATTTGGAGGGCAGGTGAAGCTGTGTTTGCCCAGGAAAGCGAGATTCTTAGCGAAGTCCCAGCTGAGCACGGCCTGTGCCAAGCAGATAGCTGAGTGTGGGGTTGGGGGGGGGGGCGGGGGGCAGGCCACATTCTTCCACAGCAAGCTGGGAGGACCGGGGCTCTGTTGAGGGACAAAAGTATTTTGGGGCACAGAGGAGGCAGGCGGTGGGGGAGGAGTGAGGGGCAGTGTCCCTGTGGTGACCGCGGGGTGGGCCACCTTGTGGTCCCCCAGGTGGGCACGGCACAAGGCAGCCGGTCGAGCCTGCGGCAGCCGGTGCCAGGAGCGTGTTACACGCGCAAAGACGAGTCCCTCAAAGCCGCCCGCCTGGCTGCGCCGCCCCCGGCCTCCCCGCCACCCTGCGGCGTTGAATACCCTCACTTCGATGCTTTCAAAAGTTTTGTGTGTTTTTTTTTCTTTTCTTCAAATTTGTTTGGCGTATTTAAAAATTGAAAGCCTTGCCAATCCCAAATCCACATTAATATCAGATTGACAAAAAGCACAGAGGAGCTAATGATCATTATTAGAGAATATTCTACAATTGTCTCCTGTTATTATTAATGAGGCCGATTAGCATTTTTTTTTTTTTTTTTTGGTATTTAAAAGAACTCAGGGGGCCTGGGAAGGATGTAAAAATGATGCGACCAAAATAGATTTCTCTCTTCCCAAAGACAAGCACTCTACAGTGAATAATAGTGTTCGCCTTCTTTTCAATAAATTATCTTATACGATGGAATTTCCCGTCCAAACACTTGCGGAGAAACGACCATGCTGATCGAACTGCCAGCTGAGGGTTCGTTTTCGAGAGAGAGGCTCTCACAGAGCCAAGCGAAACTATTTCCAATCTACTGGAACTCCACTTTTCTCTGAATGCGAACGCTGCAGACCAAGTGTTGTCTGCGTTCTAATCTGCCTCCGCGCAGGGACGTGGCCCCCTGAGTTTTTCCTGGCAGTGATCTTGCCCTTTTTGCCTCCGTGGCCGTGGGTCGTGGGCGGTTTCCCGGGGCACACCCCCACCGGGCACCCAGCAGGAATGTCTTTGAGCAGCTGGTGGGAGTTTTTTCTTCCGCCGGCCAGAAGTCTAGACAAACCCCAGGAACTTGTCACCTGCATCTGCAAAAGGCCAGGAAGGACCCGTGCCCTGAGTGCCATTCCGTCTTTGTGGGAGCTTCGGTTCGTGTCTCCTGGAGGCGCATGGCCCAGAGCACAGCAGAGCTGGGGGCTGGCAGAAAAGCCCGTGCCATCAGGAGGGGGTGGCCGTGTCGTGAAGACAAGTCCGCCCCCCTCGGCAGGCACACCTCGAGTCTGTCTCAGGGTGTGGGTCCACGTGAGAGGGCCGGGCCGCGTTCCTCTCTGAGCCTCCTTGTGGAGCTGCGTGCCGTGCGCTTGGCACCCAGGGAGGGGAGGTGGGGGGACCCCCTCTGCAAGTATCGCGCTTACAAACCAGAGTCTCAGAGCCGGGCGAGCGGACCTGTTACAATGAGCAACAAAGAACGATCCAGAAGATTGGTGCTAGGCTGCCTCCTTTGCTGGTCACACAGCGTTTCTTTGAGATGTTTCTGAGTCCGATTTTGCCCCCTTTCCGATCCCTGTCTCCACCTGGGCTCTCGGCCGCATCCACTTCAAGCTAGGATAGTCTTACTGTCTTTGTGCAAAATTCATGCTTTCCGTGCAGTCTGAGAACAGCAGGACGGGGACTGCTGGAAATGCTCGGGGGCCATGGGCACCTGCTTTCTGGAGAGGGTGTGATGGGAGTTGCTCTGCTCGTCAGATCAGATCTGCTCTGGGTAAATTTGCCTGATCTTGGGACACATCCACCGTTAGTAGCGTGAGGGAGCATTTTCAACTTTGGGAGGAAAAGTCTGCTTCAAGATGGAAATATTCTGCAGAAGACCCTCTGGGCTGACCCTAAATTTGCGTGGTGATGGCTCTCAGGGGCTGGGCAGTTAATGCCAGAGGCTCCGTCTCTGGGATCCCTTTATATTCCAGACAAGCCTCTTTGATGAAGAGTACCCCCCCCCTGCCTGCCCCCCGCCTTGACTGCTAATCCGGGCTGGGTTTATTCCTGCTTCCTCTGCTGTCCCTCCCTGAATTTACAGTCAAGTTCCAGAAACGATGCTGAGGTTCGGGCACAGACACAATCAAGGGTGTCTGCGGTTAAGAGTGGGGTCCGACCTTAACTCACTGCCCGCTGGCTTGCCGCTGTACTTTCCTCCCAAGATAAACACACGAAGGGTGGGGGGGCTCGTGCTCAAGCGGGGGGGGGGGGCGGGCTCTGTGAAGTGCAGGTGCCAGCTGGCTACCCAGGGGATTACTTTCTCCTTCCTAGGGCCACCCCAACACCCCAAGCCTGTGGAGTCCCACTCTGGGAAGGACCTGGCCAGCCCCGCCTTCATTCTACGCAAATGCCATGAACCTGCAAGTTCCAGAGAGAAGTTCTGGAGACCAGGAGGAGGAAAAAAGGCAAGCAGGGAACGGACACAAAGCAGTGAGCTCCACATCAAACCGCGACTGACACTGTTGCAGACAGATGTTCATTCATTCTGTTATTCATTCATTCAAGAAATATTTATTTAGCATCTAGCGTGTGCCAGATACATGGATAAATATATTTAAATACATATAATGGCAATTATTGCATGCGCAGTGGTTCTTGGAGATTTTTCAATTAGCATTTATCATGTTTAGGTGCAGACGTGGCTCACTTCCCCAAATCTATCATTTTGGTGTACGAACAAAGGCGTGTTTAAAATCTCGAGGGCTTCTAAGCCTGTAGCTTTCTTTGAAAAAGTCCCAAATATTTTATTTCTAACAGTGACCTTCCGCCTCACCCCTCTAATTGCTTTAAACCTCAGGATCTGACTCCTGAACGTGTTTCTGTCTATTTGCCGAGCGGTGGGCACGCTCTCCCTTCCCGCGGCCATGGCTGTGGAGGCTTGTCAGGGGTACCCCCCACGAGATGGGTCGGGTCCACGCTGCAGCCACGGGGGTTGGCCGTGGCTTCCCCAGGGCCCGTCACTTCCAGAGGGGAGATGTCCAGGTGCTCGCTCTGGGATGGAGTTAGAGCGTCGATGCCAACGATAGCTGCATCGGGGGTGCTGGTGTGACTTAGGACACCCCCTCACTTTCAGTCGGGGTGACCATGCCTTTCTGTCCTCTTCCTCACCTGGGCGAGGGTCCCCTGGTGCACCCTATCTTCAACTTTCATGTCTGTGCTGCTTGATCCTGGGAGGGGGTGGCTTGTACATCTTAGCTTGGAATGGGTTTCCAGAGACATGGCCTCTGCCTGAAGCAGGGCAGTCAGTCCCAGGGCCTGGCCTGGGAGGCTGGGGTCCCAACAGCACAGGAGCTATGACTCAGCTTCCCCAGTCCCCCATTTGGGGCCCGCCCCCCCCCCCCCACTTTGCCTCCCGGGCATCTGGGTCAAGCCTCTCTTCTCCTCCTTCTGATTATTGTCACAGCATCTAGACTAAGAGCCAGGCTGGCGCAGGAGTGGTCTCTACCCTCGGGGAGCTCTCTCTGAGAATGTCACTGGGATTGCCATCTGTCTCTCTAACAGGGCAGGGAGTGGGGGCCGGGAGGGGCGCCCCCACAGCAGAAGCGACGCCCCCGGGGTAGCTACTCACCTTCCCCTGCAGCTGCCGGGTCTATGCTGTCGCCCGCCAGTGCTCTGCTGGGGTCCTTCCTTGATCGCACCTGCCTCTCTCGGCAGGGGCGGTCCCACGTGGTCAGAGGGACCTGGGGCAACCCAGAGCAGACGGAAGGGCAGAGGCAGCAGTGTGGGGGTGCCCAGGAAGACCAGCCCCTGGGGTCTGGGCCTTCCAGCGCCTCTGGGATCTGGGGTCTTGCGGGCCCTCCCGAACCTGTATAGTTGCTAAGGCAAACAGGTATTTTAGGCCAGGGTGCACAGAGACAGAGGAGAAAAGAGACATTTTCTGAGGAAGTATGAAATGAGATGGGGAATTAATGAGGTGGAGACATGGGAAGGCGGTTCCAGATGGCTGGAGAGGCGTCTGTGCCGCGGAGGTGAGAGGCTGTGGGGCGGGCAGTGGTGGGCACAGGCCAGACAGGGCTGGGTGATGGCCGGAGAAGCGGCCTCTGGGTCCCTCAGGAGAAGGGGCTGGAGGTCAGGAAGCCAGGACCTCGCCGGGCTGCTGCGTGGCAACTTGTGTCAACCTGGAGGTAAAACCCTACAGCCAGGCAGTGTGGACACCCCAGAGACCCAGACACTGCAAAGTGCTGGCATCCTCGGGACCGTGTCCTGGCAACTTCAGGGAACGGCTGCAAGTCTCATCAGAGCCTGACATTGACCCTGCCTTCCTCCGGCACCACACTCACGGCCGGGCATAGAGAACTAACGCGTGTAGCCTGGTGCCACCCTTAGGGATGCCCCCGGCTCTTGTGGTAAAGGGGACCACGTAGCCCTGTGGCGGGGTGACTTTCTCTGTCCGGGTCCATGTGAGAGATATGAACATGCAAACCTTCACAGCAGGTTTGTGAGTGCAAGTGACGGCCGAGTCCTTCTGAGGCCACCTGCAGCGGGTGGCCGAGGGGGGCGGGGAGGGGACAGGACCTCCAGGGGCCCCTGAGCGCGGAGGGAGGACGCACAGCCTTTGTTCCTGATGTCCCGTTGACATTCCCAGGTCAGCTGGGGCTCGGTGGATGTCGGCACACCTCCCTTCCGGGGAGATGATTTCAAAATTGGGCGGCGGGCATGTAAAGGGCGGCTCCAGGCTGACTTTCCCCGCAGAATGCTTTCCTCCTGTTCCCGGATCATGAGGCGAGTGGAAAACGCCCCGTGAAACAGGCCCGCTTCTGTCGGACTCACAACCCTCACTACTATTTTAATTGTTTACTGATGCTCATCATTGCCTGAACAATAGGAACCACCCCCCCCCCCCCGGCCCCGCTTCGCGAAGCCACATAAAACAGAGAGGTCCGTGACAGAGAAGCAGTTCACGTTTACTTATCCGAGTGAGTTGAGTGCTAGATTTTTTTCTTTCGCTCTAGAAAATTAAAAAAAAATAAGCAGTAAAAGAGAAAAGACACACCTTCAAATTTTCACCAGCTCCTCTCTCCTGTGCAATTGTGTGAATACATGCAATGACACGAGAGTGAATCTGTGTGACCGTATATTCGGTATGTAAATGTATTTTATAGGCGTGTGTGTAAATATGTGGAAGGGGTAAGCGAACGAGCAGGGGCTGGGGCGGAAGAAAAAACAAAAATTCCCCACTGCTTTCTGCATGTCATATAGAACAGTTACATTTTTTCCCAGGGTTTGCAGGGGGAAAAAATGCAGGAGAGAAAATGAAATCCAGATTTGTAACTCCTAACAGGAGAAACGCGATCCTTCTCAGTGTTTAAGTAATATTTCCTGTAAAAGCTACGGGGCCATCTGCAGAGCTGTCTCCAGACACGCTCCGATGCGGGAGGAGACAGCGGGCCGGCAGCCCACCGCGCGAAGGCGGGCGGGCCAGGCTTCGGAAAGCTGGCACTCAGATCTGGCAAAGTGTTTCAACTCCAGCGTAGTTCATAATCGGTGTCATTTACCTGCCTTTCACCGACCGGGAGGGCGGCCGAGAGGGCCCCGTGTGACAGCCACGGCAGTTGCGAAAGGGCACGCGTATTATCTCCTCCATCAGGAACGCGACGTGGTTCGGAGCGACTCGGGTGACGTGTCCTCTTTAAGGGGCTCCGAACCGAGCCCGTCCAGGGACACATCCCCAAAGCCACAGAGCCAAGGGGAAGCTATTTGGCTAAACAACACGGACGTGGAAGCTTTCTGGCTATTGAAGCCCATTATAAAATTCTGTTTTATTGTTGATCTCCAGGGTCACCTTATGAATTCGTGTTAGTAAAATGTTACGGCCCTGGTATAATCATCACTTTGTGAAAGGTCCTATTTTTTTTTCCAAAATCTCATCGCGTCTGAATAGTCGGGAAATATGCATCTCTCCTCTAGGAATTTCTGTTTAGTTTTGATTATTTTTTAGAGTATTAATCTCTATAACCTATATCCAAGTCCAATCTCAATAGCGACATTGACTAACTCCTTTCCTGGAGATGTAATGTTTTCATAGTGGTATAAGAAGGCTTTAAGTGAATTTTATATATTCTATGGATCTTGTCAATGCATAAGTAAGTTGTTTTTGTTTTTATTTGGCTTGGTTGGCTGGGTTTTTCCCCCCGAGGTCTCCTGTAAAGTTTTGCCAGGTCTGATATGGGTACCAATCACCAGCTGGCTGTGATTTATTTTTTAATGGACAGCAGGGTGTTATTTGGGTCGTACATTCACATGTTTAAAATAGAACCTTAGACACGACGCTGTTGAAAATCGTCTCCCAAGTGGAGACAGCAACAAAAACCCTTGATTCCTATGTCGGGCTTCTTATTGGAAGACAGTAGTGTAAATAACATTACTTCTACTTAAAAAGCTTTTCTTCGAGACAGCTCTTTTCCTGGGGCACCCAACTTCCCTTGTTTGTGCATTTTTCCATTTGCTTCTCGCCCCTCCTTCTGGCCTCGTCTCTGGACGTTGATTACGTTTCCTTCTCTTGCTCACACACTGGGTCTGAGGGTGAGTCACTAAGTTGAACGTAAGCACGCTTTGGAGCAATTCATTCCAGGATCACGAATACACGTTTCTTCGCAGCAAAATCTCTTCTTAACCCCCCGCGCTGATGAACACGGAAAGCTTTATCAGCTGCTCATGCCACATTTTGGAGTATCCGCCTCATGTTTTAACTTCTGCCCCGGAGCGCATCTTTAATAGTGGAGAAGTGTGAAAATCAGGAGGCCGGTGCTGGTAGAAACCAAGCGCAGATTTACTGGCGGCCCTGCTCTCGCTACAGAGACCGTTGTCTAACGCTTTCTGGCAATAAAAATTGTGACACTTTGCCGCCCTGAGAAGCGTCCTCTGACTCTGCTTCAAGTGGACGCCCCGATTTCAGAAGCAGGGAGAGAATCTTGTCACTTAGGGTCCGGCCGGTTCGGCGGGGGGTGGGGGAGGGTGTCTGAGGAAACACCCCCCCCCCCCCCCCCCCCGGGACGCACAGGGCACACACGTGCGGGACAAGCCCTGTGAAGTCCCACCACTGAGACTGGACGCTTTCTTTAACCCTGCCCCACAGCGGGGCCCTTTCTTTGGCAGACCGCTTTGAAAGGGGAAGGGGCATGGCCCTCAGCCTCGGTCAGGGTCACTCTGGAGACTGGACCGTTTACACAGTTACTGTTGGTGTACATGGTCATTTTTGGAAGGCACGCTGTAGTTAGGAAAAATGAAAATCACCCCACGATGGGCTCCTCTTTGCCCGTGGAGGTTGAGACTGTGTAATCTGCTGCCGTGAGTGATCTGGGAAGCCTCTTTCCCCCTGGTGCCCGTCCACGGGCTGTGGCTCCAGGCTGCACGGCCTCCTGTTTTTCCCTTCAAATAATATTCAAAACGTGACCCTCCTGATTCAGATGAAAGAGGTGCCCGAAATGGCTAGTGACATAGCTTTTTTTAGACCAGAGCTGAAATCCACAAGTCACTGGAGGGATTCTTCCTTGGAGACAGGAGGGGCGTGGTTTCGACAGTGACTGGCAGATCTCACCCCCACCGACAGGGAGGATGCTGGGGATCTGGCCCCCGCACACCCCAGCCTTGAGGGGCACCCACGGGGCCTTCCCGACAGAGTGAATTTACAAACAGGGCCAGATGCCATCAGAATTGCCACCCACATGTCTTCTTCTCATATAGTGAGGCCATCTTGTTCTGTGGTCACATATGAAGGATTGTCTCAGACAAACCACCCAGGAGAATGAAAGCTCCAGGGGTACATCCCCCCTTTTTAAGAACATGTATGGAAAATCTGGGAAGGCATATTCTCATTTGCTTTACTTTGGTTTCTTGCTTTGGCTTGCTATTAGAAAAATAAGGCAGGGATCTAAATTTGGTTCCTTGGACTTCATTTCATTTGCCCCGGGGAAAAGAGCAGAGCAAATACAACATCTGGTTAGAGGCTCGTTGGGAGAGTCCAACCTTGCCTCTCGGATGGGACTGGGGTGGGGGGTGAGGGGGTCTTCCAAAGTAAGAGTGGGAGTGATCTGTTGGCGTCCTAGGCGACACGATGTAAGCCCTGCCAACCTCAGCACGTGTCAAACAAGGTCAACCAACAGTTTTAAGTCAGGTGCAGAGTAAACAAATGTAAATGTTAAATATGGTGATTTACGGCTGACTTTCATTAAGTTCTTCCTTAGGAGGCGAACATTTTATGGAGCACTGGGGACCCCTAGAATGGGTCAGATGTAGTTCTCAAACAAGAACTACATATTGTAGCCGTTTTCTCACACATCCAGCTTCAGGATACAGAGCCCAACAGGAAAGTCTACTTTGCCTGGAAAACGTCGCCTAATTACACGGGTGGCACTTCCCGGGCAGAAGGGGTCAGGTGCGTCTAAAGCTAAGAGAGGTCGCGCAGGTGCTGCTCTGGACATGGACCCAGGTGGCCTTTGGTACTTGCCTGCCTGGAGTCTAAGTGTGAACTTAATGGAAATTAATTCATTTATTCCTTCTTTCCTTGAAAACTTTCCTCATTCGCTTTCGAGCCAATCTTCTAAGCAGAGGTAAACTGAATTTCCAGGTCACCAACGGAAAGACGCAGCCCTTGGAACCTGCTGCCAGATATGCAGAAACTTCTTTCTTCAGCTGCAAGCCTGGCACGGGGAGGACCCTGCTGTGTGTGGGCAGCATTTCCCTTACCCAGATTTGGGACTCACCTGCCAGGTGACTGCCCCTGCGTGGCTTCGGCGGGATACTTGCATCACGCGTTACCGAAGTTTCTAGAAAGACGGAAATATCTCAGAATTGCCTCTTCTGCCACTACATTCACACCCTTACCAGGTCCTTCCCAGCTTGGCTTTTGAGGTTGGAAACCTCTGTCCGTCTGTTTGAGCCATGGTAGCCGTGGGCAGTCCCTTCCTCCGGTGGTCCAGAGAGGTCCCAGATACCAGGCACCCCCACTCCAATTCCTTCTCTACCCTCTCCTTTGTGATGGGTGCCCTCTCAACTACCCTCCCGCCCTCTCCTTGACAAGCAAATTCTGGAAGAAGAAACTTGAGGCATGAAAAGGGGGTACCCAGAATTCACAGAGACAGAAAGTAGATTGGAGGCTGCCAGGGGCTGAGATGGAAGGAATCTGGAGTGATTCCTCCCTGGTGGTAGTTTCTGATGGGGGCAGTGGAAGGGTGTTGGGAGTAGATCGTGGGAATGGTTGCACAACATTGTGAATGGGATGAATGTCACAGATGGTACACTTATACAATGGCAAATTTCGTGTTCTATTTATTTTTGCCAAGTACACTTATACAATGGCAAATTTCGTGTTCTATTTATTTTTGCCAAGTATATACAAAATTAAAGAGTCTAAAAATTTCTGTCCAGGAGGAGCTCTGAGGTCCTGGCCACAAAGGCCCGAAGTTTGTGGAACTATCCCCGGCCCCAGAGCCTCTCCTGCTCCGGGAAGTCTGTCCCGGGATCATGGCCACACCCACTCCAGGCTCAGAGCTGGCCAGGGCTCTCCGGACTCAGCACGAAGTGCTTCTCAAGTCTATGTCAGGCCCCGAGGCCAGCAGGCGCGGCAGGTTGCAGCTGGGGTCTGTGAACCCATCTTGGGAAAGACCGGCTTCTGCCAAAATGAGCCGAGCGGGCAGGGTGGGTGGGCCCCCCGGGTGGGTGGGCCCCCCTGGACGGAGAGGGATCTTGTCCGTGAACGTGCCCATGGAAACCACGCTCGAAAAGGATAGTACATCCCGCCCAGGTTAGGAATGCTTCTGTGAGGGTGGGTTCAGCAAATAATAGCTATCTGAAAGCACATTTCTGTTGTGGCTGTGTTTACTTTGATTTCGATCTCTTTATTTCTTTAATTGGTAAAAAGATGAGAGTTAAGGCAGCCCCGGAAAGGTTTTATCTGAACGGCCTCATCTGGAGTCCCAGTGAAATATTCATTTGCAATATGATAGTAATACGTTGAGGGAGGACGAGCCCCCCAACCACAGCGCTCTGGTCATACTATGTTTTGTTCACTGTTTTTTTCCTGGCTGTGTGGCTTCCTTCCAGCTTCCCCTGCTATACGCTTATTAGAGGCCTCCACGGCGGGGCTCCGGGCTGAACCAGTCCCAGGTAGGCTTATACTGGCAGATTGCAAAATCCTAAGAAATGCAAATTTTCACTTCTATTTCCCATCATGGAGTAAAGTAGAATAAAAAAAAAAAAAAAGGAAGGTTATAGTACATTTGAATAAAGAAATCTGGACTTATCCAGTAACCAAGCTGAGTCAGAAAATGTGGCACGAGATTAGGTCTCCTTAATTAAAAGGACTGATAGGTACCAAAACGAGTTAAAATTTGTGATACCTATCTTTTTTTTTTTTTTTTTTTTTTTTTTAATAGTTTGCCTTCCAGATTCCTGGTCCAGAAGCTTGTTTTAGGAATTGTTTTCGGTCCCACAAGTCAGCTAACCTCTCAAATGAGATTAAAATCTTTGGGTTTGGTAAAGTTTGCATAAATATTTTAGATAGATCCATCTTTAATTAGGCTATAACATTATAAAGTGCCACGCGGCGTTCTCTTCCCACAAATTAGACCTGAGCCCCACAAACAAATTAATTTGTTTCTCAGGGTTTTGACTGGGCTCTGGGCTACACTCCGCTTTCTCCCAAGGACTCATGACCCTCTGGATTTCAAATGCCTGAGGGTAAAAAGCAATTATAAAAGCATGACTCCCCCAGATCAGCTTTCGCCTCTGCCTTGTCTGTGTTTTATTGATGGGAGATTGAAGGAAGATTCAAATCAGCCATCCTTCAATTCCTTACCAGCAGCAAAATGCAGAAATCATTAGCTTTTCCTGCGTAAAAGACTTTGTCCTGCCTTATTATTCAAAACTGCTTGCTTGTATGACTCAAAAAGGGCATGTTGAATATTTATTTCTAATTTTCAGCACTGGTAAATATTATATCGCTTTGTTCCCAATGTTCTTTTTATTTTGCAAATTTTTATAGCAATTAATTAATGCAGTGCCGTTATTAGCAATATCTTCCCGGTTTTCACTGCCTGCATTTAAGATGATATCGCTCATAAGGACTTTGTTGGCGTGATTTCACAGCCAGCGTGTGTTTGAATTATAAGATCAGTTCTAGGTGAATAAGAACTTGTTCTCAGTGGAGAAATCTTTTCTTGCTACTAGAACACGGTGGTGCAAAGCTTGCCTTGTACCATTCAGCTGATTTTATTTTTTATTTAATCGTAGCCCCATCTCCCACCAAAAAGAAAAGGAAAGAAACTTGGTCTAAAAATAGCCAGTTGTCTGATGTCAAACCAAGAGCGGGGAGTAAGAATTGGGGGCTGGAGAATCCAAAGGAAGGCTGATGTCATTCGCTGTCACCAGCACCCACCTAAAGGAGAGCAGAATAACAAAAATACTTTTTGTTATTTGGCAACGTGTTTCTCTTTATTCACAAGGCTAATTTTAAATGCGGCTATTCCGATTTTATTGGTGATGTAATTTTCTATCTCGTAGAAAACTGAATTCTATTGATCAATAAAAAATAATGAATATGGTGTGAGTAGGACAAATATAACGTTCATTTCGCCCATGAATTTGATCAGTATCTACAGCTAAACTCTATACTTAAAGCAAAATATATCCTTTTATTTTTTAATGAATCTTTAAAGCGACCTTCATTTTCTTTGTATGAATTCAGAGTTAAAACGATACATTCGGAAAGCACTCGGGAGAGACTTCTGGGAGAGCGAGGTCCAGGTGACTCTGGGGGCATCTAGACGTGGTGGCTTGTGGGGAGGCCGGAGTGAAAGGGCCCCTCCAGGGATTTGGTGGTGAAGGAAAGTCAAGAGCCAAAAGTGTAGGCTGTGTTCACTCTGAGCTGGGGAGCCCTCCAAGCGTGTATCAGAAGAGGGAAAGGAGCGAGGGAAGCAGAAGCAGACAAGGGACAATACGGCAGTCGACGGGACAGTTGATGGAGCAAGGGAAAACACGTCTCCGGAAAGATTCCAGGAAGATAGGGAGGGAGCCCACCCTGAATGGCACGGCTCTTGTCCTTTTTTGAGCATTACGGCTTCCTCTTTTCAGCATCTACAGCAGCTTGTAATAATCGTGGTTCCCACCCCCGGTCCCCCTAATTCTGGGCCAGGCACTTGTGCTGAGTGACAAATTCAAGCAGCCCTGTGAGAAAGGGACTGCTCTAATGGCCACTTAATCCTGACGGTAGTGAGGTTCAGGAGAGACAGCACCCACCTGCACACCCCCAGCTGGCAAGGGCCGCATCCTGTGGTCACATCTGCCACTGGAGTCCACACCGGCCCGCGCCCCAGGCAGGGGCTGCCCAAAGGGCAAATCCCAAAGAGGCAGTGTGGACCTGGTGGATGGGTCACCTACACCCGAAGGTCCCCCAGGCTATGACCCAAGCACATCGCAGTTACTCATTTCCAGCTGGGAGAACGGGGCAGAATCCTGAGTGGTAGGGTGGGGGGTCCCAGGGCGGGCAAGGGGAAGGGGCCAGCCCCGCCGTCGGTTTCCCTGGGGTGGGGAGGACGAAGGAGCCTTCATCTGGACCCCACTGGAGCACGGCGGAGGGAACAGCCCTGCATCCACCTTCTACCCCGGTCTCCAGGGCTTGCTCTAGAGTAATTTCGTCAAACTGCAATTTTAAATAGCCAGGGCTTTATTTTTGGAATCCCAGAATGTGAGCCGGGTTTAATGAACCCAAAGCTATAATGTTTTACTTCTCCTTTGATAAAAATTTGTATTTCATATTTTAAAAATTGCACTCATTCTGCCAGTTGGTGTTACCAGCCAAGCATGACCCATCCGTGCAACATTCACAAACTGTGCTTTTTCTTGGTCACCACGTCTTTGTAATAGTTTAGCCATATGCTGAAAAATCAGAGCGAGGTTGGATTAACGTCCAGGTGGCACTCCCATGAATTAGAGGGGTAGGTCACTCCGGATTTCCTGAGTACACCCAGGATCTTTCCTGCTCGTTGCAAGTTCACCCACGTGTTCAGAATGTTGATTGCAAAAGGCAGCGAGCGATATTCACCAAAGACCAAAACTCCGGAGCTGCTCTCTCAGTTATGGAGGGAAACAGAGTGGTGCACTCTCTCCCCCTCCAGCTGTTTTCCTTAACACACTGGTGAGACTTAGACACTTAACGGCCTTTCAAGGAGAAGATACGCGGTGCTCACTGAAACGAGTTAAACATATACCGTGTTTTTCTATGTAAATACACTTTTTGATTTTACAAGAAGATAGATTGCATGCCTGCCTTATGACATTTGTCTCGTGTGTGAGGCTCCCGATGTCTTTCCTTAAGCAATCCCCATATTGTTTGATCGTTTGGGTTTTTTCTTAACCGGGACATGTTCGTTCTTACAAATATCCCTTTGAGGAAAATCACTTTGACTACATCCGTGTGTGTATGTCCGTGATTTTTTGCACGGGGTAAATTGCCAGGAGTGAAATTGCTTTGTATTTTTCTTGCCAAAATGTCTTCCACGAAGGTCGTATCGATTCACCCTGCCAATGGCAGTGCGTGAGAATGTTCTTGTCCTCATCCTCACCAGGGGTCTGTCTGTCCCTCTGTCCATCCATCCGTTCATCCTTCTAACTGTTGTGAACATTTGTTCATCGAGGAGGTGACAGTGGTGGTGAATGTTTTACTCTGTTAAAATTTCCAGTGTTGAATATTGTGGGTTTATTTGGGAGTTGTGTTTCATCTTGGCAAATGCCCTCTTCTTTTGTCCATTTCTCCACTGGGGTTTTTAATTTTTTTTTTTTTTTTGGTATCAATTTGTAAAAGCTCTGCTTGTATATTGTAGCATCCAAATTTTCTCAATTTATTGTTAGCATTTTAATCTTTCTCAACACTTTCTGATACCAACAATTACAGTTAACATACCAATATTTTCCTCTCTAACTTCTTTCTTTCTTTCTTTCTTTCTTTCTTTCTTTCTTTCTTTCCTGGGGTCATCCTCACACGGGTTCCCCCATCCATATATGGTACAGATGTTTTTATAATGTACTTTCTTCTATTTTTGATTTTATGACAAATTTAAATCCCTTTGGAATTTATCTGAGGCCCGAATCTAATTTATTTACTTTTCCTAAATGAATACTCATTTCCTCCAACACGATTTATTTCATCTTGATTTGAGATGCCACTACTGTATTCTTCGGTCTGTTTCAAGATGTTCTCTTCCATTCTGTGCATCTGTCTATCTCTGTGCGAGTAAAATGTTGTCATTTAATGGTCACTGATGTTTGTCTAGGCAAGGCCCCTCATTCTTCTTATTACCCTTAATAGAATTATTTTTTTCAAGTGAACTTTAGGATTATTTTATCACTTTCAATATATTCCTGTTGGGAATTTTATTAGAATTACCTAAAATTTATAGATTAATTTGGAGGAAGGATTGATTTATTTAGTGTTCTGAGTCTCTTATACAGGAACACAACACAGATTTTACAAATTTCGTACTGATTCTTAGTTATTTTGTTTCTTTGGTTGTGAACAGCACGTCTTGACACTTGTCTCCAACCCATGGGATAAAAAAACCTATCACACTTCCCTTTACGCCTTTTGTCTACCAACCCCTCAGTTTTTGTTAAAATAGTTGGACTTTTTCACGCAGATAATTATCTCTGTCATTGTTATTACATTACTTAATATGGGTTTTCCACCTCTAAGACATTTTTGACGTGTGCATTTAGTTTCATTGTCATGTTAAAAACGAATTTGGACATCAACTCTTGAATTTTTGTGGTTTTCTTCCTCCCTACTGTTTTTTTTTTCACAATGAATTCCCTTTTCCTGAAATAATGATTTTGATTTATTTTTTGGCTGGCTGTTCAACTCTGAGTGGTTCTCCTTTAGAACAGGCACATAGGGGTATAACTGATAAGTCATTTAAAGGGTGGTTTAGGTACCAATATAATTTCCTTCAAAACTTTGTAGATGATGCTCTGTTTGTTCTAGCATTTAGTGTCTTTGAGCATGAGATTGATTTATTATTAGAAATGATAGCAGTGTAAGTAATTTTCTCCCCCCCCCCATGTAGATGACAGGAATATTTAAAATGTTCATAATTAGTACATCTATGTGGATCATGGATTGCTATTATAATTATTATTTTGGTGCTGGGGAGTTCATTATCTATAAAAACATACAGTTAAGGGAAAGAAAATGTTCTTCAGCAAACAGAAAGTCTTTACTAATAAGTCTTTCTGTCTGTGCTTCTGGGATTCCTAAACATACATGGCGAAGTCTCCAGAGACTTCCTCCATGTGCCATCTTTCTGTTCACCCACCACATTCCTACTTTGTATCTAGCCTTGGAATCTGGGAAAATAAAAACGGTGAATAAATCATAGAGTGTTTTCTGGATTTTCCAGTGTGTTCTTTGTTAGCTCCTTTATTTAAAAACATCACACACACACACACACACACACACACACACACACCTTTTCTTCATTCCCTTTTCATAGATTCATGTTCTTCTCAGCAGTGAGAAGGAACTAGACACTCTGTGTTGGACAGACCGCAGGATGCCCCACGTTCACCCCCCATAAAATCACTTCCCTTTGAATGTGGGCAGGAACTATGACCTGCTTCTACTATAGAATATGTCAAAGGAGATGGGATGTCACTGTCATGATTGGGTTACATCACATGGTCAAGGAGAAGAGATGCTACTCCCGAGTGCTTGTGTGTGAGCATGTGAGTGTGTGTGTACATATTTCTCATGTTCACGTGCATGAGAGAGATTCTCACTGCTGACCCGAAGCAGCAGTCAACCATGTGGTTAACAGCCATTGCAAAAGGGGCTATAAAGCAGGGAGTTACTGGAAATCTTGGAGCCATGGCTAGGAAGACATGAAACCCTCAATTAAGCCACATGGGAATGATCTCGGTCAATAAGTCTAGTGAGGATGGAAGCAGATTCTGTACCAGTTGGGTCTCCGGATGAGAACACGTCCCGGGACAGCATGGGGTTCGCAGCCTCTGAAGACCCTGGGCAGAGGACCCTGTTAGGCTGTGCTCAGACTCCTGACCCACAGAAACCTGGAGATAATAAATGTGCACTCTTTTAGGCCACTAAATTTGTAGTGATTTGTTACCCGGCAAGAGAAGAATGATGTTCTCTCAACTATCCTGCTATTTCCTGAGTATCTCAGTTTCGCAGGCAAATGTTTGTGATGATTTTTCAGACGGGTCTATTTCTTTTGAAATTCACCATCTTTTCATGTACCCAGTAGATTGTTCACTGCATGTTGTTTTAGTGCTGGACCCTATGAATGTATCGGAGGCCCAGGTAAACAGTAATGAGCGTTTCTTAGATGTACTGATGTTCAGCTTTGCCAGCACGAAGGACCAGAACTTTGATCAACTGGAAGCTTTCGCTCCAGAATTACTTCCCCTTCACCATTCCCAAGAACCTCTTTTCCCTGTTTCTTGGGTAGCCTGGGGTTGGAAAATAGGGATGTGGCCCAGCTAACTGTGCAGTTTCTCTTATTAGGACCATGGTAGCGGGTCCCTGCCCTGAGAGTTAGAGCCGCCACAGATTCTGGTCTGTCACCTCCCTGTTGTCACCTCAAGGGACTGTGTGCGTTCTGGAGACCTGGAGGCCACCATAACTCAAGTGTCCACACTTGTCGGAGGGTCAGGCTGGAGGAAGGATGCCCTCTGCTTCCTCCCCAGGCCCTGAACCACACCTCACAGAAATTCCTCAAAGTCTCTAGGGTGTGCATGGTATCCTTTCCTCTCTTCTGTCATGGACAGACTTTTTCCCATTTTTATATTCCTTTGAACATCTGAACATTAAATGTATGGGATCGGTTCAATCACTCAGCAAATATTCTTTAAAAGCTGGTTTGTAAAAAGAAGCTGGATAGGCATTTTGCATTTTAATTATCTAAAGCTTTTGACAGGCTACAGCAAATGAAGCAGCTTCCCTTTGATGGTCCAAAGTGACCGTGTGAGTATGAAATATCCTACAATTTTAGTTTTGTAGAAAACTAATTAAAAACATTCATGTTTTTCTTAATCTAAATATTAAGTCCTGCTCACATCTCATCCATGATGTTAACGGATAATCTGGAAATGTTTTTGTTGACCCCTTTGGCCATGGACTGTATTAGGACAGTCCAAGGAAAGCCAGGAGAAGCCCTTCATTATGGCAGTCAGTCCTCACCAGTGCTTGGCCTCTGAGAGCCCACGCCACTCCTGACCGTGACCTTTCCCATGAGCGGGCTCCATAGTGCCCGTGGACAGCAGTGGTGTCCTCCGGGAGTCATTCTGACATGCCGAGCCTTGCCCTTCTCACCCACCCATTCCCCTGCATCTTCCTGGGTTTTCCCTCTCTCACACAAGCTTCTGGAGCTCAAAGTCTGCAAGAATCCCAAACCCTGTGCTCCAGTTTGCAGCTGTGGGGAAGGCAATGGAGGGTGAAAACTTTCTTACTCATTTGTCTAGAAAGAAAATGCATCCCTTCTTTCACCACTAGAGTTATCTGACTGTTTCTGCCAATGGCCTTGGCCATCCAGATCAGTGCCTGGTTAAGGGCTGTCTTCAGTGTGGTCCTGAAAGACAGAGAAGCTTTGGCTGTCACCTTGGCCAAAGGGATCTCGACTTCCAGAGCAGTGTCTGAGAACAGGGGGCAGCTCATGGGATGTTTGTCTCTGGTCCACAAAGAAGAAAGTCCAGAAATTGGGAAGCAGTGTTTGGAAGCCGAATTATTAAAGCTCATGGACTTTCATAATTAAAACTGGTTTCATATATTCCATATCTCTGCTTTTAAAATTTTTATCTAGTAATTCATTTTTTGTTTACTCTGCTTTACCAGAGAGAGTTTGAGAACTGTGCCCAGAAAATGAAACCTGTCTGCTCTCCCCAGTGGGCTTGGGAGCAGGGCAAGGAAAGCGAAATTTCATTTCATTCTTTCTGAGTCTACAGCATGAAAAAGTGACCACAACCTGGAAACATCAGTTTCTTTTAATAAAGCATCCTATGGGCCAACCAACCGTCGTTGGAGTTGAAAAGGAATGGTGTTTGGGTGAGCTACCACAAACAGAAGCATCTCAACGTAATGACTGTTTCCACATGTACAGAGGAATAGTGGGTGAGCCAACAGGAGATTTGCTTCGCTGAAGCAAACGATACTCTTTACAGCTTGATGTCTTTTTCTCAAATATGCCCTCATCCACACAATGTCAGTCCTCTTTCTAGAAGATGTTTCTTTTCATTTTGCTACTTATGAAACAGACTCAAGAAATACATCTCTTGGTAATGTGTATATGTTTTGGCTGAATCAGATCTTTCGGATAGCTTTGACCTCCAAAAACGAAGATAATTCTCTCTTAGGAGATAAGCTTAAAAATTAGTTTCTGGGGCACCTGGGTAACTCAGTTGGTTGAGGGTCCGAATCTTGATTTTGGCTCCGGTCAGGATCTCCCAGTTCATGACATGGAGTCCTGAGTCAGGCTTGGTGCTGACAGTTAGGAACCCTCTTGGGATTCCCTCTCTCCCTCTCTTTCTGCCCCTCCTCCACTTGCACGTATGCTCTCTCTCTCTCTCTCTCAAAATAAATAAACATTAAAAAATAGTTTCTTAAATTGTTAATCAAGAAAAAATTAACAAAAATTCCATTCTCGTTATTACTGTTTCAACTCTTTATATTATTGGCGACTTCCAAAAGAGTCGCTTGAAGTATTTTTCTTCAAAATCTAACTGTTCGTTTTTTTGTTTTGTTTTGTTTTGTTTATTGTGCTTTTGGTATTCCAGCTTGGGGAATGAGAATAATTAGGACAATTGGAAATATATTAAAATTAAAAAAACACACTAACAACATAAAATCCGGTGGACATAAATAATATATATTGTATAAACATCAGTGGGTGTAAATGATGGTTACAGACACAAATTGGTTAGGTGGATCTTAAATGTTTTCGATTTGGGCAACTGGGAGTTGCCAATCAGAAAATGGTCTCTGCCCTAATTTTAGGAGAAAAATGATCCTACTTTGCATTTTGTTTTCTGATTGCATGCTTTCTGCTTACATGGTCTCCAGTTTCGTCACTGACCTGAGTGCATACCAAAGGGATACTGTAATTTCAGGTGGCATCATTGTGGTCGCAGTATTTTCCAACGTGGAGGAGGGCAGAAGAATGGGCTTGCTGACCTTGTCCTGGACCACACGGGGTTACTGGGAAGCTGCTTTTGTCTTCCTAGGACAGCCATAGTTTACCGAATGCAACTTCTCTAGAGGACAGGGTGTATCTCCCTAAAACCACCCCCAGAACCTTGGTCCCACTAGAAGTCCCTCCCAATCTCCTTGAGGCTCCACTGCCCGACATTTTCAATCAGGACTGAGTCAGCAAGACTATCTGGACAGAACATGCTCACAGGGCTTTGGGAAAAAAACAAAAGAAAGCAAAGTGAAGCCATGCTTTCAGTTAAGGGCTTTGACATCAGTTCAAATCTACTCTTTCAATTTGGAGCTTTGCCTGGGAGGTACAAAGCTTAGCCTGTCATCATAAGACATGGGATACTTCTCAAATGATTCTCTAAACTTTCAAGATCATCAGGAGCCCATTGATCTACACTCCTGTCTTCTGCTCATTAGGCACACAGTCTCCATTCTTATGAGCCTCATTGTTGAATCCCACAGAGTAGAATTCAACAAATACTGTTACTCACCTGGCGGCCGAAGCAGGTGTCAGTCCTGGTGGCAGTGTGCTGGTGGTACCCTCCTGTGCCATAATGAAAATGAGGAATACATAGACAAATGTAGGTGTTTCTTTAGTCTGGGAAACCGTTTTTCTTTGTCTGAAGATACCTGACCAATTACAACAGTGAGCAACACACATGCATTGCATAGAGGTGGACGCCTGGGCGTGTGCTCGCTATCCAGCCTTAGGTTTATAGACCTCTAGGCTGTAGACCCAACTCCAGTTCCATTTAGGTCTAAGCTTTAAAGTCACATTGCAGGAGCCAATAGTCGATGATAGCTGAAAGAAATTCTATGCCAATGCACTTATCAGGGTAAGGAATTCAACCTTTGGCCAGCTAAGATGATGCGTTTACAGCATGGAAATTCTGATGCATTTACAAAGTCTTGTTGATTTCACATCCACTGAAATTTGTTTTTCCTTTCATGTCTGCTCAAGCCGGGGAGACACAGGTAGAAAGAAATCTTATCAGACCGTGAGTTAGTTACTTTCAGTTCCAATAATTGTAGATTTCAGAGTATCAATTTCTGGTGCTCTAAAGCATGTCCACCCTTTTGCTTCTACAAATTGATTAAGCTTTTTATTTGATATCACAGGAGCCTCTGGAGAGTTCTGACCTATATTTCAACCTTTGAAGAAATTCATACCCACAAGATATTTCTGCTGGACAATCTTCAAGGTCATTAATATAATGCTTAGAAATTTTCAGCTGAAAGTGGATTTAATCAGAGCCTTTCTCTGTGTGTCTCCTCATAGCATGATTTAAAAAGTGTTTTGCCTTTTAAGTTCCTTAGAAAGACAACCTTTATTATATTTTCTTCACACCTTTAAATGCAGGCAGTCAAGGGGATTTTAGGACAAGGCATGATAAAATTAATACCGCAAAATAATAACACAAACTGGCCCGAAGGTATAAATTATAAATGTTGATGAAAAAAAACAAGTTGAAGAAACAACTTTAAAGTTCTTTATACGGTTCTTGGTACAAATTTATACCAGACATTTCGATGGGAACTTAAATACGTATTTAAATTGTTTGTTTAATGTATATACGATTGCCATGTAGAGGCGACCAGAGAGGTGAATGGGTTGGGTGAGGGGAAAATGTTTTGTCAGGTTTTTCACCGTTGAAATGTATGTCATACCGAGACATCTGGAGATGGTGGCAAAGATAAGCAGCTGAAAATGTCTGGGTCACCTGTGTTATACCCGTTCACAGCACAGGATACTGTAATAAATAAGGTCGCCTATGTGCTAATGGCTAGTCCATCAGTTAAAAAGGACCTGAGAAACAACGAAACAACGAAAGATGGCTGCAGACATTTGTTGAGGAAAATAAACTGCTAGAGAACTACTAATGAAATATAAGGTGGTATTAGGGAACATCAATGAAGTGACCCCGAAAATATAGTTAAAGATAATCCATGGCTTGGTTTTCTTTAAGTAGTAGGAATTCAGGGACACATACTCTCTGACTATGAATGGGATTTGTGTATTTCTCCCTTTATTTCTGCCCTTTCATTTATGAATTTTAATGTTTTGTTCTTAGTTGCAACATATTTGGGATTTTTGTGTCTTGCAGATGAAGAAACTGAGCATCGTCTCCTTTTTATTGTGTAATGCCTTTCTTTATCTTTTTTTGAGTTTATTTATTTTGAGAGAGAGAGAGAGAGAGAGAGAGAACAAGTAGGGGAGGGGAAGAGAGAGATAGAATCCCAATTAGGCTCCATGTTGTCAGTGTGGAGCTCCAAGAGGGGCTCAAATTCACAAACCATGAGATCATGAGCTGAGCCAAAATCAAGAGTCGGATGCTTAACCAACTGAGCCACCAGGTGCCCCTATAACCTCTGCCTTTTAATTAGAGGTTTTTAGTTCACTTAATTTTAATGTAATTATTGATGTGGTTTCAGCTAAGTCTATCATCTTCCTTTGTTTTCTTTTTGTTGTGATTGTTGTTCATTTTTTGTTCCTTTTATGCCTTCTTTTGTGTAAATCAACTATTTTTTATTATTTAATTTTATTTCCTTATTGGCTTCTTAGCTATAGTTCTCTTTTTTCTCCTCCTCCTCCTCCTCCTTCTTCTTCTTCTGCTTCTTCTTCTTCTTCTTCTTCTTTATATGTGTGTTACTAGTAAGACACCTGCTAAACTTATCTATTCAGAATCTACGACCGTACTTCTTCACATGTCACATTTCATCCTTAACATCTGACATGACTTATTTCCCACTTTACATTTCTATCATTTCATGAGATACCTGACACTTGCTACTTCCTGCTACAACCTTCATACTTTACAGTTTACAAATGGAACCACTGCCTAATAGCATAATTCTACCCTACCCCCACACTTTGTGAAATTTCTGTCATATCTTTTATTGATATATACATTATGGCTTCATCTTACAATGTTTTTATTTGGGACTTAAGTGTTCATTCTGCTTTTAAGAAGATTGTAAGAAGTAAGGAAGCATACGTTTTAAATATTCACCCATCTGTTTAGCATTTTTGTCTTCTTGTTTCTTTCCTGTAGATCCAACCTTCCACCTGGCTCCTTTGGCCTAAAGATCTTTTAGTGTGTATTGTAGGACAGATTGCTGAGGACGAATTCTTTCAGATTTTGTTTATCTGAACGAACACACTGCTATTTCATTTTTGGTTTTGAAGGATATTTTCAGTAGATGTAGTAGAGGTTAACAATGTTTACCTCAATTCTTTTTTTTTTTAATGTTTATTTATTTATTTTTGAAAGAGAGTGAGTAGAGGAGGGGCAGTGAGAGAGGGAGACAGAGAATCCTAAGCAGGCTCTGCACTGTCAGCACAGAGCCTGGCATAGCACTTAAACTCATGAACCGTGAAATCGTGACCTGAGCTGAAATTAAGAGGCCGGCGCTCAACCGACTGAGCCACCCAAGCACTCCTGTGTTTACTTCAGTTCTCGAAGCCATTTTATCTCATTGTCTTTTGGCCTCCATTGTTTCCTGTGGGAAATCAGTTATTTTTCTTACCCTTGTTCTGTTGTATATAAGCTACCTTTTTTCTGTGGTTGTTTTCAATATTTTTTCTTTGTCTTTAATTTTTAGCAGTATAACTATGATCTATCTTATTGTAGTTTTCTCCATATTTATCCTGCTCGAAGTTCACCGAACTTAAATGTGTAAATGAAGGTTCTTTTGTGAAATTTCTGGAATTTCCAGTCATTATATCTTCAACTATTTTTTTTTCAGCCTCATTCATACTCTCTTCTCTTTCTCGGGCACTGAGAGCATCTAATGTCGTCCCGAAGATCTCTAAGAGTCTGTTTATTTTTCTTCAATATGTTTTCTCTTTCTGTGGTTCAGACTGGGTATTTCTACTGATTGTACCACATACTCACTGACTCTTTCCTCTACTATCTCCGAGCTTCTGTCAGGCCTAGCCAGTGAGTTTTTCATTTCAGTATTTACTTTTAAGGTGTATAATTTCCATTTGGCCCCTTTTTATAGTTTCCATTTATCTGCCTATAGTTATTCTTTCAATCATGAAGATAGCATTTTTTTCATTAGCTTACTGTTTTTTAAATTTGATTCTTTGAACATACACACACACACACACACACACACACACACACACTAGCTGTTTTAAAGATTTTATTGCCTGAAATTAACATATGGGCTATCTCAAGTTAGTTTCTATTGACTGAATTGAAATGTTCCCACCTATTCATACATCTGCTGGCTTTTTTTTTTTTTTGAAAGCTGGACACTGGAAATTATTTGTTACAGTGATTCTGGATTCTGTTATCTATCCCCGAAGAAACTTGGTTCTTGTTCTTAGCAGGAAGTTCAAATATAGGCTGATTGTGTTGACTCTTGTAGGCTTGGTTTTATGTTGTGTCTGTGCAGGACCGTGGAGCCTGAAGTGTTTCCCAAACCAGGCTAACAGAATTGAGTATCAAAACACTGTCTCCTTGCAGATAATATCTGAGTTTGTTTTTACTCTTTGTTAGGGCTTTCTAGAACAACTCTTATTCTAGGATGCAGTCTTTACTCCCAGGGTGAGGCCTCAGTGAGCATTCAGTTGCATGCCTGTGGCATTCAAGAGGATTCATGGAGTCTGTCCACTGAGGCAGGGCCCCACTTCAGTTTCCTCAGTACTGCTGTTCTCTCCCTGGTGCTTGACCTCTCATATTTCTGTGCTATGTTCAGCCCTGTTTCATTTGCTATTTGGTGGGCTCAGGTAGTCTTGCCCCTCAAGTGCATAGCACAGCCCTAGCCTCAGACTTGCAAGGGTTTCCAACATGGATGCTGGGGTTCCTTCTATTACTTCTCCTCTGGTACTATTTCCCGCTCTATAGATTTGAGTCCCTTGAGCTGCCCCGAACTTTGCTGAATGTTTCCTAAACTCAGTGGGATTGTTAAACTCTGGATCATGGATGACAATTGTCCTTTGGGGGAAAAAAAAAGAAAATTGTGGGGCTCACATCATGATCGTTTCTCTCAGGGATTCTTTTCTCTCTCTCTCTCTCTCTCTAAAATTTTTTTTTTTTTTTTAACGTTTATTTATTTTTGGGACAGAGAGAGACAGAGCATGAACGGGGGAGGGGCAGAGAGAGAGGGAGACACAGAATCGGAAACGGGCTCCAGGCTCCGAGCCATCAGCCCAGAGCCCGACGCGGGGCTCGAACTCACAGACCGCGAGATCGTGACCTGGTTGAAGTCGGACGCTTAACCGACTGCGCCACCCAGGCGCCCCGTCTCTCTAAATATAATCTATTGTCAAATTGGCTAACATACAGTGTGTAAAGTGTGCTCTTGGTTTTTGGAGTAGATTCCCGTGGGTCATCGCTTACCTACAACACCCAGTGCTCGTCCCAACAAGTGCCCTCCTCAATGCCCATCCCCCATTTCCCCCTCTCCCCTACCCCCCCCATCTGCCCTCAGTTTGTTCTCTGTATTTAAGAGTCTCTTATGGTTTGCCTTCCCCCCTCTCTGTTTGTATTTTTTTCTCCCTTCCCTCCCCCCATGGCCTTCTGTTAAGTTTCTCAGGATCCACATATGAGTGAAAACATATGATATCTGTCCTCTGACTGACTTATTTCACTCAACATAATACCTTCCAGTTCCATCCACGTTGCCGCAAATGGCATAATTTCATTCTTTCTCATTGTCAAGTAGTATTCCGTTGTATATATAAACCACATCTTCTTTATCCATTCATCAGTTGATGGACATTTAGGCTCTTTCCATAATTTGGCTATTGGGGTACACGTGGCCCTATGCATCAGCACTCCTGTATCCCTTGGGTAAATTCCTAGTAGTGCTATTGCTGGGTCGTAGGGTGATTCTATTTTTAACTTTTTGAGGAACGTCCACACTGTTTTCCAGAGCAGCTGCGCCAGTTTGCATTCCCACCAACAGTGCAAGAGGGTTCCTGTTTCTCCACATCCTCGCCAACTTCTGTTGTTTCCTGAGTTGTTCATTTTAGCCACTCTGACTGGAGTGAGGTCATATCTCAGTGTGGTTTTGATTTGTATTTCCCAGGGATTCTGGTCTGATGTGTTCAGTTGTTCAGTACCTGGAAACAATTGCCTCATATATTTTTGTCCATCCTCATGGTTATGGCTACTGGACTGGTTTGGTACAGTTACTCCAATATGGCTACCAACAAATTGGTGTCACGTCTTTTAATAAAAGTCTTAACTTACAACTCATCTTTGACAAAGCAGGAAAGAACATCCAATGGAAAAAAGACAGTCTCTTTAACAAATGGTGCTGGGAGAACTGGACAGCAACATGCAGAAGGTTGAAACTAGACCACTTTCTCACACCATTCACAAAAATAAACTCAAAATGGATAAAGGACCTGAATGTGAGACAGGAAACCATCAAAACCCTAGAGGAGAAAGCAGGAAAAGACCTCTCTGACCTCAGCCGTACCAATCTCTTACTCGACACATCCCCAAAGGCAAGCGAATTAAAAGCAAAAGTGAATTACTGGGACCTTATGAAGATAAAAACCTTCTGCACAGCAAAGGAAACAACCAACAAAACTAAAAGGCAACCAACGGAATGGGAAAAGATATTTGCAAATGACATATCGGACAAAGGGCTAGTATCCACAATCTATAAAGAGCTCACCAAACTCCACACCCGAAAAACAAATAACCCAGTGAAGAAATGGGCAGAAAACATGAATAGACACTTCTCTAAAGAAGACATCCGGATGGCCAACAGGCACATGAAAAGATGTTCAGCGTCGCTCCTTATCAGGGAAATACAAATCAAAACCACACTCAGGTATCACCTCACGCCAGTCAGAGTGGCCAAAATGAACAAATCAGGAGACTATAGATGCTGGAGAGGATGTGGAGAAATGGGAACCCTCTTGCACTGTTGGTGGGAATGCAAATTGGTGCAGCCGCTCTGGAAAGCAGTGTGGAGGTTCCTCAGAAAATTAAAAATAGACCTACCCTATGACCCAGCAATAGCACTGCTAGGAATTTATCCAAGGGATACAGGAGTACTGATGCATAGGGCCACTTATACCCCAATGTTCATAGCAGCACTCTCAACAATAGCCAAATTATGGAAAGAGCCTAAATGTCCATCAACTGATGAATGGATAAAGAAATTGTGGTTTATATACACAATGGAGTACTACGTGGCAATGAGAAAAAATGAAATATGGCCTTTTGTAGCAACATGGATGGAACTGGAGAGTGTGATGCTAAGTGAAATAAGCCATACAGAGAAAGACAGATACCATATGGTGTCACTCTTATGTGGATCCTGAGAAACTTAACAGGAACCCATGGGGGAGGGGAAGGAAAAAAAAAAAAAAAGAGGTTAGAGTGGGAGACAGCCAAAGCATAAGAGACTGTTAAAAACTGAGAACAAACTGAGGGTTGATGGGGGGTGGGAGGGAGGAGAGGGTGGGTGATGGGTATTGAGGAGGGCACCTTTTGGGATGAGCACTGGGTGTTGTATGGAAACCAATTTGACAATAAATTTCATATATAAAAATAAATAAATAAATAAATAAAAATAATAATAAAAGTCTTAACTTATTTTATGTGTACACTAAAATTTGACCAATATAATTATAAGTAAATCATGCATAGCAATTATAGTTACAGGACAGAGTGCAATTATTGAAATATTGACAATGTGTACAAAATAACAAAAGTCAGAGGTTGGGACAAAGAGAAATAGATAAAAGTGATGGTACTCTAATGTCCTGATTTTCCTACAATAGTGTTCAATAGATATCACCTGAAGTTAAATTTTCAGAATTTAGATATACTATTAAAATTACAACTGTAGCCTCTAGAAGAGGCAGTGGGAAGGAAGGTAGAAATAAAGAAAGTGAGCTCGGGGCGCCTGGGTGGCTCAGTCGGTTGAGCGTCCATCTTTGGCTCAGGTCATGATCTCACAGCTTGTGAGTTCGAGTCCTGCATCGGGCTCCATGCTGACAGCTCGGAGCCTGGAGCCTGCTTTGGATTCTGTGTCTCCCTCTCTCTCTGCCCCTTCCCTGCTCATGCTCTGTCTCTCTCTGTCTCTCAAAAATGAATAAACGTTAAAAAAAAAAAAAAAGAAAGTGAGCTCAGCTCATCATTTTATATAAAGTGAAGTCAGCAGCTACTAGGCAAAATGGGTAAATGTGGAAATAAGAGTCTGACTGCGTTGTTTGAAGCTATCATGGTAACTTCCAGAAGAGCCAAATACACTGAAACTATTAGAAAACTATTAGAAGTGGCTTCTGGGGAATGGAGATTAGGTGGGGGGAGAAAGATTTATTTTAATTTTTTTTCAATGATAAGAAATTTCACTGATGTAATATTTATTTAATTCCTTATTTATTTTACTATAGTAATATTTATTCCCTTTCTTCTTCATGTATTTTACTACATACAACATTATGTGTGCATGTGTGTATCTTAATTAAAAATGTATGGGGCACCTGGGTGGCTCAGTTGGTTAAGTATCCGACTTCGGCCCAGGTCATGATCTCACGGTTTAAGGGTTCGAGCCCCACGTAGAGCTGTGTGCTGACAGCTCGGAGCCTGGAGCCTGCTTCAGATTCTGTGTCTCATTCTCTCTCTCTGCCCCTCCCCGAGCTATTACTCTGTCTCTCAAAAGTAAATAAATGTAAAAACAACAAATTAAAAAAAATATATAAAAGAAACTGGGGCATCTGGGTGGCTCAGTCAGTTAAGCGTCTGACTCTTGATTTTGGCTCAGGTCATGATCTCACAGTTGGTGGGTTTGAGCCCCATGTTGGGCTCCACACTGACAGTGCGTAGCCTGCTTGGGATTCTTTCTCTCCCTCTCTCTCTGCCTCTCTCCCACTCGTGCTCTCTCTCTTTCTTTCAATAAATAAACACTTAAAAAACATAAAAGAATAACATCGGATAGGGACTGTGTTCAAGTCTCAACATAAGCAAGATACGTTTGATTAATTCGAACCTCCCATTCAGGGTCTGGGTTACTGCCCCTCTCCCCGTGTAGAACTCTGCATTTCAAGTTACAATTGTTTCAACAGAGCTTCAAAGACTTGGAGGGTTTCTGGGTGCTAAGCACCCGGCGTTTTTTACTGTGAGATTTCAAACATTTAGATTGTGAGAAATATAGAAGATATTAATAGAATTTACGCCTTTCCAACCGGCTACTTGAAGACACAGAGGGAATGTGAGCACCTCATTGTGCCTCCCCAGTTGCTTCTCTGTTTTTCTCCCTCCCACATCACCTGACTTCTTGCTCTTCCTGGAGCCTCTGAAATAACAATAAAAAGAGAACGAAGAATCAATTAAAAATGCCTTTTACTGTGCGTCTGTCCTTGGCAGGGGCAACACAGCACTCTGCACTTAAACTGAAACTTTAGAAAGGCTGTTTGGGTTTAGAGGCCAAATTAAATGTTGTGAACGCTTCATTCTCTGGCGATGTGTTTCAGCGACCCCGTATTTAAGACGACATCAATCGTTTATGATCTGAAACTTGGTTTGGGAGCATAGGTTCTCGTTGAATAAAATAAGCATCTTCCCAGGCTTTCCCAGAGAGTTTCTTAGGGTTTGACATTCTTTTCACCTTGACATTTATGCTAAAATTTAGAGTGCTTGATCTTTCCCACTGCCGCTCCTTTTTTTTTTTTTAAACTAAATGGGGAAAACGATAAAAATCCTTGCAATAGTTGTGAAAAGGAAAAAAAAAAAGGCAGCTTCAGAGCTGCTGGTGAAGAGCTCATTGCGAGGGAAATGCAATTTTGGGTGACTGCGAAGTCCTTTTGGGATAAAGCCTGGAGAACCCCAATCCCATAATCTTGGTAATGACATTAGAAAGCATTATTCTGCAAACATTTCAGACTAAGCCCATGTCTACATTTGCCTGTTTTCTAGCAAAGAAGTACAAAAATTTTGTTGCTTTCCTTGTGCTCATCAATAGTCACAAATCCATCAGTTTATCATCCGGAGAGTACGCTGTATTTGACCTTTGGTATCTACGAATATGTTACTACCCGAATTATTTGCAGGTGAACTCTGGATCATTTGTATACTCATTACCTCATGGAAGGACCCTCATCTAAGGCCAAACTGCTTATAGAAAGAAGCTGCACCTTCATTTTGCAGAAGAGGCAAACTGAAAATAGCTTTTTGGGGTGTTCTTTTAAAAAAGGAGTTTGAAGACACAAACTATTTTTATCTATTATAAAATGCCCTATTTGTATCACAGTGACTGACACATGGTAGGACTCAATGAATATTAACTGAATGATGTAGAGAACATAGACTGTTCCAGAGATAGAGTAGTGCCCAGAGTAAAAAAGGATTTTGGACCAAACAGAAACCTCCATGACCAAATGGTCCTTACCTAGATAACAGCCTCTTCTACACTGAGGCCAGGTCTGACCTAAAACCTCCAACGCTCAATTTTGATAAAATTAGGAGCGAGAATTCAAAATAAAAACACCACTAAAGCCTAAAACACAAAACCTACGTGGATGCTGAAATAAACTCGGCTTCTTCCTAAATTTTCTAATGGAGCGTTCTGGGGAAAATTCATTAGGGAGCTCTCTCTTTCTGCACATATTTGGCTGGGTTTTGGATAAGTCAGCACCAGTTGTGGGTTACTGTCAATAAACTGGAGACAGAAATGGTAAGGTGAGAGCAGACATTTCCCAGAGACGTTCGTATCTGGAAACACTGATAAGCGTCCGAAGGCAGGGAGAGAATGAATGTCCACAGTTGAGGGTCCTCCCAGAGGCCTCCCTGCCTTACTGCTTTCCCTTCTGTGCACAGGGTTTCTATCTCAAGAGGATCAGGAAATGGAACATAATCTACTGCAGGGTGCTCAAAAGGAAACATGCAGAATGTCCACTTCAAGGCACAGCTAGATAAAGAAAGACATTTGAAAATAAGAATCAGAGCTGAACAGGAAATGCTAACGGGTTAGGAACAAAAAGTATGCTTTTAATTAGAGAAATGGTATCCCCAAGATCACTTTTTTCCAAGGCTTTAATAAATCTTTTCTTTATTCTATCTTCCAGCTTTAAAATTGCTTCATTACTCTTTTATATTATAAACACAATACGTAGACCTGGTTAAAAAAGTCAACCCAGAACCCGCCCCCCAACCAAATTGAAATAGAAACGCCTTCTTGATCACCTCCAGTCCCGCTCTGCATGGGTAATCACTCTTCAGCATTTTGTTTCTTGGGTAAACTCCCAGAAACTTTGTTTTCTTACACAAACACACACACAGATTGTTTTGCGCCTTTTCGGAGAAACATAGGCCTGTGATCGGGCCACAGTATCATTTGAAACTTGAATTGTTTGCGAACATCATAACCTGGGGATGTTGGCAGCTTCCTCTGTTGTTGTTGTTGTTTTTTTTTTTAATGACATTAGAGGGGACAGTGTATATATTTGTCAGGATGCATCAGCATTCAGGCTTCTCCCAGTTTTTTTGCCTCTTTGAGCATCCATGAATACATCTCTTTGTGAACTTTATCTGTAGAACAAATTCCCTGATGTGGAAGTGATCGGTTAATATCATTTGAGAATAATAATCCTATTTCATAATCCCTTGAAATTCCATCAGTGCAGCCCAGGGCCGAGTACCTAGTTCCCGCCCTCCTGGCCTGGATAGGTAAGGATTGTTTTCTGAAGGCCTTTTCAATCTGCATTGCTTTCATTACAAGGTAAGGAGAGAGTCTTCTCAGATTGTACTGGTCATGTGTATTAGTTCTCTTTTCTATCTGGATCTCCTGTCACTGTTCTAACAGATTACCATTTTTTATTCTGATATTTTGTACAGCACTTTACCAGTCACACAAAATTTTTTTCTTAATTAAATATCTGTGCCTCATCATTTTTTCTTTATTTGTTTTACGACACGATGTTTTAAAGTTTTTGTTATTAAATATGTGCGTAACCAGATCACACATGTCTTTTCTGGCTTCTTGGGTTTTGTGTTTTGCTAAGAAGGGCTTGCCCACTTCAATGTAATGCTAAAGATAAAACGGCCCTCAGTTTTTTTCTTCTAATGGTTTTCTACTTTCATTTTTACATTTAGATTTATCTGATTTATCTGGAAATAATTTTGGTCAAGAAAGAGAGGTAGAAATTCCAAATGTCTGATCTCTGATCTCATCCTTATGGATTTAAAATTCCACCTTTATCCCATTTAAAATTCCCAGATGTATTTTGTTTATACTTGGCCTTTTAAAATCTCTCCTCTCAATTCCACTGTCTCCTTCTGAGTCAGCGCTTAACTACCTGAAGTTTTGAAGCTTTCACATGCACATTAATATCTGCTACAATGAGTATATAGTGACTTATTTTTTTGAGAATTTCTCTGCTTTTATAGTATTTACAGTATTTTGGTCTTTTTAAATGAACTTTGGAATAACTTCTTATCTTCCCCACAAAATATCTTATTGGGCATTTATGGATTAAGTTGGTGAGAACTGATAACTTTATTTTTTTAAGGATTTTTTTAAAGTATATTTATTTATTTTGAGAGAAAGAGCAGGGGGGAAGGGCAGAGAGAGAGAGAAAGAGAGAGAGAATCCCAAGCAGGTTCCACACTCCGTGCAGAGCCCGACGTGGGGCTCAGACTCATGAAATGTGAGATCATGACCCGAGTTGAAATTGAGAGTCGGATGCTTAACGGACAGAGCCCCCCAGGCGTCCCACAATAACCGATAACTTTACGGTATTGACTCTTCCTATAGCCAAGTACCAAATATGTGTTTAAATTTGCTCAAGACTTCTTGTATGTCTTTCAAATGGTGTTTTATTTTATTGGTCACTTACTTGCTAATATCAAAGAAGCTGTCCCCCCCCCTTTGATTTCCTATCTGATTATTTTCCATATATAGGAAAACTATTGATTTTATATGGCAATTTTCACTAGCCTCTGGACTAAATTCTCTTCCTACTTCTATTGGTTTTAACAGCTGTTTGCCTTGGCTCTTTCGGGTATATAGTCACTCTTTGCAAATAACCATAACTTTACCTCCTCCTTTCTGTCTTTTGTCTATTACCTCTCTATTGCATTGATATTTTCAAAGCAATGTGACATGACTCTCTGATTTTGCTTTTAGTAGCAAATAAGCTTGCGGGAAACACAAGTGTCCCAGGGCTTGGTACATTGTCTGGCCCAGAGGTGGCACTCAATCAGTGTATAAGGAGCAAATCAAGACTACCAGCTTCCCAGCCACGGGAGGCATCGATGGCCCCAGTAAAACAGTTGTACAGAGTACCTACTGTGTGCCTGGCACTGTACTGGGTGCCGGGACCTGGCAGTGGTGAGACAGAACCTCTATTTTGCCAAATGTATCGCAGGCGATATTTTGCAAACGTGCAGGAGGTCCAAGAGAAGGAAAATGCTGTCTTTTCTATTTTATTGATGAAGAAACTGCTCAAGCTGCTTAATCTCTTTTAGGGTGTTGAAGAGAAAATACAAAAGAAGAATTCTTTATAAAGTTAATGCCAAGGCAAGATTGCAGGGTGACATCTCAGGCTTCAGCATTAATTTTGCCATACGATTTTGGTTGGCTGTTTGTCATTCAGTTCTTAATCTGTTACAAGTTTGTATGTTTGAATTTTGAAGGGCTTTGCAATTTTATTGACTTTTAAGTTCTGCTTCCAGCTTCTAGTGAAATGAATATATATATATATATATATATATATGGTTTTCCTTCTATGATTTGTTTGTGAGGTGAATAACAGTAACAACTTTGATAAAACTAAATCATTCTTATCTTATATTTCTGGGATAAATCCTACTTAGCCAAGACATGTTTTTGATACATTACAGTATTCATTGGTTAATACTGTACTTAGGATTTCGAGTCTGTGTTAATAAACAAGACAGTTCAATTTTCTTCTCCTCGAGTGTTATTTGCTAATGCTGGTTTCAAGGTTATTCATAAATGAGCTGAGATTTTTCTTTCTATTTCTGTTTCCTAGAATACTTTGAATAAGATATGAATTGCCTGTCCTTCCGATCTTATGAACTATAGAAGTAAAACCTTCTGGACCTTTGTCATTCTTTTGAGTGGTATGAGGCATATTTGTGGCACTGCTTTTTTTTTTTTTTTAATGGTTATAGACGAATTCTTTTTTGACATCTGGAAGTGGAAGGGTTTTATTAAAAAAATACAAAAAAATCACAATGAAAGAAAATTGGTAAATGTGGGTGTGTTAACATGAAATTTTTGTTCGACAAACGATTTCATAAAAAATGTGAAAGATAAGCTGTAATTTGGTAAAAGGTGTTTGCAACTGTTACGGGTTGACTCATGTCCCCTCCGAAGCAGAGATGTCCAAGCCCTAACCCCCTGGTACCTCAGAATGTACTTTGTCTGGAGCTAAGGCCTTTTCACATGTCATTAGTTAAGCTGAGTTCAGACTGGAGGAGGGCAGGGCTCTAATCCCATATGACTGTGGTCCTTGTAAACAGAGGGGGATTTGAACACAGATGCAAGGAGGAGAGGCCGTGTGAAGACAGAGGCAGAGATTGTGTGGTGATGCTGTTACAAGCAGGGGGTACCTGGAGCTGCCCAGAGCTTGCAGAGGCTGGGAAGGGTTTGGAGGCAGTGTGGTCCTGAGCCTTGACTTCGCACTTGTCACCTCCGGGACCATAAGGGCAAGTTTCTGTTGTTTTAAGCCACAAAGTTTGTATTGTTTTGTCACGGCAGCCCTAGGAAATGATTACAGTAACGTATACTTTCCAAATGATCGGTGTCTGGGACATATCAAGACATCCCACAAACTGGGGCGCCTGGGTGACTCAGTCGGTTGAATGTCCAACTTTGGCTCAGGTCACGATCTCACAGTATGTGAGTTCCAGCCCCGTGTCCGGCTCTATGCTGACGGCTCAAAACCTGGAGCCTGCTTCGGATTCTGTGTCTTCCTCTCTCTGTCCCTTTCCCAGTCACTCTGGGTCTCTCTCTCTCTCTCTCTCAAAAATAAATACACATTTTAAAAATCATTAAAAAAAAAGTAATAAACCCTAAAAGTTAACAAGGAAAAGATGAAGCACCCAATGGAAAAATGGGCAAAAAGTATAAATTGGGAAAATACGAATATCGGAGGAAAATGACTCAGGTGACCATGTGATGCAGCGTGGGCCTACAGTGAGATGTCTTCCTACCCATTAGCGGGGAAAATGCTGCTAAGTTGCGTATCACTCCGTGTTTGCAAGGATGTGGGGAAAGTGGATGCAAGTATTGCTGGGGTGAGGGAGGGGACGGGCTTCCTGCCTCTGCCAAGAGGAGTTACCGCTCACCTAGGGACTTCCAACCGCACAGCATTGTTATCTGACACTTCTGGGGGCCAGATGTCCGGAGCGGGTCTCACCCCGCTAGGATCAGCCTGGGCAGGAGCCTCTAGGAGGGAATGGGCTCTGTTGCCCCTCGCGGCTTCTAGTCCTACATTCCTTTGCTCCCGGGCACCTTCCTCCACCTGCAAAGCCAGCAATGGCGCGCGGGTTCTTTCTCATATCACATCACTTTGCCACTGACTGTCCGGCCCCCGTCTTCCGTGAAAGGAAGGACCCTGGTGACTGCACAGGCCCGCCTGGATAACCCAGCGCAATCTCTCTTTTTTTTTTTTTTTAATCAAAGTCAGCTTATTAACAAACTTAATTCCCCCTTGTCATGGAACGTAACACATTTGAAGGTTTTGTGGATTAGGACGAGGACGTGTTTGGGAGGCCTCTTTTGTGCTTAGTACAGAGTGTGAATTGGTACACGCACTTGACAGAGTGATTCGGTAACACCTGGGGAAGTGCAGGTGTCTCCACCGTCCAGCCCAGCCCCTCTGCTTCCAGGCAGCTTTCCAAAGAAACTCTCTCATCATGTGTCCAAGAGACATCGAAAGGGTGTTCTTTTTTATCGCTGTATCAGCAAAAAAGTCTGGCTCTCCATCCACAGGGAAACAAGGGAGCGAATCATGGTTTGCGCACACGAAGGAAAACCATACACGAGTCAAAAATTAATGAACCAGACTCACATGCCTCGGTGTGAACAAGCAACATGCAAAATCAAGCTTAAAAAAAAATCAAGTGATTTTTTTAAAAACTACAAATAATAACTTTTATGTAAATGGTTAAAAGACTCATCGAAAAGTGCACATCACTGATGGGAAAATAAATAGTAGTAACAGCATAAAAGCCTATGTGAGGCGCACATTCACTTGACGGTAATGGTCAGGTTGGGGCGTGGCTGCAGCTGAAGCTGTAAAAATTTATTTCAAATATGTTTCAGTACAAATATGTTACATGCATTAAATATGGCGAAATAGGATCCTATTATGTTAAACTAGGAAGGAGGTCAGTGTGTGGGCATCTTTATTGCTTTTTTTCCCCCTTTTAAATAGATTTTAAATATTTCACAATTAAAAATAAAAAAATATTCCATGAACAAAATAAGTTATTCTTCCGAAATAATACATGATCACCATGGCAAGTTGAGAAATACAAAAATCGTGATGAAGAAGGAAAAAGCTATGCTAACTCATAGTCTCTATATGGCACACAGGCGCATAGAAAAAAAAGCTATCCCTGTAACAACACTGGGATTACATTATACACATAGTAAGCACATTTTTAAATATATTATGAATGTAATTCTAAAAATATTTTGACAGCATGGTTGTTAATGACGATATAGTATTCCATTTAATACAAATAACAAAAGCCTCCCTAATTGCTGGACACAAGTTATTTCTGACTTTTCACTGTTCTAAATGATGCTGTCACAAGCATCCTTGGGCAACCTGGCTCACACATTTTTATTATTTCCGGAGGCACGATTCTTAGAGATTAAATTACTGGATCAAAAGGTGAGGATATTTCTGAGTCCCTCAGACATGTTGCCTAGTTGCTTCCAGAATGGTTTTTATCTACTCGATCCTCTCCGACCCTGGTTTTCTTTCCATTTTTAATCCACAGCTGAGTCTTTTTTTTTTTTTTTCAACGTTTATTTATTTTTGGGACAGAGAGAGACAGAGCATGAACGGGCGAGGGGCAGAGAGAGAGGGAGACACAGAATCGGAAACAGGCTCCAGGCTCTGAGCCATCAGCCCAGAGCCCGACGCGGGGCTCGAACTCACGGACCGCGAGATCGTGACCTGGCTGAAGTCGGACGCTTAACCGACTGCACCACCCAGGCGCCCCACAGCTGAGTCTTGAATGGCTCTCTAAATCATCGAACGGTGCACTTATATTCAGTATCAGTTCCTTCTCCTCGAGTAGAGTCTGCCAGGCCAACTCTGCTTCCTGCTTCCGAGCCTCTCACCTTGTCCTCGGCGCCCCAGACGTGTCCTGAGGTCACAAACACCTTTCCAGAGAGGCCCCACTGCCAGGAGCACTGTCCTAAGCCCTTGAGCCCAGCAGCCCTGCAGGAAACTGGAGGAACAGAAGCCAGTCTCCTTGTGATTTTCTCGTGGCCCTGCTCTCTGTGTGTGCCTCTCTCCTAGAGAAGGGACTAACTCACCGAATGCAGGAGAGCAGCCTAGGGGGCGAGACCACCAACCTGTAGCCAATTTCATGTAAATTTGCTGGGAACCTCAGGTGAGCCCAGCCACGTGGGGTTCGGCTTGTGCCAAGAGCTGGAAACTGAGTCTGGGATCGGGAGGAGATGCACCCCCACCGGCTGTTTGGGGATGTGTGTGGGATACCGAGGGGAGCTGCTGGGGGGGGGTAAAGGTGTGTCTCCGGCTGATGTTCACGGAACACCCCTTCCTCGGGTGTGTGAGCGACGGGCCCGCCCCGCGCTAAGTGTGCGATCTCACGATGAAGCGGGAAGTCTAGCGAGGCAAGCGCCCAGCCTGCGTGTCACGGGTCTTGGTCTTGGGTGATTTCCCACTTTTTCTGTGGCATTCCAAATTCTCTTTGAAGCCCTTAATGGACCAGCGTTCAAAGGGTGTTTTGATGATTTATGTCTAGCTTTCAGGGCCATCGTGACAAGACCGGAATCAAGATGTCTTGCTCACGGTTCACCGAGACATTTTCTTCTGGTCAAGGCGGTTCATGACGTCGATTCGATATTGAAAGGCGCTCTCGAGTGGGGCCCCTTCTTTCGTGCCCCGCTCTGCAACGGCAGACCCTTCTCCAGAGGAGCAGGAACCAGGGAGGCTGTGTGTTCACTTACTTCACCTCACTTTGAGTCTTTTTTTAAAAAAAAATATTAATGTTTATTCATTTTTGAGAAAGAGAGAGACAGGCAGAGAGAGAGAGGGAGACACAGAATCCGAAACAGGCTCCAGGCTCCGAGCTGTCAGCACAGAGCCCGACGTGGGGCTCGAACTCACAAACCGTGAGATCATGACCTGAGCCGAAGTCCGATGCTTCACCGACTGAGCCATCCAGGCACCCCCACCTCCCTTTGACTCTTAGTGGTTTTTTTGTTTTTTGTTTTTTGTTTTTTTCCTCAGAAAGAAAGCTTTCCTTGAAAATCTAAGCTCTGGCACAACTAAATTGCACACCATAATCTTCCATTTGATTTTTGTCAGTTAAATTCACACCTCAAACGTAGACTGTTACCTCAGGCGACTCTTTTGATTCTTCCAGTCGATTGTGAATTTAGCGAAATGCCGAGCGCATATCCCTCTCTGGTAATTACTGGTTTACAAATCCCTTCCTCTTCCCTTCAGGACCTCACTGGCAAGTTTCTGCTCTCCTGGGCTTCGAGGAGCGAGATGAAACCCATCCTGTGCTGAGCTGTTGGTTAAGACAACGTCCTCGGGGCTATGGGGTTTGTTAAATGTCTTCCAGATCCTTCTTTGTGTTAGGTCAGGCTCAGGTGCTGCTGTCCGGTGCTGCTTGGACGTTCACGTTGCGCGTGCACGTGAGCGAGGCTCCTCGGGATTCTGGTGCATTCTGCGCGTGTCCAGGAGGGTCCCCTGCCCTGCAGGACCCAGAGGAGGGGCGGGCCCTGCTTCTCTCTGTCCCCGCGGGAAACGGCCCGCTGACAGGTCTCGCTCGGCCCGGCCTGGCCCTGCACGTGCGGCAGGTGCATACGGTCTGGCCGGCGGCATAGCCAATGTGTCGTCTGCTCTGGACACGGGGGGTCCCTGCCGGTGAGGGGCTGTGCGGGCCTCTGCGGCAGCTCTGATTCGGGGGTCAGCCTCCCACCCAGGGCCCCACGGCTCTTGGTGATGGTCTCCCTGCTTCTTTGACAGTTGCCCAAGAGCTTCATCAAGTTTCTTAGGAATCGTGTTTCGGACGGCAATTTGGAGGCAGAACGTGACATAAACTTAGAGGTAGCAAGCGTTTCTAGAGGAGCGAAGAACAGACGGCTTTGGGGCACATCATGGAGACGTTGTGCCATCCCGTCCGGTACCACGTGTGGGCTCTTCCCCCCCAAAGGGTGTCAGGTTCCTCCTCCTCACCCTCTTCACATCCCCCCTCGGGCGTGTCTCTGCACAGAGTGCAGGAGAGGTGAGCAGGCCGCCGCTGCCCAGGAGCAGGGTGCATGATTTCATCCCCCAGCGTGCCCAGCTGTCTCCCCACCCCCGTGATGGCAAATCTATTTCTGATGTTTTCCAGGAACTGAGCGGGCCGTGGGGTCAGGATGGGGCTGGGCTCTGCTCCCCCTCAAACAGGCCCTGAGGGTGGCCCCCGGCTCTGGTGCCAGCGTAAAGCCAGGCTTTGCGGATACTTCCTTCTCAGAAGGAGCCTTGCTGGAAGTTTCTCGGGGATCCCGGTCGTCGGATCCTTCCCACTCCTTGCGGTTTCTTATCTCCACCTCACCAACAAGGAAACTGAGTCTCAGAGAAGGGAGTGACTCGCAGGCAGGTCCCTGCAAGCAAGGGCACAGTTAGGGCTCTGCTGGCCGTCGGACCCAGCCTGGCTCCCGCAGGGTCCACCCAAGTCAGGCCCCTTCCCTGCCTACAGGGTCAGGTCCAAACCGCAGTCTGTGAGGCCCTGCGTTCTGTCCCGGGTCAGCCCCCTCCTAGACACTTGCCCCATCCCTGCAATTGTGCACAGCAGCCCGCAGATCCCCAGAAAGCCTCCTGCCTTCCCCCTGCAGTGGGCACGAGTGTTTGTGGTCCGGCTTCCCTGTTCCCTCCATGTAGAGATGAATAAGGCTGTTGCCCCCCGACCCCTTGGAGGGAACTTTCTGCATCAACCCTTCAACGTGGACTTTGCCAAGGGTTAAGTTTCTCTCGTTGTTAGTCTGAGCCTCACGTGTGTGCCAACGTGAAAACAGGTGCCTGTGGCAAGATGGAGTCACGCGCTCCCTAACAGGGTCTCATCCTGGGGAGCCGAGCAGTCTCCAGCCAGGTTCTTTTTTTCTCTTCCTTGAAGGGAACGTGCCAGAAGCTGGTTGATTTATTTTTGTGTAAGTTAATTTATTTATTTTGAGAGAGAGAGAGAGAAGGCACAAGCCGGGGAAGGGAAGAGCAAGAAGGAGAGAGAGAATCTCAAGGAGGCTGGGTGCCATCAGCACAGAGCCTGATGCGGGGCTCGAACTCATGAACCACAAGATCATGACGTGAGCTGAAACCAAGAGTCGGACGCTCAACAAACGGAGCCACCCAGGTGCCCCCGGCTGGTGGATTTCTTAATAATACGGTGGCTTTGGAGGGCTCTCTGGCTGGGCTGGACGCTGACCACTGAGGAAGCACTGGGTCTGTGTGGAGAGCGCTGCCCCTCCAGGGAGACCTGAGAACAAAGAAGGGGCCGGAGGTGGGGTGACGCTCCCTGGACACAGTGCTTGTGTGTACACATACACACCTGCATGTGCAAACACACACGTGCACACACACGTACCAACACATGCGAACACACGTGCGCACAGATGCAAACATAGAAACCACACCTGTACACGCATACACACATGTGCATTGGCACAGTCACACACATGTACCTTGCACACACACACACGCACATGCACATGCATGCACAGGTATGGCCCAGCCTCCAGCCCCATTCTTGGCCCTTTCATACCACAACACCCTGAGCTCTGTGTGAGGAGGGAGAGGGGCTTTCTCTCCAGACCATTTCACATCATCAGCCAGCCAGGAAGGTGCACCACGATTTACACGACCCCACACATGGGACGCTTGGGCCGCACCTCGCAGGGGGCTACACATGGTTGTCTTTGAATCCAAATATTTGCCTGTCTCTATAGAAACCCGAGCTTTTGCTCACCGCAGCGAGGAGAAGATTCTGTGTTCTCCACACATCCTTCTCCCTCTGCCTCTAGAGCCCAGCGCTAGTCTGGAGCCCTCATTTTGCAAGCAAGGAGAGGCCCGGCCAAGGGAGGAGACCCACCCGCGCGTCAGTGTGGAGGGGGGCGCCAGGCTCGGGGTGGGGCGGCCCCAGTGCACCCAGGGGCCCCCCACGGCTCTCCCTTCTTTCCCCGCGGCTGCTCAGGGCACTTCCTTGTGCCACCTTTGCTGGGATCAATTCGTTCCCCCCGTTACAGAAAATCAGCCGAGGCTGTTTTAACCTCCAAACGGTGGCCCCGAACGAGATTTCCCAGTTACATCTGAAAACGTAAGAAAATAAGTCTTTGCGCTGACAGCCTCCTTATAGACCATTTGGAAAAAAACATCAAAGGCTGGACGTTAAGGTTCGTTCCTGACGCCCCGTGTGCAGCGCGCGCCCCTGGATGATCGGCCTTGCCTCTTGCAAACCTTATAATGCCCAGTGAGCTTCTGCGACTCGAGGGTCCTGGAGGCCTGGGAAAGTCCCAGCTCCGTGCTCAGACGGCCCACTGTGGCTTCCAAGCTGAGGCTCACATCCTGGGTGCAGGGGCGGCCTCCTGAGAGTTCGGGGCGGGGCCTCCCAGGGGAGAAATCTAATGGCGGTGGCTTCGGAGTCTCTTTTGCCAGGTAATTTGGGGCGTGACCGTCCCTTCCTGACTCTTGACCCACTTTCGGCACGAGAACTCGAGAAGTCGTCCTTTTTGCTGCTGTTATTTTACTTCGAGGACAAACCGGGCGCGGTTTGTTTTCAAGCGGACCACCCGCTCTGGACCCTGCGCGACAGCGGCCGCGGGTTCCGCCAGCTTGCGCTGCCTCCCCCTGCCTCTCCCCCTTTCTCATTCGCGGTGTGGACACGGACTTCCCGTCCACGCTGCGGCATTACCAGGAGCCCACACGTGAAGCCGCCCTGCCCCCCTCCTCCAACAGGCCGCGGAGACACAATCTATGACGGGGGCTGAACTTCAGAGCCCACAGCGAGACGCTGGCAATCAGATTCACCTCCAGGGGGCACCACCGGGTGGGGCTATGGAGACGCCGGCTCCCTGGGGTGTTCCTGAGGACCAGCTCTAAGCAGAGGTAAGGACAGTGTCCTCTGAGGCCACCAGAGGTCCGTTCTTGCCTCTCCCACAGCTCGGCTCTCTGCCTTCCGGTGGAAAACGCTATCAGGTGAAGAGACGTGGCCGGGCTGGTCCGTCTGGCATGCAGATTCCAACCGAGGGCACCCCGCTCACGTCTCCTAGCCCCAAGAGGTCCCACGCGTGATGAAATCTATTGACTCACCGTTTCTTTCTGCAGTCGTGGGTCTTTCTCTGAAAACGTGGCAGGTAGCTCTTGGAAACCTTGTGTGGCCCTGGCTGGGGGGAAAGCCCTCCCTGCCCGGAGACGCCCGTTGGAAAAGTCCAAAAGACCTGCGTGGCTGATGGCATCCGGGCAGCCCAGCCCCGGAGGCTGCCCATTGGGATGTTTCTGGAAATGAGAGCTCCCTTTCCAGCTCATGCCAAGCAGAGAGAGGCTGGGTGGGGTGTGTGCTGCAGCCAGCCAGGGGGACCCCCTCTCTCTAAGGGCCAGTGAGGGGAGAGAACCGTCCTGCAGGAGCACTGCCCGCAGCCCTCCCCCTCCCCCAGCACGCTCTGAGCCCCATCAGTGTCTGCGTGCTCCCTTCCAGAGCAGGAACCTGGCTCCTGTGTTCTGCCCCTTCCAGCAGCTGGCCCTCATTCATACATCCCCGCCTTCTTTCTCCAGCCAGGATGGGAAGTTCCCTGAGGGCACCAGTGGTTCGAGAACTTTCTTTCATACCTTGCACAGGCTGAAAGGGCATAGACACCAGGCTGGCCAAGTTAAGTTAGTTGTGCCCAGTATGGACTCAGGGGCCTCAACACAGAGGCTGTACCCTCACCTGGGCACTGCCCCACGGAGCTCTGGTCTCAGACACACGCGGGTTCCATCGTGTGATGACCCGAGTTAGCTCTGGTCACTGTAGCGCTCATGGTGAGTAAATGGATGGGGGCAGGTTTCTGAGATGGGCTGCACAGGAGGCCGTAGGCGTACCGGCGGCTGCTCTAACAGCTCCCACCAGCGCAGGGGCTGAAAACAGCCCACACGGACACGAATAGTTCTGAAGGTCAGAACCAGGAAATTGGTCCCACATGCCTATAATCAAGCTGTTGGCAGGGCTGTGTTCCTTCTGGAGGCTCTCGGGGAGTATCTTTCCTTGTCTTTTTGAGCTTCTCGAAGCTGCCTGCCTTCCTTGGCTGGTGCCCGCATCACTCCAACCTCTGCTTCAGTCTCCATCCCTGACTCTGATCCTCCTGCCTCCCCTCTCCACTTACAAAGACCATTGTGATGATGCTGGGCCCACCAGGGTCACCCAGGATAATTCCCCTCCTCAGTATCCTTCACTTAGTCACATCTGCCAAACCCCTTCCATCTGGCCGAGTAAAGTAAGGTTTTAGGGACAGAACGTGGAAACCTTCGGGGGGCATTATTTTGCCTACCAAAAAGGTGCCACAATATGAAGGCATAGCCAAGGGCAGGCGGGGGCATTACCAGAGGTAGCAACGTGGCCAAAGGAGGTGGTTAAGTGTGGGCTTTTGGGGAGAGCCCTGCTGACTTTGGTTTCTGGGTGTTTTCTGTTCCACTGCCTTGTTAATTTTCTTTGTTTTTCATTCAGAAGTTTGAATTCTCTGCCATATACACATACTGACACGCATGCTATTTCTTTTTTCCTTTTTTTTTTTCTTTTTAATTTGGCATTTATTGAAGCTGATGGAGTGAACTGGATAAGAGTACCCCAGAGTAACTGATGTGCCACTTAAAATATTGAACATCCATTTAGAAAAAAAAGTGTACTGAACATTTGGTCCCATCACACCACGTGGAGCTCAGCTCCTGCACTCTGGGGTCTCAGCCAGAGAGCAAATTCCCCCAACTCCAACCTCGGAGACCTAGGCCTGTTTCTCCGCTGGAGAAATGGCTCGTCCCAGAGAACAAGGTCATTAAGCAAAGTTAGTGACAACAAAAGCAAAGGGAAAGTGACAGCAGCGAGTGGGTCCCAGGGAGAGGGTCCCCCGGAGGCTTCTTAGCAAGCGGATGCGCACCGCGAGGCTGTGAGGCTACACGGGGTTGGGTGCCTCCAATTACGGAAAGTTCTACAACTGCGGTTTCCTATTTTTCCAATAAATTCCTACGATATCTTAAATATGACGTGTAATGCTGCACTGGCAGAGAAGGACACTCGAGTCTTTCGTTTTTTAATTCAAGATAAAGCATTTCACAAGGAACAGAAGACTGCTTCCCTGCCATCACTGCAATGCATGTGTTCCCAAGACTGTGCTTAAAGTCTGTAGTTTTTGCTGTTTTGTGATATCATTATGAAGAATAAAACCCGTACCTGTAACTCTGTGCAAATGCATGATGAATTCTGTCGTTTGGGGGCAGGGGTGCCTCGGGACTCCAGGACTGACCTGGAGTTTACTAAATGCCCTGGACTCTGACGCCACAGGGTCGTCTATTAAAACCCTTAGAAGGCCAGCTCCTGACTTGAATTTCATACTGCCACGAAGATGGGTTTCTGGTAAAACAAAACAAAACAAAACAAAACAAAACAGTATTTCCTCTGCTGGCCGGGCTGAAAGCACACCAAAGCTAGCCTCCAGCTGCTGGTGTTTTGCTCACATTTCCAGCTTTCACTGAGAAATGCAGACCTGTACTGGTGGATCCTGCCAGCAAGAACAGGAAGATGTGGTCAGGCCTCGGAAGGACGAGGCTAAGTCCGGACAGGAGCTGCAAAATCGGGCCAGCGGCTCTCATTTCATTGCAATGAGTTTTCCTGCTGGAGTGATGATGGAGAGGCTCAGAAATCACTTCCGGCGATGGCTGCCGGGATGGTCCTTGGGGGTAAAAGAGAGCGCCAGAGGGCCGGGAAGCCTGGGAAACCAAGCGGCACCCTGTTCCAGCCGAAGACGGCTGGACCCGTGAACCGTGCCCTGCAAAGCGAAGAAGATCCGGGCTCACCGAACCTCACGGAGGCCCCTGGGCCACCTCTTCCGACCCTCCATCTTGGTTGGGGCTTGACAATGTCTTTTGTTCTTAAGAAAGTCAGATGTCAAGATCCATACTGTTTGGAGTTATTATAAGAATTTCAGGTTATTACAAACTTTGTGTTTCAATATTTGGTGAGAACTCAGTGGTTTCTCATCATCTTATTGCCTGATAGATGGCCATATCCAGTATGCTCAGGTTGTTTTAGATTTTAATCTTCATTAATCAAGTATGAATGCAGGGGCGCCTGGGTGACTCAGTCGGTTGACCATCAGAGTCTTGATTTTGGCTCAGGTCATGCTCTCACAATTCATGGGATCGAGCCCCGTGTTGAGCTCTGCACTGACAGCATGGGGTCTGCTTGGGATTTGCTCTCTCTCTCTCTCTCTTTCTCTGCCCCTTCCCTTCTCTCTCTCTCTCTCTCTCTCACACACACACACACACACACACACAGTCTCTCTCAAAATAAACAAATAAGCCTTTAAAAAATAGGGATGAGCACTGGGTGTTGTATGGAAACCAATTTGACAATAAATTTCATATATTGCAAAAAAAATAGGACTGCGCTGATTTATTTGGAAATTTAATCAGTAACACCTTTCATCTTGGATACTGTGCCTCATGAGTCCAGCAATTCAACTCTTGAGAGAATAACACGGGTGACTGGTGGAAAGTTCTCGAAGGTTGAGCTGATTCTATCAAGCCTGTCTCCATACCTGCCTGAGGTTGTGACAAAGGCAAGTCCAACGGTGTCATCTTCTGACCACCAAAGTCACTTCGACATCTGGTTTCCACGCCTTTACTGGCACCTTCCCCACGTGTTTGCAGCAGTCACAGCTGAATTCTATTTCCTAACTTGTGCCCGTGCAGGTTACCCTCATTGCTCAGTTGAATTCAATATCTCAACGTGGTTAGCCAGCTGCGTTTCACTCACGCTGGTCTTCCTTCCTGCCTTTGACGTTTTCTGTGTCCTGATCTGAGCTGTGTGTCGCTCTGTGGCCCACGGGGGTCAACCCCGGCTGCAGTCACACCAACGTTCGGCACTCTCTTAGGCCGGTTTTGCCAAAGTCCCGTGCTGGGGCTCAGGCAAGCCATTTGGGAGAGTCTCCCCCACGTGATGGGAACATGCAGGCTTGGCTTTCTCTCTTCCTGCACTTTGTCCACCTTTCTTAAACCCGGATTATGTAAATCAGCCCCTAGAAATGCATAAGACGTTTCAATCCGGTCAATAGATATGTGGAAATTGTCACAAACAGTCTTAAGTTACCAGTGGTCCCAGTGCGTGACCGCGTGTACGTGGACAAGGCTACTTTCCTGCCGTCCCTGGACGTTGTACATAGTGGATGGAGGGTCACACATGAGGCTGACTCTTGGGGAAACTCATTAATGTATTCACAAGTTTTGTTTGTTTTATAATCTAATTCACATTTATTTTTTTTAATTACTATTATTATTTTTAAAATTCAAGTTAGTTAATGTGTAGTGTTGTCTTGGCTTCAGGAGTAGAACCAAGTGATTCATCTCTTACATACAAGACCCAGTGCTCATCCCAGCAAGTGCTCTCCTTTGTGCCCATCCCCCATTTGGCCCATCCCCCCCCACCTCCCCTCCAGCACCCCTCCGATTGTTCTCTGTATTTAAGAGTCTTTCGTGGTTTGACTCCTTCTCTGCTTTTATCTTCCTTTTCTTTCCCTTCCCCTGTGTCCATCTGTTGAATTTCTCAAATTCCACATATAAGTGAAATCATAATATCTGTCTTTCTCTGACTGACTTATTTCACTGAGCATAATACATTCTAGTTTTCCATCCACGTTGTTGCCAATGGCAAGACTTCATGTCGAGTAATACTCCATTGTACATCTATACCACATCTTCTTTACCCATTCCTCAGTCAGTGGACATTTGGGCTCTTTACATAGTTTGGCTATTGTGGATAGCACAGCTATAAACATTGGGGTGCATGTGCCCCTTCGAATCAGCATTTTTATATCGTTTGGATCAATACCTAGTAGTACAATTGCTGGGTTTTAATTTTTTATATACAAGAGTTTTATTTAGAATTTTTTATTAGAAGCAGAATTCTGTGGTGTTGAACCTATGTGGACCCTTTGGGAACATGTCAGGGATCAGGTAGGACCGATTCACAAAGGTATTTGTGTGCATCCAGGAGCAGCTTATGGGCTTCAACAGTCACCCTGATGTGCCAGAGCTGGGTTTCTCTCTGGGCTGGCTTTGCTACCACCTTTCACCCTCCAGGGCCCAAGGAAGGCTCAAGGAACACTCCAAAGTTTTCTCACTGGAACTGCCATGCAATCCACGGGACGTCAGTCCACACTAACAAGGCAACGTGGTAGCTCTGGGACTCTTACTTCCTGATGGTCTCGGAGGCAGACCAACATGGCACAATGTGGCATGTCGGGCAGGAGACCTGTCCTCACGCCGGGGGGGGGGGGGGGGTGCCGTCTTAGCCAATGATCTCCCCTGTCAAGCTCAGCCCCTTCATCTCTAACCAGGAGTGGATGCAAAGGACCCGTGGGGCTTTTCATGAGGACGAAACGTGGTGACATCCATATGGCAAATACCCAGTATAAGGTCTGTTCCTCATTAGCCCTCAAGGTGAATCCTTGGCTCATTGTCCTCTGCTTCCTGCATCAACACTGGTGACCTGAAGTTATCCCACCCCTGTTAGGACTTGGGAGAGCACTCCAGCTTATAGCGTGCACATGCTGATAATAACCGCTGAGCTCTGTCTGTCCCCAGCACGTTCCCCTCTGCCACTTGCTGTCCAGCACCGCAGGCCACAGTCAGGAATTAGAATCTCTCTGCACTGGGCACAGGGCACTGGCCGGGTGCAGGGCCACCCTGCTGATGTCGCCTGCGTGAGAGTCTCCGGGGTTTGATTGGAGCTCTTCCTGTGGTCTGGGCATTCTGTGTATTGGTTTCCTGTGGCTTCCATAACAAGTTACCAAGAACTTGTTGGCTCAAAACGACAGAAATGTATTCTCTTGCAGTCCTAGAGGCTACAGGTCTGAGATCAGGGCTGCTTCCAGTAATCTTTGCCGCTCCTGGGTTTGCAGCTACAAAACTCCAATCCCTGCTTCGACTGTGTGTGTCGCAAATCTCCATTTGCAACCCCAAGGACAGTTGTCATTGGGTTTAGGGTGCACCCTGAGTCTAGGATGATCTCATCTCAAGATTGCTAACTTCTATCTACAAAGAACCCGCCTCCAAATAAAGTGACACTCCTAGGAACCAGGGTACCTGAGCCCGTTCTTTGCTGAGTTCTTATGTAGTAGAGACTTTCGGAGGCAAAATCCACCGTGAAGAAGAACCCCCTGAAGGAGGCAACAAGCAATGGCAGAGGGGACCTCACCTGGGACCCACCTCACCTGCAGAGTGCTCTGGCAGGTGGCAGGTGGCATGACCACACTAGCCCCCTCCTGTGTCAGGTTCTCCTGCTCTCTGAGGGGCCACACACATCGGTTTCTACCTAAGCTGCTCACCTGACTGTGTCCCCCATAATCCACTACCCTGTACCTTGCTAACTCCTAGCTGCCGTCCTTGCTCAAAGATTTACTGAAGATGCCTTTTGGGATAAGTGTTCAGCCCAAATGCTCATGGGACAGAGCCACACTTCTTTTTGTAACGAACATAAATGATCTTGTCTGGGGAGGGGTGGATTCTCTCCCCCTTTGGTTTTTATTACGACCGTGAGTTAGAGAATGCTGCCCATCTTACGTGGCCTTGCTGTATTTTGATGATATGTACAGTATTTCATCACCTCTGACTCTTCCCCCCTGAGAGAGAAGTTCAGGGATACACCTGCAGGTTATTTTCCCTTCAAGATGTTTAACTGGCCAAGTAGACTTTTACGTTGCATTTTCTGTTCTAGAAGTAGTTCTGGATTGCAGCTAATACCTGATGGGCACTTCCTTAAATCTGTGAGCACCTATTCTCCGTGGAGCAAGCAGGTTTTCTTTTCTTTTTTCCCTTGAATTTCTCTCTGGGACACTTGGAGCTAGGAGACTGGATTTGGGTGTTTCATCCATGCCCAATCTTGGCCCGTCCTTGAGAAAGTAATGAAAAAGTGCGACTTTTCAGAGGGAGATGGGTCATACACTATTTTAGCAAAACCGTAAGGTGGGATTAGCAATTCTACTTGAGGGAAAATTTAAGGAGCACTGTTTATTTAGATAATCAGCTCAAGTCCTTAAAAAACAATGCATTAGAAAAGGGCACGATGTCCCATGCAGCCAACTAACTAATTAATAAATAAATACAGAGGACAGGCTGCTGGAGCCCATGTCCCCAGGAGAACTTCCCTAAAATAATAAGCTCTTTGAGGAGACACAGAACTACATCAATGAACAGGGAAGAGGATGTCTTTCTGTGAGTGTGTGTGGTGTGTCACAACATGGAGGCTGACAATTATGCATGTTTGCAGCAAGAAATGAAAGTTAAGGTTTGCGACCAGAACTCAGATCGGATTTAAAAAAATATCAGCGGTAAGTATGATTTTGTGTAGGGCACAGTTGCAGAGCTTAGAAATTGGATGGCCCACCAGAACCTGCTGTCCGACTGCCTGTCTGGCTGTCCCCAGGGCCTCCTCATCATTCATCTGCCTTGGGACCCTTCAAAGTTGTTGGACCAACGCCCATGGTCACCCTACATAGACAGGGGCCAAGGTTAGAGAAGTCAAGCGAATCACCCCAGTTCCCCTGGCGCACGATGTCGCCTGACTTCCCGTCTTCGGCTCCTTTCAGCCACAATACTCAGCTCTTACCAGAGATGAACAAGTTCACTGTCAATTTACTCAATGGCAATTAGTCACAAAGTCGATCACGTACAGAATCAAAGCGAATGATGTAAAAACTGAAATGGGACAATAAAAATAGAATGAGCTACCCATACATGACAACACATTGATGCATCTCAGAACTGCTTTGCGGAGGGAAGGGAGCCAGAAACAAAAAGAATACAAAAGGGTATGATTCCATTTATAAAAAGCTTAAACTCAGGCAAAACAAATCCATTTTGCTGAAATGAAAATAGTGGCCCTTCGTGGGGTAGGTGTTGCTCAAGGGGCGAGCAATTCCCTGGGATGCTGCATGGTCCGTACATGGGTCGTGGCTACACAGGTGCACACATGCAAAACCACCCATCGTGCTCCGCGCTTCGGAGTTGCTCACTTTTCTCTGTAAATTGCACCCGGTGGGGTACAAGTGTCAACGCACAGCTACCGGACCAATCAAAGCAGAGGAAAGTCACGTAGCTTAAACTATCATTTCTCACATGTTTGCAAAACATCCTCATATGAAAGGGCAGTTGGCACTATGGTAGGGATTTATTTATGTACGCTTAAAAAAATAAAACCAAAATAACGAGATTTTGGAGTGTTAGTTTTGAGCTGCACATTCTGAGAAGGATACAGCCGTATTTTTTTTTTTTAATGGAGTCAGTGAAGTTTCAAATAGAATGGATATTCACTGTAAATAAATCATTCTTCAATTCCTTCAATGAAATTAATTTCGCATTCCTATTATTGCCCGCAATTCAATAACTGCTGCGGCTGGTCCAGCAAATATCGTTTTGCTAATGAATACAATCATTAGCGTTGTTTTCATTTTACAGTAAGCCACTATTATTACCTGCTTTCATCTGAATGCATATAAAGTTGCAATAACTTGGCTTCTCTCCCTGCAGAATCCAATCGTCACAATCAGCTTCTGACACTCAGCTCGCCCGACCTAGACCTGGTCATCCCCAGAGAGAAACATCTGGGGAAAGCTTCTAAGGAAAGCCATTTTCTTCTTCCCAAGTTGGTCCCTTAACTCTGGAAAACTTTGGGAGTAATACGTCAACAACCCGCTGTTCCAAAGTTTATGACTGATTTCTAAATGTTTCACAAAGTGTTTACTATTTCTTCTGTGGGACTCCGGAAACAAATTTGACCTGACACCAAGAATTGGGGGGGTGGGGGCTGTATTCCTATTTTGTTACAGACAAACTATAACTGGCTGGCTACTTGTTCTTGGCTTTTATTATAACAACGGGGTGTCCGTTGGCCTGCAGGCCCAGCGTTTTGTTAAGGCAGACATTGAGAATATTTCCAATTCCTGCCCTGAACTTCCTACAGTCTCTGCGACCTGTGTGTCCACAAAGCACATTTAAACGAAGCAATGCGTAGCTCATGTGGACCCTGTCAGGCAGGTGGCACTGCCTGGTCTTGCTTTGGAGAAGTCTTGCCATTTAGAAGCTTTCCTGGGATGGTGGGATAGGAACACGGGGACGTTTCCCCCAAAGCCACCCACACAGTACGCCTTCAGCTTCCTCCCGGACCCTGGCCCGTGCATGAGGTTTCCTGACTTCTCTGGGACCGTGGCCCTGGTGGAGGCCACGGCGGCTCCCAGTTAGCCTGGAGGGTCCCCTCTGTGTGCCTCATGCCACACATGACTGAGCAGAGCGCCACTCACCCAGGAATGCCCTCAAGACCAGTGTTTGCACAAAGTGGCTAACCAACCTAACAGCGGGCTACGGCCTTAGAAACATTCTGAGGAACAAAGGCGGTGATTGCCTATAGGTCAGAACTGTCCTCATCAAAGACGAGTGAAAAGTTCAGCCACAGGGTGCAGAGGCGGTGTTTTTGAAGGGAACGTTAATGGCTGTGAGGGTGATGAGCAAGCAGAAACATGAGTAACGTAGCCCAGAGCCTTCTGGAAAGGTTCCTGTCATTTGGGCGACTCCACCAGATCATACGACTCTGATTTTCCCAGTCACGGTCACATGAGAAGAAAACACATAAACTAAACCTGAACTATGGGGTTTTGCTTTTTTGCCGCTAATTGGTGGGCTGATTAATTAGGCTTCCCAGGCAGAAACAGCCCTGCTACCGAAGGTGCCCCTGCACCACGCGGAGATCTCGGGGAAGGAGGCGGAAGGATTTGGGTTGGCCAAAGCAAAATCAGGGGCCAGGGGAGAAGAGAAGATTAAATGGGGCTGAAGGCTTGTGACAATGGACAAGCGTGTGTCACTGCAGCCAGGGCAGGGAGGTCCTCTGGTGCCAGGTTTAAGTTAAACACATCCTCTGACCCAATCAGGCGGACCCGGTGGGTCACAGAGTGGCCCTCCTGTGACCAGGGGAGTCTGAAGGGGAACTCAAGTGTGTCCATGGCAGTAATGTCTCTTAAGGGCATGCTTAACCTGGAGGAAACTTCCAGATGGGGAAGAGACAACAGAGAGGAGCCTGGTAAAGGTCTCCATTTCAGCAGGGCTGGTGCCCATCAGCCTTGACTCGACCCAAGACTGTGAGACAGTCAAGTCCCCAGGAGGAAACGCCCACAGCATGGAACCTCTGAAGACCCAGGTCTTGGGAAAGGAGATGTTGGTGAGGGGAGGGGTCACAGGATGGGAGCAGCATGGCCGGATGGGGCCACACACCGACCTTCCCATGGATCCAAATCCACTTCCCAGGCAGTCAGAGCCACATCCGCCCTGTTTGCAGAGGACTGGTCTTCTTGGCCACCAGCTTGCTTATCCATCCAACCAGCCTGGCCAAACGTTCAGGATCAAGTTCACCAGTAATTTCTTTTCCTTATTGACTAAATCCCACAACAACAGCCAAAACAATATTAAAAAAAAAAAAAAAGGGTAGGGGGAAGAGGCTGCCTTTGGACATTTAGCAGATGAAGAATATTTTTAGTTCCAGCTTTCTCGATTTCTTGACTCAAAGACGCTGGCTGACCGTGCTTCTCTGTGACAATCCACCTCTGGCAGGAAAGCAGAGGGTCATATGGGGAGGCTGTGGATTACATTTGCAGACCTCCTGGGCTTTTGTTTTGTTGAAAAGGGCAAGTGACTTTGTCTAATTTAACCCCCTCTGGCTTAGAACTTCGCAAACGCCAAATCCTTTCTGGAAGATGCTGCCTTTCCACTGAAGCCCGGCCACCAGACTTTGGCTATGCTTTCGAGAAATGAAAAATCTTCACTTGGAGAACTCAGACCTCCTGCTGGCTGTCAAAGAAAAATGATCTTCAAGGGAACGGACACAATAAAAACACCATTACCATCCAAGTAAATCCTTTGCAAAGTTTTCCATTACATGTGATACCCCCGAATAAATCATGGAACCTCATTTATTAAGAAGAAAATCGGGGCGCCTGGGTGGCGCAGTCGGTTAAGCGTCCGACTTCAGCCAGGTCACGATCTCGCGGTCCGTGAGTTCGAGCCCCGCGTCAGGCTCTGGGCTGATGGCTCGGAGCCTGGAGCCTGTTTCCGATTCTGTGTCTCCCTCTCTCTCTGCACCTCCCCTGTTCATGCTCTGTCTCTCTCTGTCCCCCAAAAAATAAATAAACGTTGAAAAAAACATTTTAAAAAAGAAGAAAATCAATGACGTCAGGAGCAATTAAATTATTTCACAGCCTTGAGGTGCAGCCGTTACCTAAAATCCTTTAAAGAAAAAACCGTGAATGAAGCGACATCTCAGATGAGGCCTTGCTGTTTTCAAGGGCTCCATGCACGAGGCCTTCAAGTATGTGTGTGGCTTAAAAAGCACAGTTTTAGTCCCGTAAACACAAAAGAGTGTTAGCTGTCTTCTTTTCTTAACATTTAATTGTTCAACTGTATTCCCAATGCTGAAACGCTCTCTACTTCTTGGAGGCTCTTGAGGAGTAGCCTTGCCTTGCGTGCAGACATCCTTCGGGGAGGACTGAACGGCTGTCGGAGATGTGCACCTGCTTGTACCTGGGCTCTGTTCTGGCAGCGGGGCTGACAGGACCCATCACACAGCCTCCTCAAGGCAAATTTCCAGAGAAGAGGACTGGGGCAGTAAACGTTTGACGCTGTTCATCTGGATTCAGATAAACAGCCCACGTGCTTTTTTTTTTTTTTTTTTTTTTTTATAGTTCTAGAGGTTTCTGGGCATGGAGGAGTCTCCTATCTGTCTCTCTCTCCTTCATCCCTCCCTTTTCTGTGGTTGCTCTCTGACCCCATGCGCTTCCCATTTGCTGGGTCAGGTCCCATCAGATGCTGGGTGTGGACAGAGAGCCAAAGCACCTCGGCAACAAAGGCATCTTAATGCCCTGCCTGACTCGAGACAATGCTGGCCCGGCTCCCCAGCACCTGCACACTCGCCACGGAATGGGGACAATATTTTAAAGAATATTTGCAGATGTATTTTCATAACCTCTCCTGTGGTCCTCAGGCTCCTCGCCGACTGAGGCAGTAGGCTCTGGTGCCATGAGGGACGGGCAGGCAGCCGGACCAACGAGGAAGACAAAGCCACCTTTGTCCGTTTTGACTGGCAAAGGATTTGTGAGTCCCCGGCAGACAAGGGTTTTTGAAAGACACGCATTACGGGGAGAAAGAGGATTTACGAAATTCCTTCAGTTGCCACACGGGGGGTCAGATCGCATAGTTTCACCACAGCCCTGGTGTGGAGTCGTCTCAGGATGTGGGCGCAGGAAGTCTTTGTCACCCAGGGATGAAAGGTGACACTAAGTTGGAGGTACGTCGAGGAAGAAAGCAGATGTAGGTGGGCGGGGATGGCAGATAGAAGGGCCCTGGCCGTCTCCCCTTCCTTGGGCTTAGCATCCAGGTGTGATGGCACTCCAGAGCGCGGAGGAGACGTGGCAATACTCTGGAACATGGGGACAGGGGTATGACACTTGTACATGGGGGCAGGGATGGCACTCTAGATCGTGGAAGATGGCCGACACTCTAGAACATGGGACAGTGGCCCACTTTACTGCGTATCCCTGCGGAAAGCTTCAGGCCTCTAGAGAAGCTTGACAACTTGACCCGAATCCTCACAGACAGGGTACGTGGAGGCTTCCTGGCAAGGTGGGGAAGGTGGCTAGAGGGGACAGCAAGAGGCAGGACTCCTGGGTCCATTCTGACCGTGGGGGTGCACGGGGAACCCCGTACTTCCTGGAGCCCTGGTGGGACAGTGGCCTGGAGATGCGTTGAGAGGCCAGCTGGTTAACAGGAACCTGGGGCTGAGGACGACCTGAAAGACTTGGGGTCCTGAACTTCAGCAACATAAAGACTTCTGTTACTTTAACTCTAAAACTTGAACTCTGACTCGCACCAATGGCTTCAGTCCCAAGGGGACTGACGAGTCTTCAGAATGCTCTGAAGTTCACGGACAACAGCCTTTGCATCTTGAGCCAGCCATCATGGGCGGTTGCTGCCACTGACCCCTTCCCTCAGCCAGACCGCCATCCAGGATTTTATGGAAAACTCGGCATCCCTCAAATGTCGACTAACTCGTATGATCACGACGGGGAGACCTGCTTCCCTGGGACCTCGTGCCGCAGTTCTCTCCCGGCTGGGGGACGGGGTGGGGGAGGGGGGAGCCTTGAGGGGCCCGCGGCCACACCGCAATCTAGGAGCCTTCTGACTCTGGCTCATCCAGGATCAAGGGCCACCAACTGGGGCTTTGATTTCACTTACTCAGCTGCTGAAAGATCTAGAAATGAAAGTATTTCTTTTCTTATGCAAAGCGTGAGTTTCACAGGAGGCAATGACCCTGGTAACCCCACAGGCCAGGGAGGCAGGGAGGAGAGCATTGGGGAAGGGCCTGCAGGAAGCCAAGGCAGCAGCGTCTACCCACGTCGGTGCTGTGGCGCCCAGTGCCCCTCGTGAAGCTGGGGCGGGCAGCGCATCCAACCGCTGACTTGCCTGAATTAGTGTGCTTGCGTTTTAAGCCCAGGAGCAGACCTTCTCTTTTCCAGTAGGTCTTAGACTGGTGTGAGGAGCTGCTTCTGTACCCACAGACTGGGCCCCCTGGGGACATCTGTCCATTGTCTCATTTTTCAAGAATTAAATGGCAGGATTTGTTGTGTTAGGGGAAAAAATGTTGGGGGGGAGGAAGGACCAGTTTTGATAGGCACAGTGTAAAAATTGTTAGACTTAGTTACAGATACCACAGCAGGTGCATAGCCTCACACACCCTTTTAATCGGAAGGGACAGAAAACATAATCGATCGCCCATCTGTACTAGTCTCCCAGCACTGCGGTAACAAAGAACCACGCACTGGGTGTCTTCAAACACAGAGATCTGCTCCCTTACAGTTCTGGAGGCCGGAGGTCCAGAAGCAAGATGTTGGCAAGGTTGGTTCCTTCGGGAGGCCCAGAGGGAGATTCCTTCCTGCCTCTTCTCGCTTCTGGTCGTTGCCTGCTATTGTTGGTGTCCTTGGCTCATAGACATGTCACTCCAATTCCTGCTTCGGTCTTCACACGGCATTCTTACAAAGAGCCAGGCACTGAACTTAGGGGTGATCTGGGATGGTCCCATCTTAACCACTTACATCTGCAAAGACCCTACTTCCAAAGAAAGTCTAATTCTGAGGTCCTGTGTGGACATGAATTTTGGGGTCCGTGTGCATCACCGCTCAGAGGGGGTTCAATGCTTGCTGGTGGGTATGAGGGCTCAGCCCTGAGTCATGAAAGCAGAGCACTCTGGGTTTCGGGTGCAGGATTCATGGTATGATTTGGGGGCTGCAGTGCAGTGGTCTCCATTCTTGCAATGCAGAGTTTGTGGAACCCCAGTTGTTGGGCACCTACCAGTGACATTGCCAACTCTGTGCTCTCTGACTCCTGCTAACATGGGGCTGAGAGCACAGGAGATCTAGAAGGGCAAGCATATTCACCAGAGGGTCTTAGTGGTGGACCTGTGTTAAGGCAGATCCAAAATTTACGCCACTAAGGTCTTTTTTCTTTTTTAGAAAAATGATCCTGCTTTCATGTAAGAGAAACTTCTGCTCAGCAAAGCCTCATATGTTAACACAGCATGGATCCTGCTTGGAGGCCTATGCCAAGAGGTTAGCCTCGTAAGAAGGAAACTTCCAGGCCATCAAAGGAAAACACGAGAGCAAGAGGTCTCACATCCGTCCGTCCTTTCTCCCCCTCCACGGTCTCTAGACACAGTATTTGGCCTTTGTCTTCTTACCTGCGTGGTGAGATAAAATGGTTTCAATCGTGTCCTTCAATTCGTTATGGAAATGGACATTATTTACTTAAAAAATCTGACATATTCATAACATCAGCTTATTATTGTGGGCACCTGGGGGGCTCAGTCAGTTAAACATCTGACTCTAGATTGCAGCTCAGGTCATGATCTCACAGTTCCTGAGATCAAGCCCTGAATCCAGCTCTGTGCTGACAGTGTGGAGCCTGCTTGAGATTCTCTCTCTCTCTCTCTCTCTCTCTCTCTCTCTCTCTTAAAAATAAATAAACATTAAAAAGATAGCTGCTGGGAGCGGCTTCCCAGGTAGGCCTGAGAGAGAAGGGCTGGGAGACGGTATGGCAGCCAGAAGTCCTCCAGGTGACTCCGCCTGGCCCAAGAGTGCAGGTGGCCCCTTTGGAGAGTGATGGGAGGCAGTTCCCGGAAGCCGGGAAAGCCGATGGCCTCAGTGGGGCCTGGGCAGGCTGGATGTTCAGAACCCCTGGCCCCACACACCCGTGCCCATGCACACACGTGGGTCCTGCAAATGCCCACGTGCCAGTGTGGACTCTCTGGGCTCCTTCACTCTCCTGACTCACTGCAAATGTGACTGTCTCTGCTTCTTCTTCCAGGACATCAGCATTCCGACTGAGAGAGCTTTCCCGACATCGAAGTCAGAAGCGCTCACGCAGCCGCCATCACAGATAAGGAATATGGAGACTTAGGCTGGGTCTCTACCACCAACACTATGTTCTTGCCCCCCGCCTCCTCCAACTAGTCATCTCCGTGTCCTTGTTAAATACGTAAAACATGTCATGCTCTGTGCTTATCTCTGGGAATCAGCACACATTCGGGCCTTTTTTCTTGGGAAACATGGCACCAAGGAACTAGGACTGTCTCAAACCCCAAGGCCTGGGTATCGAGAGCCCTTGAGCTGAGCGCCATGTTTCAAACTCTCCAACGAACACGTTCCAGGGTTAACAATCCTTCACTCCTTGGCTGGCCAATGGGCAACTGGGGCCACCCTCAGCCGTGGAGATCACTGTCATCCCTGGCAACGTGTGGTCCGACAGCAAATAGTAAGAAATAAAATGTTAGCAGGTCTAACAAGGAAGACTCACACGTTTATTTTTTTCCATTTATAATATTTACTGATTTTTAAAAATGCCATGAATCTCATGCCATAAATTTCTAGAGCACAACTGGCATCAGAGGTAAACGCTCGCATGGGAATCGGCTTGCAACTGTCCTTTCGCCAAAAGCTGGGAAGTGTGGTGGGAGGTGGATGGAGAGAGTTCCTAAAAATCTACGGGCACTCACCAGTTTACAAGGCCGGAGATCGACAGTATGGGGGGCTGAGGAAAACATGGGAGATTTGTTTGTTTGATTTGCTTTGTTGTTGCTACTCACCAACAAACATTCCAAGTTAGTGGGGATTCAAGAGCCATTGTGTGACACTGTTTTTGTCCTCTCTGACCTCGTTAATTCTGTGAGAGGAGAGAAATAATCTAGCAGGGACTTGGTCGTGGAAAAGCACACCCAAGGAAAGGTGTCTGAGAAGCTATGCAAGGTTACAACAAAAACAATAACAACAGCAACCAAATAGCCTAGATGGAGCCCTTCTCTTTCGTATAATTTTTCCCCCCAAAAGACAAAATTTACCCTCAAACACAGTGATAATCACAAACCAAGGACACATTCCCTTATCATAGTAGGATAAGCCTTAACTTGGAGAATGTGATTCCAGGTGCAGGGTGGCTAATGAATTCACAGGGAGAGTATAGAGACCAAAATTTTCCACTATGATTACCCATGGCCATGGTTTCCTCACCAGCTCTCTCAAGCACCAGGGTAGCTATCAGTAATGGAAGCAGTGGTGGGAGGCCAGATTTGATGGTTTATAAGGGATGGATTAAAACAGTATCGTGGTTAATAAGAAGGGTGTCAAGGAGTTTTGGCAATTTATATATGGATAAAGAACACAACCAAAGAGAATGATCTTACTTAAAGAAGAATATACAGCAATAAAATAGCACAAACTCATGTAAAAATTCTGCAGTGAAAAAGACAATATTCTATTGTGTGTGTATATATACATACATATGTATATGTATGTACATATATATGTATATATACACACACTGATATATATGTGTATACACACACACACACATATATATATACACACACACACAGTATGTGTGTATGTATATGTATATATATACACACATGTATATATATATACACACAGTATATATATTTATATACATATATATACACATTTATATACATATAAATATATATATATATATATATATACACACACACACACCACATCTTTATCCATTCATCTACAGATGGACATTTGGGTTGCTTCAGTATTTTGGCTCTTGTAAATAATACTGCAATAAACATAGGGATACATGTATCTTTTTTAAGTAGTTTCTTTGTTTTCTTTGGGCAAATACTCAGTATCATGGAATTATTGGCTCGTACGGAATACTACTCAGCCATATAAAAGAATGCGACCCTGTCACGTGCAACAACACGGATGGATCTAGAGGGTATGATGCTAAGCGAAGTAAGTCAGTCAGAGAAAGACAAATACCATATGATTTCACTTACACGTGGAAGTTAAGAAGCAAAACAAATGGACAAACAAAGAAGTAGACAAATTCTGAAATACACAGAACAAACTGGTGGAGAGGAAGGGAGGTGGGTGGGGGGCGGGTGCCATACCTAGGGAGATCAGGAGTACGTGTATTGTGATGAATGCTGATAATAAATACAGACGTAAATTAATCAGAAAAATAAAAAGACAAGGATGTAAGCTGAATTGGAAAGATAAAGAGTGCACTTGGAAATAAGGTGTAGCTCAATAAATAGAAGAAAATTGAAAATATTTATAGCTTTGCCTGCTCAAGGACATTAACAAAACCCTGACCCTGTGAGTAGAGATAAAAGATAAGATAAGACCAGAAAAGAGAATGGGCAGCTGCTTGATCCAGTAAGTAAATTTAAGAAAAATTAAATATTATGGCATAAACTGGAAGTTTGATATAAGCGCGAGTGAGCGAAAGCAACACCAGAGGAAGGCAGGTTGATGAGGTGGGGGATGTGCTGGGTAGGGCCAGCCCACTGCAGAAGGAGGCCGAGGGGCTGCGTTCATTTGGGGTGCAGACTGTGAATACGGAAGATGAAAGAGGTGAAAATTCTGAATAATCAGTAGATCTGAAAAAAGGCAGCAAAGAAGTAGAAGCTTCTGGTTAGAGACACTCGCTTGGGTGTAACAGGAGGGATTGGAAAACGCGGTGGATGCCGAGACATTGTAAAGTCAACGAACTCAAAGTATAAAAGAGATTTCCATGAAACACCTAGAGAGAGAGAGAAAAGAAATCAATTCGCCTGTGAAAGAGACCACAGAAGAAACAGCCCCTAAATAAAACACAAAAAGAGCAGGCTGGCCCATTGACAATAAAAGGACAGACTCAGTCCTTCGGAAAGAATGACACGTGGACCCCAAATGCTAAACCCAGGCATATAGTTGCTTATGTATGAAAAAATGGGGGGGAGGGAAGCTTAAATATGTATGAACTCATGAGGTGGATAAATTATTGATTCAATAAATATTTACAGAGCCAACAATTCTGAAAATGTGAGTAGAAGAGGTAATCTTATTCAATGAATAGAGTCAAAAACTCCTAAATGGAGTTAGCCGTAGTGTGAAGGGACTGGCGTGAACAGGTGGGTTTCTAAACTATGAAACCAAAATGAAATCACTCTTGTCAATAGGATTACAACCTAAATCCAAAATATTGTAATTCTTGAGAGGAAAGCTACAGAATATGAAGAAATAATGATGCAGCTACAGAAATTGGGCCCCAAACCCTGAGTTTGCACACACGCGGGACAGGAAGTGGTGGGCGTGGGGGGCAGGACAAAGCGTGGGGGCACGTGACCTCCCCTTCAGCGCTGACAACACATCCAGCATTTCTTCACTTCTGCCGTCAAGAAATTGAGAAATACAGGTTTAAGCAAGTTGTTTCAATCGTAAAAGTTATGGCTACTCAAGTCAAGGACAGGTCCTACCACACACATATCCAGAGGCAGCAAAATCAAAAACCAGAGAAGCCCCGCATCTTATAACATCCGGGACAGCAATAGTCACAAAACAAAACAAAATCAAGAAAGCCTTAGAACGAGCACTTAAAAAGGTAAGAAGTAAAGGTACGTGGCCTTAGTATGCCTATAAAAAAGAAAAACACTCTCAGGTTGGAGCAAAACAATAATCACGTGAACACTAATGACATACCTGAAACAAATAAATCTTTCGGACTCAAACGTGTAACAGGTTAACTATGAGCAAAAAGATATACAGTCCAATTGAATTCAAAGCTACAAGCATGAATGGTTGTCCTCCTAAGCAAGAAGCACCAATGGAAAATTAAAAACAAACAAACAAACAAACACGATCTGTAGGGGCGCCTGAACGGCTCAGTGGGTTGAGCGTCTGACTTCGGCTCAGGTCATGGTCTCACAGCTCGTGGGTCAGAGCCCCACATCGGGCTCTGTGCTGCCAGCTCAGAGCCTGGAGCCTGCTTCACATTCTGTCTCCCTCTCTCTGTCCTTCCCCTGCTCACGCTCTGTCTCTCTCTCAAAAAAAAAAAAAAATTACAAAAATTAAAATCTAAAATGAGATCTCTAAGACGACTCATCGGTCAATGAGAAAACAGTGAATTACGATTGTGTACCTTATAAAACATGATTGTAATGAGGGTACCTCGTCCTAGGAAACATCAGATATGCCCAAAGTTACATTTAGAGGCTGAGTCGTGCTTTCTTCCCTTCTAGTACTGGACAGAAAAGGATTAAGGATGAATGAATTAGGAATGAACAGTTCAAGGAATTGTTTTCTGCAGAAAGTAGATGGATAAAACTAGTTGTGATAAAAGGAAAAAATGAAAGAATCTGAGTATTAGAAAAAATTAGGGAGCGGGAAGAAAGCAGAAACACTGAAACATGTATCCAGCTGATTCTTTACAAGAAAAATGGGAAAAAATTAGATAAATCACTCACTAAAGTGATTGAGAAGGCCACAACACAAATACATACATTTAAAATTGATGGTTAGATGTAATCAGAGATACAGGGAACAATGAGAAGAAACGAGAGAATATTTGGTATAATCTCCCACAATGGAATAATTCAGACTCTTAGTAGATGAGCACAGACGATTTATGTGATGTAAGATATGTTTATTATGTGAAGTACCCCATGTCATTTCGATTTCCTGTGCTCATCTGATATGTTATATTATTATTATATTGTTATACTTATGGGTCATATACAAAGACTCACACCTGTCCTACACACACACACACACACACACACAAACCAGTAGAACTCCTCATGCTTAATTGTCAAAAATGTCAGGTTGCATTAAAGGCAGGGCTCTGGCTGCCACTTTCCAACCAGATTTTGAGGGTAGTGATGGTGAGAATTCTCCATCCCCCTTCCAAGGGCCACAGGGGCTTTCTGTCTCCATTCCGGGACACTTTCAGTATCCAGAAGTGGGACCTCTGGGGACTCCGTCTCCTCCCTCAGGCACCTGAGAGGGGCTTGGAACGTCTCCGGGGCCTCCGAGCTCTATTTCCATGCTCTGGGCTTCCTCTGCCAACCTCAATCCAGGACTTACCACTGTTTGCCTATATTTGTCTCTTGGGTGGATGTGCCTGTCTAAGTTCATGGAAGAACTCTGCAAACGCCAAAGCTCTCATCAGTACGTGCTGAGGGGTGTTTGAAAGCCAGAAATGGAGCTTTGGCCTCATCCTGAGACAAGGGAGTTCAAATCAGGCATCGCGTGGCACAGAGAGGAAAAAACACCTCACCGTGTATTCTTGTGTTTGGATGATGACTGCATTAATGACTGGGCCCACGAATGCCTTGATGACGGGCCCACGAATGCCTCAATGACTTTGGGGCTCCAGAGCTATCTTCGGCCATGTACACCCAAGAGTAGCAGATGGTGATTGGAAACCCACCTTTGTTTATTATTTCTAGACAGCGGGAGACAAATCCAGGAGGGACGAGCACCTCGTAGCTCAAACAACACTGGATTCTCACACTCAGTGAGCTTGTATGTGTTGAGAATTTGCAGAGGTAAATCCTGGGTGGAAATGGAATGAAGATATTGCACAACCCCTTCCTTCTAACTGTTTGTAGCCTAGTTGAGGAACTAAAGCCTCCTCACCTGCCTTGTAGCTGTGATTGCTTTCACGTGCATTAAGGCCAGACGGGCGGTGTAGACAGTACGTGTTCTGGGGTGGGAGGTGGAGTTCTCCTCTGGAGAGATGCTATTCCACTGGGCTGGGAAGCAGGGAAAAGATCCAAAGGGAAGCACCTGTCAAGGAGAGGTAGTTCCAGTAGGTAGAGTGGAGAGGAAAAAGCAGGGGGTACAGGCTTGGTGGCAGGTATGAAGAGAGACCACGGTAGGGAGAACCCCACCTACGAGAGAAAAGAGAGTCCCGCGAGACAGGCCAGGGCCGGTGAAGGCCAAGTTCAGGGGGCCTGGCTGAATGGCCGGCCATGGGCAGCCTGGATATGGATCCCCGTGCTGGATCAGAGGGGGAGGCAGAGGAGCGGGGAGGAGGAAGCAGGTGTATCCATGTTGTCAAGAATGAAACTCCAGATCTCGAACTGAGACAGTGTGCCCTTCCACCGGGGCGTGGGGTCACTGCTGATGCCAAGTGACCCAGCAGCAGGGCATCCGTGGAGAAGGAAGGGCAGGATAACATCCCAAGGCCACGTTTGCAAAACAAACTGGAGAAAGGCTCCGGCAGAACTTTGCTGGCTATTCCCGCCTCAGACTCGTCTTTTTCCGGATGTCCGCGGAGGACTGTTTTCATCCTCGTTGGCGTAACTGAAATGTGACAAACAGTTTCATTTACTGGGGAGATCTACAATGTCCGCCGAGAATAATGGCCAAATAAAAAGATATGCTAAAAGGGTTTCCGGAAGAAAAGTACACCCTATACTTTAGGATGTGATTGAATAAAATCGGCCTTTACCACTCGGTAAAGCACCTCTCTTTGCTTTTCATGGCACTTCATAAACTATGACGTGTGATTGGAGATGCCCTGAACAGTGGCCAATAAATGATTTTATAGCCATAATTGCATTTTTCAGGGAAAGGGAATATTTCATGAAAAACCAGATAAACCTTGCCCAGGCTAACTGCATAGAATCTAGCCACTTTGGTTCAATTGATCTATTGTGTATATTTCATGTGATTTTTTTTTTATTGGCATTTCTGTTTTCTACAAGTCCCGGAATCAAGGGGAAATCTATTACCATTGTTTCATACTGAATTTTTAGTAAAGAAAAAAAAAAGCTGATTTTAAGTTGGTAATAATCCTATATATCTATTTTTTAGGGGGTGAAGCAGGATGGTGACATCTAATATGAAATGGGAGCAAACACCATCCTTAGCCTGATACATCTCTGGGCGTATACGTGTCTGTTCCAGGACCTCCAAGGAGATGCAGACCATAGCATTTTCCTCCGGGGAATGTGCTTCTTCGGAGGGCATGTCCAGTCAGGGCCTCCTCCGGTGTCGGACACGTGGCTTTGTTTCCACGGAAACTTTACTTCCCTCCTTCAAATCCGAGACGCTTTATGATGTTGCTGCACTCGGGAGTGGGGCCAGAAAGAGAATGAAGTTGAGGCCAAGGGAGGTGGGTTTTGAGTGAGGGACCAGGCCCTTTGGTCAGCCGAGCCCTCTGCGGACACACATTAACATTGCTGTGTATCATTTCCCTTTTTATTTAATTTAATTTTTTTATTGTCATAAAATATACATAGCATACAGTCTCCCACGTTAAGCATTTTTAAGTGTGCCATCCAGTGGCATTAAGGACATTGACGATGTTGTGCGACCATCACCACCGCCGAGGACATTTTCAGCGTCTCAAACCACAAGTCTGTCCCCATTAAATACGGATGCCCCTTTCTCCCCCTCCCGCATCCCTGGTGACACCATTCTGCTTCCTGTCATGGTGGGTGTGTCTATTCTAGGTGCCTCATTCGAGTGGAGTCACAGAACGTTTGCACTTTTGACTCTAGTTTATTTCACTCAGCGTGTTTTCAAGGTTCTGGCTGCATCATATCCCATCGTGTCCAGACACCATGTATTTTTATCCGTCCTTCCATCGACGGGCACGTCGGTTGTTTCCATCCTTCGGCTGTTGTCAATGATGCTGCTGTGAGCATTGTGCACGTACCTAGAAGGGCAAGTCTTGGATCGTATGATAATTCTACATTCAGCTTTTCAAGGTATCGCCAGACCACTTTTCACAGCGACTGCGCCATTTTGCGTTCCCACGAGCAATGCTTTGGGGTTCCAGATTCTCCACATCCTGGTAGCCTTGTTGTTTTCTGTTTTTAGATTTTTAAAGCATTTTTTACTTTCCTGATAATAGCTGGTCTAATGGGTGTGAGGTGGTACCTCCTTGAAGTGTTGATTTTTATTTGCCTGGTGACTGACTGGTGATGTTGAGCGTTGTTTCGTTTGTCCACTGGGCGCATCTTGGGTCGGAGATAAGTGAGAAGCTACACCCCATGTCCTGAGCGTCACCCAGGTTGACTCCCCCACTCCCCTTTGTCCCGTCTGAGACCGAGAGTGACAACGTGCACCCCTCCCTGCCTGAGCGAGAGCAGAAGAACAAATGGGGAGGCAAGGCCTGTGTCTCCCTGAGGAGGAGTGCGTCTGCCTCGAGGCTGGTGTAGAAGGAAGGTACTACTGAAATTGTCCGGGTTGTGACATCCACCTCTGGCCGTGTGGACACGAGCTTTGGGCCAGGTGGCTGGGCTCCCGGAACCCTGTGTGGTGGCTAATGTCCTGGGACGTTGGGCTGGCATGGCCCCTGGACGCCCTACTGGTTGCCACCTGCTGTCACTGAGGATCTGGTCAGGCCCTCGCGCAGTGCGTGGTCCAATTATCGGCATCCACGACCCACGTCTGTCCAGGATCCAGGGCCTCGCATGCGAACCTGGGGGACGTGGCTGCTTTCTTGTTTTCCTTCAGTGAAATTAGCCCGGCTTAATCCCACCTCGTCCGCCCGGGTGTGAGGGTCTGGGTCAGGGGAAAGGGTCTGCAGTCCCGCGGAAGCTAGGACAGATTCTGGGGACATCCCTAAATGATTAACCATGAAGTGTTGACATTTAACTCTGAAGTGTTGACATTTAATGTAGAATAACTGAAACATTAATGTAATTTAGGGCACACTGCTATAGAGCTTCAGAAGGTACGGAGCCTCTCTCTGGAGAGGAGAATGTTCGTTGAGCCAAACAGACAAAATATTTTTGTACGTCTTGTGTCCACACAAGACCTATGGGGCCTGAGTTTTTATCTGTCAAAACAAAAAACCGTTTTGCCATGTGGCAAAATTCACACGGGTTAGAGCATCGCGGGTGTTCCAGAGCTACTGAGTCAAGGGCCTTGTGGAAGAGACCAGACTCAAGCCCCTCTCCCGCTGCCCAAAGGGGAAGAAAGCCTGTCCCCACGCATCTGAGGCGTGTGCTCAGAACCTCAGATGCCCTGGCCTGGGGACACTCGACTCCTTGTTTATCCTAATTCGTGCAGGACCCCAGTGTATGGAATCGGCCTTCACACCGATTCGTCTGGAAGACAAATGAAGCCCTAATTTCTTAAGCCGAGGACGCCATGTGTTTATGCATTTAGCACCTCAAGACAGCAGGAAATAATTAGTGGTTTGAGAATACATTCACAAAAACCAAGAGCTTTTTCAACTTTTGGACTCCTGATGTTCGCTGCAAACTAACAAGCATGCCAGAAGGAACAATGCTCTTTTGTGACCAGGAGGTTACCCCGAACCCACCTTCTAGCCCCCTGGAGTCGCCGCGGCAGGGACCTTCCTGTCTCGCCGGGACCATCGCTGGACAGCCAATTTCGCTTCGAATGCCCATGACCAACGCGGACAGCGAGCCGAGCATTTCTTCTCCTGCGGCAGCTGGGAGGGATTCCCATAAAACACCACTTTAGTTAATCGAAGTGATTTTCTGGCAGGCTTTCCTTCTAATTTGGAACCAAATATTTAAACAACCATTGCGTGCAGGTCCTAAAATACAAGCTGGTGTGAGAATTTTAAGGTGATGACATAAACAGAGCAGCCTTGCAAAAAGACAAGAAGTTCAGCTCTGGGTTGCAGCCAGCCGCCGGCCTCTTAGTTATTTATCGATTATGTGTTTGTTCCCAAGGTCAAGGAGGGCTGTGGCGACAGCTGATTTTTATGTGGCATCTCGCGTTCTTTTATTCCTCATGTTCAAGTCGGGAGGAATCAAATATTCCCCTATTAAAACTCTTTTCTTTGGCCCAGTGAATTTATGAGAATAGGAATAAAAATGTACAGGATACTTTCATCTCTTTGCAAAAACAGCCCCTGTGGCCTTGCTGTTGAGCTAGGCGGTTGGGGCCTGGGGACGAGAGGGGGAGGGGCGGTCCTGTCATAGGATCCGTCTCCTCGGGAGAAGGAAGTTTCTGGATGCCAGAGGAAATGGTTTTGTGCGTAGGAAGTCAAATGAAAATACGCTGGATGGTCTTAATAGATGAGCAAATATTTTGCAGGACATTTGTCTGTTTACTCTGCATTAACCACAAAACGCCTGTAGGGGGAGTTTTCTTATTACTCTTTTTGAGTATGTAAATACAGAGACTAATTTCGGGATTTTCTGTTTCCTGACCGATAATCTGCTTCTGCTCTGTTTCGCGTCGGGCTTCAAATATACTTTTGCACCGACAACCACTGCCTCCCCTTTCGAAAGGCTGGCCTTGGAGCCCCCGAGGTTGTCGTGAAGGACAAAGAACATCTGTGGGCACCGGGAAGCCCACAGGGAGAAAATGGAGGGTGATTTTAAAACACGCCTTGGACGTCAGCAGGGTTAGGGAGCGAGCACAGCCGGTGAGTGCCAAGGGTGGGGTGAGGGCCTGCTGAGGCGTGGGCCCTCTCTGCTCCCTGGACGGCTCCCCCACCCAGGCCCAGCCTGACCCCCGCTGAGGTCCTGGGGAGGCTGCGGGGCAAATGGAAGGCAAGCTAGGCCCTGAGGCTCTGCCCTGCCCTCCCCGTGTGGCCCGGAGGAGAAGGCCTGGTGGGGAAAGAAGGCAGAGGGGGCTGCAGCTAAAACCCCTGAGTCTGCTTAATAAACCGTGACCCGATGATCATCTCTACCATCAGAGGCCAGAAGAGTCTCCCTGCCTGATTTCAGAGGAAGAGGCAGAGGGAGGTGGGCTCCATCTGTTCAAGTGGCAGAATAAGGAAATGAGGGGACGTCTGCTTTTGAGCAAGGTGTCTAAGAGAAAGCAGAATAGTCCCAGGGCCTTGGGACTCCACTGAGGGCGGGAGCCACCAATCTGGCAGAAATGGCAGGGGCCCCACAGGGCAGGACCGGCCAGAGGGGACACAGAGTTTCTCTCTGACCATCGCACACATCAACACATCTGCAGCAAGTGCCCCCTGGAGGGACGGTGTCTTTTAAGGCCTGCCCCCTTATGCCAAAGCAAGCCCACAGCCAAGTGCAGTCTGTGCGGAGCGCTGCTCCCCCTTCAGTGAGAAGGCCTGTGAAGCCACAGGACACAGGTCATGGTCCAGAAAAGGTAAAGGCTGAGACCACTGATGTAATTGATCATGTCAGTATGGGTACGTTTGTGGCAAAATGGGTACTTTTATTCTCTGCAAGTGAGAGTACTTGCTGAAAACTGAAAACGTTTTGGAGGCAGGTTGGTGGCGTTTGTTAAGACTGTAAAATGCATATCCATTATGAGGAGTTCATCACGTAGATATATTTACCCACAACACCCAGAGAGGCGCAGGATAGTTTGTAGAAGGGGGAAAAAAAAAAATACAAATCAAGAAGGGACCTGAAATTGACAAGTTAGGTAGAAAATGAGCAGAAAATGAGTCAGGTGTGCATGTGATGACACGGAATGATCTTTACGATATTTTATAAAGTGAAACTAAGTTAAAGAGTAGTGTATTGATATCATTTATATAAACATAAAGGACATGCTATGGGTGTGAAATAAACTGATGACAGTGGTGAAGAGTAGACAGCAGATCAGGTTTTTATTTTATACCTTTCTGTGCTACTTGACCTTTTTTCCTCCTTGTGCACGTATTACACTTCTAATTAAAACAAAATTGGTTTGGTAACCCTTCTCTATTCATCTTAAAGCCTCAGTGATTTCGAAGCAAACATTTCTCAGAATCTTGGAACTTTTACTTTTGAAGTTTGTATCTTAGGCTGTAACCATGCTGTGACTCGGGAGCTAAATGCGGTCGACCCACACTCAAGAGAAATACTTGACCGCTAGTAAGCGAAGAGATAGCCCAACGTTCTGTACGCTCCTGATGTCTACGTGTTCCACCTGTCTGGTCAGCATATCAGAATCTTCTCTCGACTCAGAGAACCAAGTATGCATTACAAGGCGATGTACGACCTCTCCTGGATTTCAGACCCTCGATGCCAGCTGTCGTTGTTGTGATCTCATTTGGATCCTTGCTGCGCACACGAGGTGCCTACACAACACGCTACCGTACGTAAGATGCTGGTTCTCCCTTGCCCCACCCTGACCCCGCCTTCTCCCCCACCTCTCCAAACGTGCACCCCTGCATGCATGGAAGTGGCCATTTCATTGCCCAAGTCGGCGGCAAATGTTTTCTTTTAATTTGACCGATCTGCAGCAGGCAATTTTATCACTTCCTTTTTCCTGGAATGTTTCCCTTCGTGTTTTCTTGACAACAACTCTCTCGGGTTTTCTCCTGCTTTCTCAGCTTCTCATTCTTACTCTCCTGGCTGCCTCTTCCTTCTTGGCCAAACTTCTCAGCAGTCTTTGTTCCTCTTCTCTGTCTGCCCTTCTTCTCTGCTTTCCCGCCGGGTTACTTACTGGCTTTAAGCGCCACATACACACTCACGCTTTCCAGTTCTCATTTTCTCTGTCCTAGGTCAGACTTCAGAGATTAGATATCCTTCTTCCGTTTCATATCCATCCTCCCCATGTCAGAGGTGTCTCAAACTTAGTGCTGTCAGAGCATATCTATACCCTTCCCCCTCCTCCAATTGTCCTGATCTCAGCAAGTACCAACAGCAAATAGCAATACCAACTACCCTATTCCTCTGTTCAATAACACAGCAAACATCCTCAATTTCTTTGTCTTCTTAACATCCATGGATACTACGGATCATTTTTCTTTGGTTTATAGAGAGAGGAGGAGGAGGGGCAAAGAGAGAAGGGGACAGAGGATCTGAAGCGGGCTCTTGCTGATAGCAGAGACCCCAATGTAGGGCTTGAACCCACAAACAGTGAGATCATGACCTGAGCCAAAGTCAAACACTCAACTCAGTCTTACTGAATAGATTTTCAAAATGTATTCCAGTTCTGGTCATACCTGAGTGTTCGCCGTGACATCCCGAGTCCTGGTCACCGTGAGCGTTCACCTAGTAACTGCAGTGTCTTACCTGTCCTACGGCCCTAACTTCTGCTCACTTGCATTGTCCCTTGTCCTTCTTACCAGCAGCCAGGAGTTATGTGTATAATATCTGGCTTCAAAATTTGATAACTATAGAATAATCGTACTCTGCCCTATCCCTCACACTGGTTACTACTGAAAGACTTGAGAGAACGAATATAGCAACTATCTGAGGAATCTGGAAGGATGTTAAAAAGCAGGCCAAATAAGGAGAGAAACCAAAGCTTGAAATGAATACATGACAAGGTATCTAAATTAATGTAGAACTATAGCAGGTGTTTATATTGAAAAACTCAATAAGATAAAGACAAATTATTCACAAATTGTACTCTAGTTTCAATACAATTCTAAACATAAATGTTAATAGGTTATTTAATTTAATTAATTTATTTTTTAAAGGTCTAATTTTATTTTGAGACAGAGAGACCACGAGTGGGGAAGTGGGGAAGAGGGGCAGAGGGAGGGAGGGAGGGAGGGAGGGAGACAGAGAGAGAGAGAGAGAGAGAGAGCATTTCAAGCAGGCTACACACTCAACATGGAACCCAATGCCAGGGCTCTATCCCATGACCTGGGGATCATGACCTGAGCCAAAATCAAAAGTCAGATGCTCAATGGACTGAGCCACCCCGTCATCCCATGTTATTTTGATTTTATCTAGAAATTGACAAGTATATACATAGAATATATACTTATTTTATATACACAAGATGGCTGAAAGGGAGTGCTGAGACTTGCCCCATCAGATTTCTATCTGGTGAAAAAGTGTCATAAAAAGTGGCACTCTCATGAGCCGAATACCTAAATTTTCAAATAGCCAATGGAGTATAATAGAGAATCAGAAACTGACACCCAGCAACATGGAGACTGGAGCCAGGGTGGTCTATGGTGGGCATTCTAGATCAGTGAGGAAAGAAGGAACTATTTAGTAAAACAATCATGGGCCAACCGTTGTTTTCATGGAAAAGAAGGAAACTTGATCCCTGTCTCACAGCCTACTCAAAAACCAATTCCAGGTGGCTTTAAGACCTGAGGATAGTCCCTTGTCTTCTGAAAGTTGCTTTAGTTTTCCTTTTCATATTTGTGACCTGGAGGTGGAAAAGGATTTAAATAAAAGAAAAGAAAAAAAATAAATAGAAGACATAAAATACAAATGCCATAGAGGAAAAGATTGATATTTCAAACTATAATTCATTAGGAACTTAATTCATCAAAATCCACAGGAAGGATGTGAATTTCAAGCCATAAACTGGGAAAAAACATTCACAATGCATATATCTGAAAAATAATTTATACCTGGAATACGGAAGGATTCCTATAAATCACTAAGGAGAAGAAAGGCAGGTTCAATAGCAAACCATGCAAAAGATGGGAAGGAGCATTTTCCTGGAAAGGAAACACAAAAGCAACCAAACATGTGAGCTAAAGGTCAACCTGATTACAAATCAGAAAACTAGAGATGCAAAACTCCCAGTGAGGTTCTTTTCCATCCAGTGGTTGGGCAAAAAATTTAAAGTTCGATAACACCCAATGTTGGTAAGGTCATGAATCAATAGGGTTTTTTCTTTACTGCTGGAGCACGTATAATCTGTAACAACCACTTTGGAATATAATTGGACATTATTTTATAAATATGAATATTCAACGAAATAATTTCACACTTAAATACATGGCAGAAACGTTTGCATTTATATGCCAGGAGGCAAGCACATGAATATTCAAAAAAGCATTGCTCGTACTAGCATAACCAGAAATTACCCTAAATTTATCAACAAGGAAAAAGACCAAGAAATTATCTTAAATTGGACAATTGTCTTAAAAATGGAGAACTATAAAACAATGGAAATTCAGCTACATGCAACAGTATAAGTAAGTGCTACAAATACAATAAAAAAGTTCTCGAAAAATCCGGAGGATATAATATGATTTTCTAAGACTCAAAAATAAGCAAGCAACATATTGTACAGGCATACATAACATATGTGATATCACTATTTAAAGAAACAAAGCCAAGGGGTAATAGATATAAAACTCAGGGAGGAGGTAGCTTCTGGGGGCAGGGGAATTGTGAAGGAGGAGATAGAAGGCAGGGACAAAGATTTTGGTTTAATTTTAGTGTGGTTCATGAGTCTAACTTTTATTATGATGCTTCATATTTTACATGTGTATTATAAATAGTAATTTTTAAAAAAGGAACGCATGCCATGTGATTCTGGAATTTTATTTAAAATGTCATGTACATTTGGTGTTGAGCTTCCTGTTGACCAAAGCAAAGAAGTAAATAAGGTCAGTTTATGAGTTACTTTGTGAAGCTAAAATTATACCAGTGGCTCAGGAGAAACAGTGTCTGTCTGTTAGGTGGTGGGAAGACTGAGCAGTGGTTGAATAAATGCATTTTCTCTCAGATGAAAACATAGCTTAATAGCACCATGTTTAACACGAACTATTTTTCCAGCTCTTCCTCAACACACGAATTTCACAAAACGTCCTTGTGATATTCTTCTCCAAGATGCTTCAGTTTACTTTACCTGAAGTCATCAATAGCTGACTGCGAATCCAGAAAGGGGTGGAAGGTTCTAGAATGTACTCGTCAGCATGGGGCACATCTGGCCACCTCTCTTTATGTTCACAGATGGCAGCCACTGAAAGCCATCCCTCAGTTATTCTGCTAATATTTGCCACAAAAATGTTTGTTTGAATGTATCTTATCAAAGTAATGTTTGTATTCTGGATTAGTCATTGCTTGGTGAAAGATTTGTATAATCAGCTTATTTTAAGATTAATTCATTAAAAGAAAAAACCTCTGCAAATTTCTATTATCACTTAATTTGTATAAAGATATTTACTATATTTTAACAGTGCAATTAAGATTAATATGGGCTCTAAAACCATAAGGTCAAGTAAACATGAATTGGATGACACTCTAAACAGTCATTTCTGATCCTCAGATATTATTATGCAGCCCAGACCTTGTGGGTTTGCAGAATAGCAAAAAGGTCAGAAGTGGAATGAAATGAATATTCTCCGACTGTCCCGTGCCGACGAGAACTCCTGCTCATTCATCATTCTGGGCCTGAGAGCTGGCAGAGCACCCGGAAGCTGGAAGAGGATGGATGGAGCCCCGGAGGGGGACTCTCCCTCAGGCAGACACGAAAAGCCAGTCAGATAAGCGGAGGTGTGTTCTTGCCTTTCTCCAGACCAACTTTCCTCTAGACCCCGTTGTCTGTGGGCCAGGATCTGATGGTGCCTCTTAGTGGCAGACCCTCAGCCTTCACCTCCTCTGGGAAACTCCAGGCTGCCACCAGCCATGCTCTCTGTGATCATTCTTTCTGAATCATAGTCCCTGGCATGGGCTTTCCAAATATTTTGATGGAACTGAGAAGTATTTTAGTTCCTTATATGAGCCAGATAGTAGAGGGTTGAATGGTGGTCCCCACCCCCACCCCCCCCAGTTTACACCCATGTCTTAATCTTTGTCACCTGCAAGTGTGACCTTATTTGGAAAAAGGGTCTTTGCAGTTGTCATTGGGGTCAGGATCTCAAGAGGAGATTATCCTGGGTAACCCTAGGGGGCCCTGGATCCAATGACAAGTGTCCCTACAAGAGACAGGAGAGAAGACCATGTGACAAGAGAGGCAGAGATTAGAAGAAGGGTGGGGCCACAGGCATAAGACACCTGCATCTGGAAGAGGCAGGGAAGGCCTCCTCTAGACCTTTCATTCATGTCATCCTGGCTTCCAGAACTTTGGGAATATACATTTTTGTTGTTTTAAGCCACTCCGTTTGTGACACTTGGGGGTACTTCTAGCAAACTAATATATACCCCCAAAATAGGTCTTAGTTTTCATTTTTGTTTTAGTTTTCCTTACAAATAAATTTCTTGCAAAAATTGTAAAATCTTCGTGTCTCCGTTTTAAAACTCACCCAGCGGATCCTAACATTTCTACTTCCCTCTCAGACCACGCAGGTGGCTTAACTCACCCAAGTTAGGGAGGCCGGTCAACCGGCGTGGCTTTAATTAAAATCTTTAAAAAGTGTGTAAGCTCAGGGCAGCTTCTTACAGCAGTTTCCCATCGACCTCAGTTTACTCCAGTTGCTTTGTTTTCTCTCTTCTGCTGGGTTGGGGGAGCTGAATCAGAATTTCCCCTCTCTGGTGTTCATTGACTGATTACGCTGTGCAGTCTCAAAGAAGGGGCACGAGGTCTGGCCCTACAGGTTTCTTTTTCTCCCAACCTGGAGGAAGACAATCAGACAGACAGGTAGACATCTCACGCAGTGATTACTGCTACGACAAAGGCAGGACAAAAACGTCCTGCTGGTGTGCGGGAAGGAGCGATGTCTTCTGCTAGGGCCACGCTGGGAACAGAAATTTCTGCCCTGATGGAAGGTTCTTCTCTGTGCTGGCCAGTGCTCATCCCTGCCTACTTCTCTCCACACGTGGTTGTGGAACACTTGACGTGTAGCCAGTACAATAAGGAACTGCATTTTTAATTTATTTAATTGTAATTAACTTGAATTTAAACACCCATATCTGGAGAGGGTTGTTGGAGGGGGGGCATCTGTGCTGAGCCTTCAGGTAGGAACTCTGCACCTCAGGCATTGCCTGGGACATTTTTAGGTCACAAATCTAATGCCACTTACCGGGGAATGCAAAGGCCACATTTAGAATCCATCCATGAATCTCAAGGAATGAATCCAGGAAAATCAATGATAATCTTCAATCACGAGGTCATGTGATCTTCTCAAGGTCGCAGGAATACACCTGCTGGGAAGCCTTTCTGTAGCTTCCGGCCAGTTATGTCCTTTCATGTGAGCCAGAGAAGTGGATTGCTAGTCCCCATGTCCCAGCGCGACACAGCTAGTCCCCACACCCAGTGCGACACAGACCTTCCCCGTATATGAGTCAGGAGCAGAACAAGACCCATAGGCATCTGAGGGGGTCATGGAGTTGGCTCTGAGGACCGACACCTGCCAAACAGGTAGTGTGGGCATCACTTTACCCTAGTCCCTGAGAAACATGATGCCAGGGTGTCCAAAGACAGGAAACCCAAGGCCGGGTGGGAGGTCAAGAGAAGTGTATGAGCGTGGCCAACAACATCCAAACCTGTGTCAGCTGTGGGCACTTCCCAAGGGAACACAAACGGAACAAACTGTAACACAATCACTAATGGCTTTAGCAATGTTTTATGTAATGAAATCGTAGGGAATAGAAAATCCCTATTCTCAAGTAATTTATATGAGCTGTTTTTTAGTCACAAGGGGGTCAATGCAATTTAGAAATTACACATGGATTTATGGAGTCCGCAACCTGAATATGGCTTTCTATCCCTCCACTCAGCTCCAGCCTACCTGGCTTTCCTGGGGAGCATATGACCTCAGGGCTCACAGGTAGCTGGGGGATTCCTGGTAAGTGGAGCGACACAGGGCTTTCTCCTTTTGAAGTTCGAGACAGTGTGCATCCCCTTGTTAGAGGAAGAACTGGAGCAAGAGAATTCTGGGAAAACTTTGGACTATTGTGTGAATGGCCTTGAGGTAAGTCATTATCAGCCCGGATTCATCATCAGCCCTGCTTCACTCATTCATTGCACGTATGTCTGGGAAAATGCTCCACTCTCTCTGCAGGTGGGGGTCTCTCTGCCCCTGAGTCTGGAAGAGTAGGAGCCACTAAGGTGTCTCCCTCCTTTTTGTAGAGGGGGACAGGCATCAGAGACCTGCTGTTGCCTTGTTGGCTCACAAGGGCTGAAAGCACTTCCATTTCACCATCGAGATACCATAGCACTTAAAGGGTGCCAACAATAAGAATGAACCCAAACGAGGAGCTGACAAAGACAAATGACAATCCCACCGAGAAGAGAGAAGGCTAAGGGGGATATCAGTTAGTCAACGAAGCACATGCCCAGCTTGGCTCACACTCTAGAAAATGACACCAGTACTCTTTGGAACCTCGGGGCCCCCCACTGGGAACCAGCCTCCTTCCTTTCCTGTATTCCCATTTCAGTATTATCCTGGGCTCTCTTAGTTTCTGATCCCATGATCCTCCAAAGAACTATGCGCTCTGCCCTTGGAAAACCCCCTCCATGGTAGACAAGTTGTCCCACATGCCCAGCGTCTCTCTCCCTTTCCCACCTCGCCTGAAACACACTCAGTCTTTTCCTACAGCATCGCTTCATCCTCGTCATTCCCGAAAGGGTGATTTTTGATGCTTAATTTCCTCCCCTGCACGTACCTTACGTTTAAGAGGTAGAGTTGCTGTTCCTTTCTTTCTCAGTGTTGTTTATAGAGATATTTGATACATAAAGACACAGAAAAGCTTAAAGGGACATAGCAGACACAAGAATTCCATAGAAATACTAAGCAGTATAGCTTGTGTGCCTGTGGTAGTACCAGATACTTGGACTTCAAGGTGAGGAATAATACCTAATTCAACAGAAAGATGTGACAATCCTGCAAATTGCCCCATTAGAATAACTTTGAAATACACAGACCTAAAAGGAAAAAAATGAAATGGCATTAGAATAATTTTTAGCCCTCATTCACTGACTGAAAGGCTACTAGAAAGATAGTTAAGGATATAGAAGATTTGAGACACACAACTAACCCTCTACACTGAATAAAACTACAGAACACTAAATCTCACATAGCTTACCTCCCACTTAGTAAAATAGACCAGATTCTGGGCCAGGAAGCAAGAGTTAACAAATTCCAAAAGACTGAAATCTTATAGTCTATGTTCTTTGGCCACTGGGCAGTTATATTAAACTCAATATCAGAAAAAAATTAGAGAATCTTTAAACGCTTAGAAGTTTGAAAAAACATGACTACAAATAGTATATAACTTTAAGAATAAATGACAACAGAAACTAAGAAATACAAGAATATACACAAATATATGTATATATTTTGTATGCATACAACTGTATCAATATATGTATATCTATATAAGCTTAAACTCAGTGCTCTTAGCTTCCAATTCAAGAAGTTGGAAAAAGAACAGCAAATTAATCCCAAATAAAGTAGAAGAAATAAACAATAATAGTGAAAGCAGAAATCAATAGAATATAAAACAAATACATAATAGAGAAATGAATAAAATGTTGATTCTTTGAAAAGAGTAATAAAGTTGATAATGCCTTGCAAGACATAAATTAAAAAGAGGGAGAAACATAAAACACCAATATCCAGAATGAAAAAGAGAACGGATCTTCTAGAAACCAAGAGAAAATTAAGTGGATTAAAAACCTTATGCCATTAAGCTTGAAAATTTAGATAAAATGGGTAATTAAAAAAATTCAATGTAAAGAAATGGACACATACGAAAAATAGAAAACCTCAATAATGGTATATCTTTTAAACAAAGTGTATCAAGAATAAAAAATTTTCCCACAAGGAGAATTCTAAGCCCGTACAGATTTACTTTTGAATTCTACTAAATATTTAAGAGAGGAATTAGTTATATCTTAAACAAAGTCTTACAGATAGTTGTTTGATGAGATCAATGTAACCATGATACCAAACATGACAAAGACATTACGTGAAAAGAAAATCACAAGATGATATTACACATGAACAAATATGCAAAAATCCTAAATAAATATTAGCAAATCAAATCCAACAACATATACAAAGAATAATAAGAATAATATATCATAACCGACTGGGATTTTCCTCATAAATTCAATAAAATACGAAATCGAGTTAATTACCAATAATCAATGTAATTCACTACATTAACAGAACAAGAGAAAAATCCACACTAATGTCAATGGATGAATAAAAAGAATTTTATAAAGTTAAATAGCTATTCCTGATAAAATACATCAGCAAATTAAAAATGAAATCCTTAATTTGATAAAGGGCCCATACAAAACAAAATTAAACAAACAGACCAAAAAAACCCTTTAGCTAACATTATACTTAATGATAAAATATCGAATGATTTCCCTCTGAGGCCAAGAATAAGACAAGGATGTACAATATCACCAGTTTTATGCTGTACTAAAGATTCTGGTTCACTAAGGCAAGAAAGAAATTTTAAATCCTCATAAAATTGGAAAAGAAAAAAATAAAATTTCATGTATAGATAACATGATTGTGTTTATATAACTTTCAAAAGCATCTCCCAAGAGATCATTAGCAACAGGTGAGTTTAATAAAGTTCCTGGCTACGAGGCCAATATACAAAATTAACTGTATCTATGTGCTAGAGACAAATAAGTGAAAAACAAACATTTTAAAAACACCATTGAAAATAGTATCAAAAATATAAATATGCAATAACAATTTTGAAATATATACAAATCTTCCACACTGAAAATTATAAAGCTTTACTGAAATAAATCCAAGAAGTCCCAAACAAATGGCTAGATATGTTTATTTTAAGTTGACTTAATGTTGTTACTATGTTCATTTTTTCCCCCATATGATTTCAGTTTTAATGAAATTCCAACCAAAATGCCAGCGGGTTTTTTTTTCATGTGTATGGAAATTGGTAAGTGAAAATTTGTATAGATAAAGATAAACATTAAAGAATACGTTAAGTGATAATTTATATAATGTAGTTATTGAGATGCAAAGGACCTAGGATCATCAAAAAGAAGAAAAATGGAGAATTTATACTCTAAGATATGAAGACTTCTTATAAAGTTACGGTGCTGGCCACAACGTGTTATTTGTACAAAGACAGAAAAATGGACCCATTTGTGACGTAGTCTCTATTGCTACTCAGTAAGGGAAAGAAAGATCTTTTTCAATAAATGCACTAGATAAAAATGACCTTGACCGCTATCTGACAAGATTCACAAAAAATAATTCAAGAGGGATAATAGACTAAATGCTGAATGTGACCTTTTTTTTTTTTTTTTTTTGAAATAGGGTCTATTTACATCCGTGTGGACGTAATCAAGTTAAAATTGTAATTAGGGTGAATCCTAACCCAATATGACTGGCATCCTTATAAAAAAGGGAAGTTTGGACACTGAGACAGACATGCATAGAGGGAAGGCAGTGTGGAGAGACGCAGGGAAAATAGCATGTGAAGGCGGAAGCAGAGATTCAATTCAGCTGTCAGAAGCCAAGGGACATCTGGGGCTGGGAAAGCTGGACGAGGCAAGGAAGGATCCTTCTCCCACAGGTTTTAGAGGGAACATGGCCCTGCTGACACGTTGATTTGGGGCTTCTAGCCTCCAAAATGGCAGACAACCAATTTCTATTGTTCTGGGTGACTCGGTTTGCGGTACTTTGTTACAGCTGCTCTTGGAAACCAGCACCCGGTAAAAGCAAAGGGTGATACACTGTAGCTGACTAAAGTAAGACCGTCTGTGTACCAAACAATCCCATGAAGTGTGAAGCCACAACAGAAGGGTTGATATTTGCAGAAAGTGTGTCTAACAAAGGACTCCAGAATATTTAAAGAATTTCCTGCATCTCAACTTAAAAAAAAAAAAGGAACAAACTTGAAAATTGGCAAGAGACTTGAATAGAACTTTCATAAACATGCACATTAAATGGCCAACTAACATATAAAAATGTGCATCATATCTCTTGTCATTAGAGAAATGAAAAACCATTTTTTTAAGTTTAAAGAGAGACAGAGACAGTGTGAGTGGGGGAGGGGCAGAGAAAGAGAGAGAGAGAGAGAGAGAGAGAGAGAGAGACAGAGAAAGAGAATCCCAAGCCATCTCTGTACCACAAGCACAGAGTCCAATGCGGGGCTTGAACTCACAAAACTGTGGGATCGTGACCTGAGCCAAAACCGAGAGGCAGATGCCTAACCGACTGAGCCACTCAGGCACCCCGAGAAATGAAAATTTTAATGTGAGACGTAACTATACATTCTCTAGAATGGCTGAAATGAAAAAGACATGTTGATACTAGGTGCTGGTGGGTATGCCTAACAACTGTAGACCTGTTACATTTCTGGTGGGAGTGTAAGTTGCTACCATTTTGGAAACAGTTTGACCAAATCTTCTAAAACTGAGTATACAAAGACTCCATGACCCTGTCATTCATTTAGGTATATACCCAACTGAAGTGAGTGTTTATATTCACCAAAAGATATGTATGAGAAGGTTCAACATAGTTTGATTTGTAAGAGACCTAACTGGAAACAGCCCAAATGTCCATCCGGAGTAGAAGGGATGATGGAGTTGTGCTACGTTCATACAGTGGAAGGAAAAAGGACTACATAAGAAGTGACTCTGACAAGCATTGTATGAAAGATACTGTATGAAAGAAGTCTGACACCAAAATCACATGCTCTGTACTCCATTTATATGAAGTTCAGGAACAGTCCAGGTAAACCCATTATGCTAGAAGTCAGGATTGTGGTTATTCCTTAGGGATGGCATTGGCATTGGGGGGCCATGGGGGAATCTTCTGGAATTATGGAGATATTCTTTGACTTGATCTGGTTGGTGGCTATATTGCTGATTACAAATGTAAATATTTATCAGGTGTATAACTTTGATTTATACATTGTATCACATATAAGCTAAGCCTCCAAAAATGTTGAAAAGCAAAAAATATATATATAATAATCAACAAGTGTCAAAAAGAAACATTTTGAGGGGGAGATAATTACCTTATCAGATACCAGAACATATAAATTACTCTACCACTTTGAGTAGGGACATAGGAACAGGCAAAAATTAAGTGCAACGGATCAGAGAACCAGTGATAAAGCAGTTGTGTGTTTCAAACAATAGATAAGTTAATAACTTTCAAGTACATGGAGGTGTGCCCATGTTGAGTAGGCCCTGGGTAAGTGCTGATCAATTGAAGTAGAAAAGACCGGATTCCTGTATATAATGATTTACTATATTACAAAGATTATCCTTCAATTTTAGGAAAATAAATGTATTATTTAACATGTGGAGATGCCTCCACTGCCTCTACTTTGAACGCAAATTAAATCGGTCATCTATTTCAATTATATATAATGTAAAAAACCAAAACGAGAAAAGCCTTACAAAAAATCTAAGAGATTACAAGTAATTTACAAGTGAAGAGTTTCTTAGGCAAGACTCTCCACAGTTTTGAGAAAAGAAATACCCATTGCACTTTATAAAATATTTTTTTCAAAAATTTTTTTTAATGTTTATTTTTGAGACAGAGAGAGACAGAGCATGAATGGGGGAGGGTCAGAAAGAGAGGGAGACACAGAATCGGAAGCAGGCTCCAGGCTCTGAGCTGTCAGCACAGAGCCCGACGCGGGGCTTGAACTCACGGACTGTGAGATCATGACCTGAGCCAAAGTCAGACCCTCAACCGACTGAGCCACCCAGGCGCCCCATAAAATTTTTAAATATTGTAACAATAAGATATAAATAGAGTCAATAAACAAAAAGTAGATTTATTAAAATTTTGCAGAGAATGAATAAGGTTAATATTTATTATATAACCTTAAATATGTATTAAATATGTAATATATAAATGTGTAAAGATGTAATACCTAATATGTACTATAAATATAATGTATATATTATTGATATAAAGAACAATAATATAAGTAATATTTATTACATAACCAGATATATTAATTTGAATACATATACTATATTATATATAATATGTATAAATATGTGATATATAAATATGTAAAGATGTATTAACTAATATGGATTTATATAATAATATTATTGATATAAAGTAACTACTTCTAATAATATGAGTAATATTTATAATATAACCTTATATATATCTTAGATATATAAAGAGGTCTTAAAATTTGACAAGAAATAGACAACCCAGGGGCGCCTGGGTGGCGCAGTCGGTTAAGCGTCCGACTTCAGCCAGGTCACCATCTCACGGTCCGTGAGTTCGAGCCCCGCGTCGGGCTCTGGGCTGATGGCTCGGAGCCTGGAGCCTGTTTCCGATTCTGTGTCTCCCTCTCTCTCTGCCCCTCCCCCGTTCATGCTCTGTCTCTCTCTGTCCCAAAAATAAATAAACGTTGGAAAAAAAAATTAAAAAAAAAAAAAAAGAAATAGACAACCCAATAAAAATATGGACAAAAAGTGTTCAGATTCACTAAAAGTCAGGGATGAGATCTGGTTTTATACTTTTAATATCGGCAAAGGGAAAAGCTGTATACCCTTTGCTGGTAGAAATACGGAGAAAAGACATTTGAGTTAGGACAGTCTTCCTTTTTGCAGAGTGGTTGGGCCACATTTCTACGGATTAGGAATAGAGTACCGTTAGTGCCCTTGAACCCAACAGGCCAGTGCTGGGACTCCTGGGTGGCACGAGGTCTCAGGACAAGGATGCTCCTGGACTGCTCCAAGGACAGAGTCCTGGCAGCAAGCCATAGTCCCGCATGGAGGGGCCGAGGGGACCTGATCAGGTCCTGAGCTGACTGAGCCCTCCCTGTCCTTGCTGCGGGAACCCACAAGCACGTGTGGAAACACAGCAGCGTCCAAGCAGGCCCGAGCGGTAATTCTCTGCCTGCCCCCACCCACCGGAGAGTTGACTCGGGCACTAATGACTGCCCCAACTCTTCCGGGGGACCTTCCCCTCGGAGACAATAAAAGAGCACGTGGCCCTCGCAGAGCTATTTGAGCAACAGGAAACTGTATAAAAAAGGCACGGTTTCCAGCCCCCACAACCGAGACATAAGAGTTAGTGATGGGTGAATATGCAGCCATCCAGACTTTATAAATGTGTCTTATATGTACATGAATACAGTATCTACTCCCACGTGCATATGCGCCATGCATATATGTGTTTATGTAGACGTAGATTATGTCTTCTAAACAAAAATGAAATCATGCCAATACGTATTATCGTACAATCTGTTTTTGTTTGTTTCTATTTAACAAACACTGCGGACACCCTTCCAGGCAGGCCAGGAAGGGGTGCCTCAGCCTTACGAAAGAGCCCCCCGCATAACATTCTGGAGCCTTTCCAAAAGGTTACACACATGTGTATGTCACCAACAGTATGAAAAGCACTCGTTTTCCACACCCTACTTTGAAAAGGGGTGTCCGTGTGAGAGGCAAAGATCGTTGGCCCATTATGTTTAAAATTTCTATTTTGGCGAGGTTGAGTTTTTTCTGTGTGTTCACAGGGGAGACGGTCCGGCTTACGGGCCCCAGAGTTAACCTGTATTTACAATCGGCACTTAAGGAAGATCAGAAAAGCATCTGTGTACAAAATTAACGGTAAGATATCTCAACAAAAATAGTTTAATTGACAATTTTTAGACTTCCTCATCGGCAGACAAATAGTGAGATTTTAGACTTTCTTCCTGATGTTTATATTGCGTTTTCTTCTCCTTGTCTTAGCTGGTTGCTAGGATCACAAGGGGACAAAACATGACCCAAATCTGTATTCTCGGATGGATATTGCTTGTGGTTCTAACTGTAGCCGGAACACCCTCCACATTCCACCGTTAGGTGCAATGTTGACGGCCAGTTTCAGGTAAACAGCCTCGATTGGGTTAACACGCATTTCTTCTATTTTCAGTTATTCTGTTTTAGGATCTCTGCCTCTGAATCTGAAGGTCCTTCTCTGTCCTGCCTCAGACTCAGGGATGTTCTAAACAGCTAAAGCCGTTTGCAAATTTTAGTTGCCATCAGTTCGGTTCAAGAAATAGCTGTCAGATGCCTGCACCTGGCAGGCCCTGGGGACGCAGCGGTGAAGACGGTGGCAGAGGTCTCTGTCCCCGTGGATCTAACAGCACATCTGGAGTTCACGTGCAGAGTGCCTCCCGTGGCAGCTCTGATGGGGTGTCAGAGGGAGCGCCAACCTACCCCGCAGGGGGAGGGCTGGCGGGGACTGGACGCAGGGGGGCTCACACCGCCTGTGCTCAGGCAGGATGGGCCATCACTGCCTGAGGAGCCTCTCAGCAGTGAGAACTGAGCCAGGGTCTTCATCTAAAATTGATGATCCTCTGATTAATTGACCGGCAAGAAATCCCTGTTGCAGGTTCCACATTTCCCGGGAACGCCTGGGATTTGTCTCCTTCGGATGGCTTTATTTCTTCAGAAAACTCAGTACAACGTCTGTGTGTCCTGAGGGTCTCTTCTGGGCCAGGTATTGTTGTGTTATTTTCCTAATCCTAAAACCACTTTACCTATTTTTCAGAGGCTGTGTCCGTGGCAGACATGACACATGGCATCCCCTTCCAGGAAGGACCCTCAGCCAGTGAGGTGTGCGCGTGGCCGGCAGCTTCCAGCTCTTCCTTCGGGGCCAGCCTCATGGTTAAGGTCAAGGGGAGGCTCTTCTAGAGGCCTGTGTCAGTCAGCCAGCAAGCGAGGCAATAGTCTAAGGGCCCGGCCTTTCTGCCCACAGAGGAGTCTTGCTCTGAAGGCCCCTGGGCGGACAGAGAACTGGTCAGCTCCGGTCAGCTCTGATGGCTTCCCTCCCAGTTGTGAACTCTTCCTTCCCTTTACTGGGGTTGCTCCCTGATGAACCTCAGGCATACCTAAGTCCATCTTGGGCTCTCTGCTTCCCAGAGACCCTGACCTGTGGGGCAATTGAGGCCCTGGGGCAGCCACACTTGCTGCTTTGATGTTTATTCTTGGCTACCATGGATGAGACACAGAGTCAAACGTGTCCTTGGGTCGCCTCAGACCCTCCCACAAACTTCCCTGGGATAGAAACTCCTCATTCCTTCCACTCACCTCCCCTGCCACACCTCCCACTGTCCAGCCACCCCGGCCCAACCCTGGAGAGGCCTGGCTTCCCCCGGCCCGTGCATGGGGTCTGCTAAGAACACGGATCACCGCTCCCTCTTTAGAAGGGCCTCTCCTCTCTGGGAACCCTGAGGAACGGGAGGCAGAGGAGAAGAAGCATGTTGGCCTGCGGGGCCATCCACGCCCGTGGGCGTGTTTGCCTTGTAACTGAATCACAGAGGGCACGCTGCTAGAATGGCTGTTTTATTACAACAGCCCGAGTGTGTGTTTTCTTTTGGCACCTTGCAAACACCTCAGGTGCCCCAGAGTCACGAGGAAGGGGCGGGGATGTTCGGCAGCTTATGAATGGGGGCTTTCACGCAGCCCTTCTGGCTCAGAGTCCTTTCCCTCCTGCAGGGGCCCAGCCTGTGGCTGAGTCCTAGCATCCCTGCCGGCCTGACGTCCACGCTCACGACTGGCTTTACTGGGGCTGAGACAAGCTGATTGGTCTTTCTCATTGAGAGCTTAATGAAAAAGTCGAAGGAGCTTTAACAAGAAAAAGGGAGAACTAATGTCCAACAAAAATGTCCTTACTTTTGCCTCCGAGACCTTTGTGGGCCTTATCTTATACGGAAACAGCCCTGTGAGTACATCTGTGACTCCTGAAGCGAGCAGGCCAAGCCAGGCTCTGAACTGACTCCCACAGTCAAATACTTTGCCTCACTACCCAAGATCCAGAGGTAAGTCGGGTTTTATGAGGCCTAGGGTAGAGACAATTTGGGAGGCCTTTTTTTTTTTTTTTTTTTTTTTAATTTTTTTTTCCCAACGTTTATTCATTTTTGGGACAGAGAGAGACAGAGCATGAACGGGGGAGGGGCAGAGAGAGAGGGAGACACAGAATCGGAAACAGGCTCCAGGCTCTGAGCCATCAGCCCAGAGCCCGACGCGGAGCTAGAACTCACAGACTGCAAGATCGTGACCTGGCTGAAGTCGGACGCTTAACCGACTGCGCCACCCAGGTGCCCCTTGGGAGGCCTTTTTAAAGAAAAGGATACAAAATTAGGAACGGAAGTTTATCTGGAATAAGATCAGAGTTGTCATGATGGAGCGTGGGGTGCTCACCTGGGTAAGAGGCATGCCCAGCCCAGGTCAGAGCCATGAGGGGCTCTGGGAGGAGAATCTCCTTGGAGAAACTGATCACCGAAGTTCTGCCACCTGACACATTGTCCCTATCCCCTCAGACACAGAGAGGAGGCCCATCAGACTCCCAGTCCTGGACTGGGTGGTGTCGATGAACTGTGGACTTGGCATTGACCACAATTCATATCTCAACACCCCATGAGGCCACCTCGGTTTAGGGGGACCGACCATCCAGTATGCCTGAGATTGAGGGTTTCCTGGGATCCAGGACCTGTAGTGCTAGCCCATGGAACATTCTGGGCAGATGGAGATACGTTGGTCGCCCTACGTAGCCAAGTCAAGAGCCCAAATTCCAAACCCAAAGATTGTTATTCTGCAAAAATTACAAACTTCTAAGAAGAACGTGAACTCCACATTTGTAGCTTTTATGATGAGCTGGGTCCGGGCCATGTGCATAACTTGCAGGAGCTCATTCAGTCCTCGCGTGAGGCTGGCCTTTCTCTATCATCTTCTGGACTGCTGGAGAAGCTGGCGGAGGGCAGCCAGGCTGGCTGGCTGAGGCCTCAGGGACAGCCCTTGTAAGGTGTCGCTGGATGTCTGTTACTCTTACGCTAGTGTTATGGCTAAGATCCAAGCTCTGCCCTCAATGCCTTATATTCGTCACCTCCTGCGATCCTCACGTTGCTTCTATCATGTGGCTGTTGTCCGTGTTTTACAGGTGGGAGTCCTGAGGTTCAGGTGTACCATGAGTTGCCCAAGGTCACACAGCAGAAGAACAAGGTCATCTACCTCGTAGGATTTTCCTCTGAATCAAACTTGCTTGCAGAGCAGTAGCCAAGGCTAATCCAGGTGGGATATGAACCAGTGCTGAGCATAGAGGAAGGCCCCCAAGATAGCCATTGGAGCTAAAAGGTGTGTGGGGGGGGGGGGTATCACCATGGTGACCACCCGGTCTTGATGATTTTACTTCAGCACAGTCTCCTCCCATGACATCTCACAGCTCATACCCTTGTGGGGTCAGGATGCTACAGCCCTCCATGGCCTAGTGTCCTACAGTCCTTGGGTTCTCACACTTGTAGACAATTGTAAAAACAATTTAAAGGAGAACACTGTGTGACAGAGACCATACGGGTCCTGCAAATACTTAGAATTTTATTACCTTGCTCTTTATGGGAAAAACCCTTGCTGTAGTTCAAGGATGTGTCACATGCTACCTAAATAAGTATCCTAAAAATATTCAGAAACTTCTTAAAGATAGGTTTGGCCAGGTATCTCCTGAGCCTAAAAATATTCAGTGGTTCCCTAGTGCCCAATGGCCAAATCTTTGAACCAAAGTCTCTACCTAGTTGCCTTGAATCAACCTTTCCAGGCTGTTACCTTTGTCCATATCTGGCCCTCATCCCCATCATAGGCCCTCACCCCTCCCTGATGCTGATGGAGCTCCCAGCAGCCTCCTGGGTGGTCCTCAGTTGTCCCACCTCTCAGATCGGGGCTGCCGGGAGCCCTCTAAGGACTGTGAATGGGTCTGTCAGACACAGCACGCCCAGCCTTCCTACACTCTCCCACAGACAGTGCCTGGACCTCATTTTTTGTGGGGTTCAAGCCATTTTCTAACAATGGTCCCACAAATCTGTGCATCTTTGAGCTCCCTGTGGAGGGCATGACTTCTCTTTCCTCTGAACACCACACCTGGCTCACCTCTACGAGTCTCAGCCCTGTGCCCACTGGGTCTCTGCTAAATACAAGCAGACATCACAACAAATACTTTTTTCCTGACCTCTTTCTTGATGACAATGACATTACTTGGATTAACATAAAGCAAAATTGCATCATGATTTTAGGTGAACTGCCTGGGGCTGGGGGTGCCCACCAGGTGATGGGCTGCATTGTCCCACGTTCTGGGTCAATGTAGATCTGGTAGGACCACGCAAGGAAGGGGGGCTCTGACCACTGCCAAGGAACCGATTTTGTTTTGATTTGTGGGGCCCGAGTTCTGACAGATTAGAAACAGTCAATCAGCTGACTGTTCCCTAGGTCATTGCTCTAGAAAAATGAGCTTCTTAATGAATCCTTTTACATTAAAATGCCAAAATTATTTAATAAAGTTTTTCCTTTCTGCATTAGATGACACAATTTTGACTTTTTTTCTCTGTTTTGTATTATTACAATTTAAAATGAGGAAAGCTATGTAGCCATTTCAGGTTAATTTGTTGTTATATTTGCCAGCTTATTTCACTGCATTATTAAAACATTTAGTACTGTGTGTCATTAGTATTCCAAAATGTAATTAGCATATTTAATCAAAAACAATTAAGAACAAACACTGCTTCCCTTTTTAAGTAATAAAATATTTACTACTGTAAAAATAAATGGAAATCAAAACATACTTTGAGGTGTTGATTTCTGAGAAAGAAAGAAAAAGAAAGAAAGAAAGAAAGAAAGAAAGAGAAAGAAAGGAAGAAAGTAAGAAGAAAGAAAGAAGGGGAAAGAATCCTAAGGGTACTTGCCAACTCTAAGCTCCCTCTGCTGGATTGTTTAACTTTTTTTTTTCCCCTCTTGGGAATTTTGATTTCTTTAAGTCAAGTACAAAGAAATAAAATTTCATTACTGCTTCTGAAAACAATAATAAAGGACAGTGCATGAACTAAGAAAAGTTATGTAATTCTGTGCCTAGGGACTTGATTTCTCGGCTGAAAATTTCTTTCTGTCAAAATAAGTTTAGATGCTAAATTAGTGAACGAGGCCATGAGATGTCAGTCCTGACAACAAAAAGAGACATTTGAAAATCTGTAGACCCTTTGCATTTGGAAGTGACTATAAAAACTTACCTATACAGTTTCTTGCCAGCCAGGTAGCCTTTCTTTGTTTTTCTATTTGACATCATGCAAAATACTTCACATGCTTTCAGTCTCTATTTGTTTCTACTTGTGCAAGCAGTTCTTAGTATCACATGGATTTGGATGCTATCCTTTAAACTCTGGCCCTCGGAGTCTCTAGGACTCTAATATATCACTGACACTAATCTTATCCCTCATCAAGACTATTAGACTCTGGACATCATACTTAATGGTGAGAAACTCAAAGCTTCCTTATAAAGACCAGGTACAAGGTGAAGAGGTCCCCTCCCACCATTCCTTTTCAACACCATCCCAGAAGTTGTAGCTAATGTAATAAGACAAGATAAGGAAATAAAAGGTATACAGATCAGGAAGATGAAAACCTTTCTTTGCAGATGACATGGTTATATGTGTAGAGAATCTGAAATCATCGACAACAACAATAAAAATGCCTGGAACTAATGAGCAGTTATAACAAGTTACAAGATACAAGGTTAATCTATGACAGTCACTTACCTATATACCAGCAATGAACAAATGGAATTAGAAATTAAAAACAAAATACCATTTACATTAACATTCAAAAAATTTGAAATACTTAGGTACAAATCTAACAAAATGTGTACGAAGTCTATATGAAAAAACTTCAAAACTTTGCTGAATATAATAAAATAACGAAATAGCAAAGAGATATTCATTGATAGAAAGACTCAATATTTTCAAGAGGTCAGTTCTTCCCGACTTGATCTATAGATTCAATGTAATTCTAATATCACAGCAAGTTATTTTGTGGATATTGACAAACTGATCCTAAAGTTTATACGGAGAGACAAAAGCCCCAGAAAAGCCAATATAATATTGAAAGAGAACACAGTTGGAAAACGGGCACTCCTTGACTTCAAGACTTACTATAATGGTAATTAAGACAGTGTGGTATTGGTGAAAAAATAGATAAATAGATCAACAAAGTAGAACAGAGAGCCCTGACATAGGCCCACACAGATACAGCCAACTGATGTTTGACAAATAACCGAAGACAATACAACAGAAAAAAGACAGTCTTCTCAACAGACATTGCTGAAACATCTGGATACCTACATGCAAAAAAACAGAAAACAAAAATAAAACAAACAAAAAACCCCAAAAGACCCAAAACTAATCCAAGTCTAGACCTTACACATTTCCTAAAAATTAATTAAAACTGGATCACAGACCTAAATGTAAAATGCAAAAAAAATACAAAAAATAAAAAATAAAATTTGTAAAATACCAAAAAAAACCCAAAACAACACAGACTAACAACACCAAAAAACTCTTAAAACTCAACAGTAAGAAAATTAAAAAAAAATTTTTTTAAATGAGCCAAAGACCGTAACAGACACTTCCCTGAAGAAGATATACAGATGGCAAATAAGCATATAAAAAGATGTTCCCCACCATATGTTATCAGTGAAGTGTAAATTAAAATAACAATGAAAAGGATGCCTGGGTGGCTGAGTTGGTTAAGCTTCCCAATTCTTGATTTCAGCTTGGGTCTTGATCTCCTTGGGCTTTGTGTGGGGCATGAAGCCTACTTACAAAAACCAAAAAAACCAAAACCAAAACAGAAACGAAACAAAACAAAACACCGCAAGGAGAAACCACTACACAACTATTACAGTGGCCAAAATCCAGAACAACGACAACAGCGAATGCTGGCGAGGATGGAAAACAACAGGAACTCTCATTCATGGCTGGTGGGGACGCAAAATGGTGCAGCCGCTTTGGAAGACAGCTGGGCAGTTTCTTACCAAATCAAACATACTCTTACCATATAACCCAGCAGTATTTACCTGTAGGAGTTGAAAACATGTCCACACAAAAACTTGCACGTGAATGTTTATAGCAGGTTATTCACAATTTTCAAAACTTTCAAAGACAACCAAGATGCCCTTCAGTAGGTGAATGGATAAATAAACCAGTGAATACAAAAGAAATACTATAAATAATACATAACTAATGTAATTAATAAACAGAGGAGAGATACCAAGCCATGAAAAGACATGGGGAAAATGTAAGTGCATATTAATAAGTGAAAGAAGACCATATGAAAGGCTATATAGTATATAATTCCAACTAGATTATGATTTTAAAAAGGCAAAACTTTGGAGACAGTGAACAGATCAATGGTTGCCTGGGTTTGGGAGCAGGGGCGATGAACAGGCAAAGCACAGAAGATGTTTAGGGCAGTGAAAGGACTTCATGTGTTACAATCATGATGGATACATGTCATTACACATTCATTCGAACCCACAGTATGTAAACACCAAGAATGAACCACAGTGTAAACCACAGACCTCGGTGATGATGATGTATCAGTGTAGGTTCTTTAACTGTGGCAGGTGTACCCTGCGGTGGGGGTGTCGATAGTGGGGAAATTATACGTGCGTGGAGGGCAGCGGCTATATGGAAAGTCTTGCACTTCCTCTCAGTTTTGCTGTGATAAAAGTGCTCTAAAAATCAAACCTTAACTTAAAAAAAAATCGAAGTAAGCATTAGCACACATGGAGAACTGAAATCCAATGAAAATTCTGCATGTCAAATCCTGTGGGAGGATTAGCTGAGAAGGAGAACCCAGGAACTTTCTGAGGTGATGAACATCTACCGTCTGCTAAACCTTTGTTCCTACAGCTGACCCAGAGCTACATGGGTGTGAACAGTGGGGGTGCACCTGTGCATGGACTTCTACAGGACAGCACTGTGTGAATGTGTGTCCGTGTCTTATGATTTTCTTAATGACATTTCCTTTCTCTACCTTATGTTCATGTAAGAATACAGTAATATAATACATGTGATGTATAAAATATATGTTAATCCACTGTTGATGTTCTCAGTAAGGCTTCCAGTGACAGTGGACTATTCATAGTTCATAATTTTGGGGGGAGTCAAGGTTATATGCAGGTTTTTGATCATGTAAGGGATTGGAACCCCTAAGCCCTGCATTGTTCAAAGGTCAATTATATTTATTCAGTGGTACACTTAAGGTTGGAACCCTTTCACTGTATGTAATATACCTTAACAATAGCAATAAATAATAATAGTAATCATATAGGGGCGTCTGGGTAGCTCAGTCGGTGGAGCGTCCGACTTCGGCTCAGGTCATGATCTCGTCATCCGTGAGTTCGAGCCCCGCGTCGGGCTCTGTGCTGACAGCTCAGAGCCTGGAGCCCGCTTCAGATTCTGTGTCTCCTCCTCTCTCTGCCCCTTCCCTGCTCATGCTCTGTCTCTCTCTTTCTCAAAAATAAAAATAAAAATAAATTAAAAATAAATAAAAAAATAGTAATCATATGTTGTGGATTTCTGTGAAGGAACTACTCACAGGGAAATAATTTTTTCAAGCCCACAGAAGAAACCTAAGAGATAACTCACGAATAAGGAAAAGGGCAATAATAGTAAAAAGATTGTACCACGGTTGAACAGAAATTACTACAATAAAAAAACAGACCAACAACACTAAAAGTTGGCTCTTTTAAATGACGAATTATAAGGAACAAAATAGGCAAAATTAATCAACAAAATATTGTGTTAATCCCACAAGTGTAAAGATGGTTTAATACTAGAAAAATCTTTTAAGGAAGTTTGCTAAATTAACAGGTTCGAGGAGAAAACCTCTACGATCAACTCCCCCCACGTTCAGGGGAAAAAATGGAATAAAATCCAACACACATTCTTTATTAAAACTCTTAGCAAACTATGAAAAGAAGATCACTTTCTTAACTTAACTACCAAAAAATTCTATAGCGAACATCACATGGGAAATTGATTAACACACACTGGAAGCAGATCCTTTTAGACGAAGAAGCCAGGAGCAGAGATGGAACCCCTCCATCACTACCTCTAGTAAGCATTTTAGTAAAGACCTCACCCAGGGCAGTGGCAGGGGAGGGGGGAGTTCTGAGAACTCAAAAGGAAGAAAGAAATTAATCACTAATTACAGTGGATACGATTTATCAGCACAGAAATCAAGGAGAATCTGTAAAGCCATTGTCACAACTGCTACATGCCAGGAGTTAACAAGGATCAAAACCCCCCCTCCCAATTAAAACCCCCCTATTCCTACAACAAATAAATATAAAATAAGGGTCTGTTAACAACAGCCACAAAATCTATGTATTTCCTAGGCAAGGCATTTATGAGTAAGACATTTATGATGACAATTTAAAACTCTACTGAGGAATTTAGACCTAAATAAATGGATCGCTAGAAAGTTCAATGAAGGGGGCACCTGGGTGGCTCAGTCAGTTAAGCATCTGACTCTTGGTTTCGGCTCAGGTCATGATCGCATGGCTCCGTGAGTTCGAGCCCCGTGTCAGGCTCTGTGCTGACAGTGTGGAGCCTGCTTGAGATTGATTCTCTGTCTCCTCTCCCTCTGCCCCTCTCCCACTCGCACTCTGTCTCCCTCAAAATAAATAAATAAACTTAAAAAAAAAAGTTCATTGAAGAAAAGATTCAGTACTAAAAAGATGATAATTTCTCACTTAATAAAAAAAAATTAAACAAAATAATGCGAGTTAATAAAAAATGTTTAATTTCAATAAAAATCCCAAGAGTGGTTTTCTTGGGAAACTCGCTCTCTGTAAGAATTTTTGACTAGTTTGTCAATGGCTGAGCACCAAGACAATTTTGATAAAGTATCAGGTGGGGAAATCTCTCGCTACCAGGGGTTATTATTTGTACCCTAGCAGAAGAAGAGACTAAAGAAACAAGATTGAAAGCCCATTAGAGGGGCTTCTGGGTGGCTCAGTCGGTTGAGCGTCCGACTTCGGCTCAGGTCATGATCCCATGGTTTGTGAGTTTGAGCCCCGCATCGGGCTCTGTGCTGACAGCTCAGAGCCTGGAGCCTGCTTCAGATTCTGTGTCTCCTTCTGTCTCTGCCCCTCCTCTGCTTGTGCTCTCTCTCTCTTTCTCTCTCTCAAAAATAAAAATAAACATAAAAATATTTTAAAAGAAAGTCCATTAGTGCATCCATGTATTTGAATACTATTTAATATATAATATAGGACAATGATGGCAGTAAGATTAGGAGAAACAAAAGACTTTTAAATAAATGGTACTGAAGCTAATGGTTATTCTCATAGAAAAAAAATGAAGATTTATCCCTACAGTATGTCTTACATGCACTTAAATTCCAGGTGGATTCAAGACCTGTGTGTGAAGAAAAAACCCAAACTCCACGGAGATTCCCTTCTCTTTTCCTCTAGAGGTGTTCAATAAAACGCAACGATCCCAGACCATATATTTATCTGCATATAAGGTGAAAAAAATGTCTAACAGACTAGAACATCTCTGCAACCTTATAACCAATACAAGATGAATATCAAACACTGACAGAAAAACTTGGCAAAGTTCACAAAGAGCTGGTTGAAACCCCAGGAGAAAGGCCAGCAAATGTTGTGGACAGTTTCCAGCAGAGGGTCCTTGCCCCGCAGCCCATCTCTAAATCTAATCATCAGTCTTGCTTCTCTGTTTTCTCCAGTCCACAAGTTATCTGCCATCAGATCCTGTTAATTCAGCATCTCAAACACCAGCCAGAGGAGACCGGTTCCCACATCTGGGCTTCCACAGCTATCACAGAGCTCTCTTGGCAGACAAGCCCTTACAAGACTCAGGAAATCCTTGCTTGGCCCCTTTCTTTCCATCCATCCCATTGTTCTGGAAACATCTCCATGTGGGGTAGCTCCCTACTCTGTGAAACCCTCCAGTTTTTCCAGTCCTCTTCGGGGAAGGCAAACAAACACTTCTCCCCATGGCTAAGAGTGTACAGGACCTGGCCTTAGGGTTCGTCTCCAAAATCACTTCCTACCCCTTTCCTGAGGCACAAATGTTCTTCGGGGCCCCCAGAGCCTGCAACAGTCTCCCCAGGATCTTGCTTCATTCAGTCTTTCTCAAGGAGGCCTCTCCAAGATGCTCCCCACTCCATCCCTGCATCTCCTGACCCAGCATGATTTCTCTGCATGACTTTCAATGCTGCCAGAAATTAGATGAGCACGGATGAAGAGAAAGGACCAAGGCTTTCCCCAGAGTAGCGTGTGAGCTCTGGGGAGTCTAGATTCCTTGTCTCCGCCGCTCACCCCTTCCCTCCCAGCACCGAGGACAGGGCTGGGCATTTATGGAGTGGACAGGGGGGCCTGCGGGATGAGAGAAAACTGCTTAACCTTATGGTAGTCAAGGAAATGAAGATCAGTGAAAGAAGGAGGTATCGTCCTTCCAGACCCATGAGACGGTGAAGTGAAAATATCTGCTGGGAAGGTCTGTGCAGGTGGGCAGAGATGGGAGCCGTGCCGTCAGTGGACGGCCCTGTGTCCTGGCTTGACTGGGACCACTCGGGTTGATGCTTCTTGTCCAGTGTAATTATCCACAGAGACCATCCTCACTGTCCGAGTGTCCTGGTTGGACAATAAATTATATGGCTTCCCTCTGCAGGAAAGGGCACAAGTGGAAAGTGATATGTCTGGGGACACTGTGTATGTGGAAGACAAGCTCTCTGATCCAGTGATTCTGCTCCTAGGTGCGTACCCCAGAGTATTCCCCCGACACGTGTACTGGAAACTTTTAGAAGGACGTCAGCCTCATCCTTGTTCTTATGAACTAATAATAGACCAACTTCCATACCTTCCACAGAGAAATGCATAAACTAATTATTATGTAGTTATGTAATAGAATGACATGTGCGTTAGAATGGACTAAAACTACATGTATGAATCTTGAAAACACGGTAAGTGAAAAACCAAGTTGTGAAAGAGTCTTCGGTGTATTTTCCCGTTTACTCAGACTTCAAGAAAGCATACATATTGTTCGTGGGTCTACCCATGCATGTACATATACGTAAATTTGACCAGGATGGATGGATACCCGGCAGTTTCAGGGGCGTGTTCGCTCTTAGGCGAGAGAGGGCAGTTGTGGTGGGACTCAAGGCTTTACCTGTGTCTAGAAAGGTTTATTTTATGAAAACTTAAGATTGGAAGTAAATACGGCCAAATTTTGCGTTCCTTAATATCTTTGTGGCACCTTAATGGGCATCTGCTACATTATCCCTAGCTCCATGCTGTATGTTTGAAGTACTTCATAATTAAAATTGCAAAAACAATTAAAAAGATAAGAGCAGATATCAATAATTCAGAAAACAAAAAAACACTGGTAAGTCAAAGGCTCGCGTGACAAACATTAGAAGAGGAACCTCCTAAAATAGACAGAATCCTAGATAGCATAATAAGGAAGAAAAGGGAAGAAATATAAACAGCGATTTTTATAGACTGCAGAAGCTTGTCTGCACAGATCCATGCTGAAGAATTCAAACATCTCAATAAGATAAATGTAGTTTTAGAAAAATAGGAAGTAACAAAACGGAACTGCCCCATCGTAACGGAAGACGTTAGAAGAAAGCTATCTCAGTCTCCCTCATTCTGCTGACGGGGTGCTGGGAATCTGCTTGTCGCCGGTCGCTTCCTGAGGTGCTTGGGTCCGCCTTGTATAGCGAGTAGGTGAGCTCCGTAGTCCTGTGGCTGGCTCACCATGGCGTCGTGCTTAGGGTCAGAAACAGACGAGTTCCAATTTGAGGGTTCGCGGGCAGCCCATGACTTGTTGTTAAAATACTTTGCGCCAGGCTGACACTGCCCACTGCACAGGGCCTCCCGGCCCCCCAAAGCCCTGGCCCCTCCTCTCGCTTCCCTGTGGGGATCCCCCCAACCCAGCAGTTAAGGTCTCCCTGCCTCCTCTGCCCTCTACCGCCCCCTGATTGCCCTGGGCCTGTTCTGTACCAGGCGCTACCTTTTATGTGCATGGATATCACCCTTCCGGGCTACAGAACACATTTCAGACCTTAGGAGCAGCAAGCGATTGCTGGATTCATTTTATAAGAAGGCAATAACCTTCAGAGCTAAATCCACAAAAAATTACACAGACACACACATGCTCACAAAGACGCACACACACACACAAATAAAGCTATTGATCACTTTTACCTTTGACTATAGGTACAAAAATCCTTTAAAAATGTCAAATTAAGTATACTCATAGAATAGCAGTGTGCATTTCCTGGATTTTATATAGATGCAATCATAGCGTATATAACTATTTTTGGTCTGCCTTCCTTTCTTTCCTCAGAGTAATTATTCTGAGATCTTTCTATGTCGTGCCGTGTGTAGATATCATATTCCTTACTGAGTAATATTCTTTGTAGGAAAGTTATTTGGGGGGGGGGCGGGGTTGGAGGACTAAACACAACTATTCCGTAGTTCACCTGGTAGAAAGGACATACAAGAATCATACAGAAAATTTTGAAAAGGAAAAAAAACATTAGTGGACAATATTAAAACCTATTATTGAGATGCAGTGATTAAAATGGGGTAAAAGACTCGGAAAAACAGAGCATCAATGGCAGAGAATAAAACCTATAGAGACAGAGGGAAATCTAGAATTTAAAAAGGACAATGGGATCTTAAATCAACAGGTAAAGGATAGTTTATTTGATAAATGCCCTTGTGAAAACTAGTTAACTGAGGTTAACATATATATGATTTTATATATATATATAAATATATATGATTTTATATATATATAAGATTATACATATATGATTTTATGTATATATATATATATATATAAAATCAATCTCCAGCATAATTACCAACAGCAAAACTATAAAAGTATCACACGAGAACTATTTTTATAACCTAAGGCATCGGAGGACTTTCTAAATATTTAGCCAATGGCAGAAACCAGATAGGAGAGTAAAAGGAGGCATAACTGCATAAAAATTAAAAACAAGAGACTCTTCGACAAAATAAGAAAGGCCAAAGGCAGGTGACCATGAACGGCTAACATAATTAATATGTAAAGAGCTCTTCAAAATTAAGCTAAAAACCCACACATTTCCAAGCTGAAAGTGAACCGCAAAGGAAACTCACAGAAGAGATGGAAACGCACAAATGAGATGAAGGTTGCTCGAATGTACTGCTGATGAATCAATCTTGCGGGCCAGGGTGAGGGGTTCGGATTTCATGTCTGGGGAGATGCCAGGCTATTAAGGGGTTTAGCAGGGTCAGGAGGCACCTGAGGGACAGTGGGTCACTGCAGTGGCGGGCGTGGGCAAGAAAGGAAGCAAGACTTTAGCTGGGGGGCTCTTGCTGTAATCCAATCAAGACGTATGAGGTCGGGGGCTGGGCCGAGGTGGTGGCAGCTAAAATGGATGAAAACTGATTCATTCAGAATGTATTTGGAGGACATCAGAGGGCTTGGTCATGACTAGTCTTGGCATAGGAGAAGCTGGTCGTCACCATGACCACAGCCTCAGTTTGCCCAAAAGAGAAGGCTCTGGTAGTCTCCTGACTCTGCCCACCCTGTGGCCAGTGACCTTGTCCTCTGGGGGTCTCCCCTGCCCTCAACAGCTGCAGGTGGATAGCAGGTGGATGATCCGTGAGTACCATTGGCTGGGCTTGTGCTGAGGGAAATATCCTTAAAATCTTCAGACCGAAAATGGGGAGGTGTGTGGGACATTTGGCCATTCTTATTTCATAATAAAGTTTGGAAATTTCAGAACAGGTAACATTCATTTATTCATTTCCCTCGATAGCCAGCTCCTACTGACGTTTATCAGATGCCAGGCACTGTTCAATACCATAGGAATGAAAGATAGGCTTGTAGCTAGGGCCCGTGCCTCCCAGAACCCTCCCGACTGCAGGGCAAAGTCATGCAGACAGCCAAGTGCCCCACAGCCTGGGAGCATCTGGGTGGGTCCACGGAAGGCCTGGTATGTGAGACTCCAGCAGTGCCTGCTGAGAACTTGTCCAGGTGGGCTCTGTGCGGGGACCCTCTCCCAGAGGGGCCTGTCGAATCCTCGCATCAACCAGCAGGTGGGACTGCTGTCATGGCACTGATTCAGAGGAGATGGGGAGGAGGTCACAAGGGAGGTCCTCAGTGACATGGCCGAGGTTGAGTTTTAGAGCCTGATGTCAACACCCAGACTCACCACGCTCTCTGCCCGCTTACCCACACTCTACCCAGGAATCTTCCCTTGAACAAAGGCCAAGGGTTCCCAAGATGGACCAGAGGTTGGGCATTCCAGACCGCACTGCAACTGCAGATGACCGAGTGGAGAGCAGCAGAGGACATTTGGGGACTGTCCCGGGGTGGTGTGGTCGGCCCCCAGCACGTGGGGAGGAAAAGCAGCGATGATGTCCGTGGAGGGGGGGGTGCTCATGGAGCTGGGGACAGGGAGTGGGGGACACGGAACCAGCAACGGGGCACAGAAGGTGGGACCTGCCCACCAGGCACTCAGGGCTAGGTGCACTCCTCAGCAACAGCCTGCTCCCGAGCGATGCCCTGGACTGGAACCAGAGAGGAGGAACAAAAGACATCACACAGCAAGGCTTCCTCCATGAGTGGGGGCAGGGACAGAAGAAGACAGGGAGGGAGGGAGGGGAGGAAACTTCCGGAATATAGCAAACATTTGTTCAATCCTCTGCGGGAGGGGAAAAAAAAAAAAAAAGCCAAACCAAATGAGCATATAATATCGATGAATGTCTCTTGGGCAAAAGTCACACCTAAGCCCATATGTTTTAGCAGATTAAGAGGTAAATAATTTCCTGAAGGTAGAGTGGCACCACATCCGAGCACCTCTGTCAATGAGAAATCTTGGTCCCTCAACTACGGATCTCCGTGGGAATAGGCTAGTTCATGCTTTCCCTTGAATAGAGCTCCCGGCGTGATTTTCAAGGCGAGCACTGTCTGCCTTGTGCTAAAACCTGCAGACTCTCTGGAAGGATAGGACGCCATCCGCGTGCTTCCGCGTTGGCTTAAAATCCACCCCTGACCTCCAGGGCTGATAAGACAGAGCTTTTTCCGTAGGAAGAAACACACCGCCGAGGATTGTCTCATATGCATAAAAAGAGACGTGCAAAGGTTACATCCTGAACTTGAAGGGCCCGTTCACATTCCTGCCAAGAAAACATTAATTTATGTAAAGAAGCCCGGCTCAGCCCCCAAATGGTTAACTTTCCCCGGTCGCGTTTCCTGTTCGTTAGCTGCGAATCTATCTCCAAGTACAGAGGCCATCAAATCTGGCCACCAGGGGCCTCCGCGTCGACTCACACAGGGGTCCGGGGATCGCTCCCGCTCTTGTGGAAAATATCTCGGAAATCCCCGAGCTGAGCATTTTGATCTCCCGCGCGGTGTGAGCGCCGCTGAGAAGGCTGGAGAGAGAAGAGAGCACTTTCCTCGCATAATTTCATTTGTCAGGAGAATCTTGCGGCTGACATTGGAAGAGTGATTTAATTGATTTTAATCATACACCTGAGAGCGGGAAATTGAGCCCTCTGTCCTGAAAAATAATTCTAGGCTTCCACCAGAATATCTAATTTGTAGCTAATAGTTTTTTCTTGAAGTTTTGTTGTGAAGTTTGGAAAACACAGATCAAGGGTGAGTGTCAGTGGATGGCCGCCCGTAGCCCCAGAGCCTGGGAGCACCAGGGTGCTCCCTGCAGCTGCGGCTGCGGGTTCCGTGGGTTGGGCCACGTGGCGGCCAGTAGGGAGCACCTTCCTGGAGGACCTGATGCTCCCGGTGTCCTGTGTCCCGGGAGGGGGGCTGCGGGCACCGGCGCTGGGTGGGCCAGTCGTGCCCCTGGCCTCTGACCCCTCATTAGAGACACCATCTAGGACCCCAAGGCTTGGGGGGACCACGTGTGGTGGTGGCCTTGACTGGAACCTGGGAGGGGGCGGGGACCACCGCGGTTTCTTCCAAGGAAGCCTTTCACCGGAAATGGATAAACGTGAAAAATAAATGAGGGTTGCTTTCATCTTCCTAAATTTAATCCACCATAAGGAAATATTATTGCACAACAAGAGCTTCTGGGTTGAAATGAGTTTATCTGCAGAAGAGAAGTTAGATTAGCTTTGCGTGGCAAAGAGCCAGAGCATTTTATATCTGCTTCCCGGGAAAACCTCTGTGACCTTCCGGTACTATTATTAGCTATTATTCAGATGGGACCACCGTCAGCAAAAGCGTGCGCATCCCCTAAAATGCATGCACGCTGAAACAGCCCTGCAATGCATCAGCAAGCGGAGATGGGCCGCGTCAGTGTGAATCCGCTTGGGACCCGCAGGGAAAAACCTAAGGAGCACCCGGCAGGGGGTGCTCGGGAAATAACCCGCCGGATGTTTGCCCTACAGGGACACGTCTCAGCTCAGTGGAATGCTTGGTTCCCAGAAAACCTGAAGACACATGGGCTCTTGTCACATGGAACCGGAGGCCATTAGGGTGCACGTACGGCGTGGATACGTGACGGAATCCGCTGCCGGCGCACCCCTCCCCCCACCAACCCGTGTGTGTCACCGTATCCGATTTAAGTAAAAACGTGCACTTCCGTGTACGTCTCTAGTTCATCAACAGAGAGGCCAGGGAAATATTAAAGAGGCCGTTAAGTATTATGCACGTCCGGCAGTCTGAGAAACAACATGTCTCGTAATACACAGTTTGTGAAATTGTGTTTTGCTTCACCAAAAAATGTGCTCCTCAGGCTCCAAGGAGAAATGACAACAGACTGCAGGGAAGCAGCAGGGAAGCCCGCCTCTCATTTCAGAGATGAGGGGATTTCTCAAGCCCTCCCTGGCCCTCTTGCCTGGTTCATGGCTCCTGCAGCCTGGATCATGGCTTTGGGCTTAATTTGCCTGTGACCTTGAACGTGTCACATGTCTTATCTTTCTCATTTTTATTTTAATTAATTATTTTTAAAAATTATTTATTTTTAGAGGGAGAGGATGAGCTGGGGAGGGGCAGAGAGGGAGGGAGACAGAGAAAATCCTAAGCAGGCTCACACTGTCGGCACAGAGCCCGACATGGGGCTCGATCTCCCAAACCGTGAGATCACCACCTGAGCCGAGTTGGACGCTTAACTGACTGAGCCACCCAGGCGGCCCTGTTTTTCTGATTTTTAAAATGGGTCTAGCACATGCCCTCCCTGCTGCCTTGGGATGACAGCTGTGAATAATATCATAGACATGAACAGAGAGCCTCTCGAAAATGGTAGGAAAGTAAACTCTTAGCTTTCTTCACAGATCTGGGACATACTGGTGCATTTATGCTTTAAGCATCCGAGAGCCTTCAAGTCTACAGGTAGGCATATCTGTCCTGTGCTTATCGGGCGCTCTAGATGACAGTCACGAGTGAGCAAGCTACCAGAATCACTGATAGTGTAGAAGTGGATTAAATTGAATGCCTGGTTTTGAATTTAAAGTTGGCCATCTGCTGATTCTGCAGGGGAAGGTACTGTCTTGTTCCCCTGCGCCTCAGTCTTCCCATCTGGCAAGTGGGAGACACCTCATTGTTTCACATTCTTGAAGCCTAGGAAGGGTGGAGAGAGAAAGCTCTGAGCGCTAGCCAAATGGGGGCTCTTGCACCTGTCAGGTCGGACACCCCGCGATCTCCCCAGGGGGGCTTTACCCAGAATTCCAGGACTGGGGTCAACAGAGCCAGCACTGTGGACTAGGGAGGCCATCCCTTGACGCGGGCTGCAATGTCACCCATGGCTGGCATGGTGCCCTGGACCCCAGCACCCACTGACTGACAAGGTCAAGGCAATGGAGATCAGTGGCAAATGTAAGTCCCGAGAGCAGAGCTGGCGATTCCTGGAGGACGGGCCCTGCCGGCAGCAGGAGAGACGGCACCTGCGAACTAGCAGCGAGGTTGGTCTAGAAAGAAATGACACATGAGCCAGCGGCTGAGCCGCTCACTCTGACGTGGTGGGGAGTTGGAGGTCGACCTTTGAACTGCATCAGTCGGATGCTCTGTCTTCTCAGCCCTGAAACCGACGGAGCGCCAAGTACTTTAAAATGCTGCCCTTTAGAACATTTCCAGTTTCCCAAGGGCATCAGCAGCAGAAGCCCACACATCTGGGCAAAGCTGGAGAGTTTACAAAGGCCCTTGATAAACATCACCACATTTAACTTTCTCGGGGACCCTCAAACTCAATATTTAATAAGCTAACATGGGCATATTGGGTCTCGGTACATTCACATTCAGGAGCAGAAACAGGCAAATTAAATATGTGAGAGCAGTCATTAATCTGCGTATTATACACACATACATGTTCTTCAATATATACTTTATAACTGTGTTTAATCTTTTTGACATCACTGCCCACTGTGTGTGTGTGTGTGTGTGTATCCCTAATTAAGAAAAGTTTCACAGAATACTACTTATCTCTAGTATTAGCCAAGATCCTTAATAATTTCTATTTTATTCAATTTGGTTTCATTTCTTTAACAAGGGCTGGGTGCAGGTCTAACTGGTTTCTTGACCACACAGCAGGACAAGATTTTAAGTCTCTAGATCTTTTACATTTTCAAAACCTTGACCCGAATATGAATAGATTTGCTTGTGAAATTTTATCAGCAGGAAAGAAACTAGCTGTGAATGTCAAGGACCTCAGAGTTTTCATCAGCCCTATCTGCCTGCAGCCCCGGAAGCAGATGGAACATATTGGTAAGTGGGGCCCCGAGGTTGGTAGGACAGCGGTGGTGTACCGGCTACCAACAGCCCATCCGCCTTTGAATACCTCTTACCAGTTATCATGACAGTATTTGCATTATTTTATGTCCCTCTCTCATATTTAAAAATGTTAAAAGTATGAGCGTCTTTACTGAAATGGGAACGCTTGCCAGCAGGATAATTCTTTATAAAAATCCTTCTCCCCTGCAAAAAAACAAAGAAATGTCTGTTCTAATGACGATTTGTTTATTGGTAACCTGTTTTAGTGAGTATATGAACTTTTCTGGGTAATTACCGTGTGAACAAACAGCACATATTTACTGAAGACCTTTGCTCCCTGGTAAATAATGAGGTCTTGGCGCACCTGCTGGTGTGATTTCTCGTCACGGGCTCGTTCGCGCACACAGTGCGTGGGCTAGGATGTGCATAGCACATCCTGCTACTTCCTCTCCTTTCCTGCCTCCCTGCCTCCCTCCTCCTCCTCCTCTTTATTTATTTATTTATGTTTTAAATAATTATACATAGGTAATTACATAATATAGATATAAATATAGTACGTGACGTAGACGGGGAGTTACAAAATGCATAGAGCCGTTTCACATACCCTTCATCTCATTCCCTCCGGTGGTTGTGTTACATCCCACATAACTATAGTACAATATTAAAACCATGAAACTGGCAATATAATAACATAACCCATAGCTTTTTTTCAGATTTCATCCGTTTTACATGGACTCGTGTGTGTGTGTGGGTGGGTAGAGTTCTCTGCCATCATCTCTGTGCACAGACTCACATAAGCAGCCATCAGCACAGTCAGGATTCAGAACTGTTCCAGGCTCCCTGCCCCCCCTTTTATAGCTCCACCCTCCCCCCAATCTCTAACCCTGGCAAGCACTACTCTCATCTCCATCCCCATAATTGCGTTATTTCAAGCATGTTAGATGAAAGGAACCATCCTGTCGGAGACCTGACATTGGCTCGTTTCACACAATTTCCTTGAGACACATCCAAGGTGCTGTGTACATCCAACCTGATTCCTTTTTTTCCTGCCGAGTAGTATTCCACACACCCACTTTGTGTAGCCATTCACCCGCTCAAGGACAACCGGGCCATTGCCAGTTTTGTGCTTCTACAAGTAAATCCGCTATAAACGTTTGTGTGCAGGCTTTTGCGCCAATGTAACGTCTTCATTTCTCTGCGATAATGGCCAGGAGCCCAACTGGTGGATTGGATCATAACTGCAAGCTTACATTTTAATAAATTGCCAAACTATTTCTCAGAGTGGCTGCACCATTTTATTCTCCCTTGAGTGGTCCATTGGCTCATTGTCTGTGCCAGTGTTCAACATCATCACTATCTTCTTACGTTAACATTCTGATAGGGATGCACTGTTGCTTCATTGTGGTTTTAATTTGGATCTCCCTAATAGCTAGTAATGTTGAATCCAGCTGTTTCTTTCTAACCTGACCAAATAATTGAGCTTGTTTATAAACTATGAAAACCTCAGTCACCCTTCTCTCCCCAAGGACCTTTATTCTATGTATTCTTTGCCTATGGGACGGGGGAGGCGGGATGCTCTTGAAGTCTTCCTCATCGTGTTGACATGAGTCCCTCTCTGAGCCCGGCTCTCAGGTGATCCCAGCCAGGGAGGAGCAAAGACACGGCCAAGGTGACTTGGCAAACATGTGAGTGTTCACACCTGAGCCTCAGATGAGCAGAGGAGCTGTCCATGAATGTGAAGTGACCCCAAGCATGGAGGTGGCAGCCGGGGCAGGAACGCCATGCTTCGCGAGATCATGAACGGTCAGCCTCCCTCTGTCCCTTGTCCTGTATCCTTACATCTCTCCTTCTTGCATTCCCTTTTTTTTCTTTTCTTTTTTTTTTTTTTTTTTTTTGCAGTCTCTCCGATGTTGTCCCACTTTTTCCTTCTATTCTTGGTAAATGGCAAATGTTCACAACCCAACTAAAACGCCACCAGAATAAACCTTGTGTTTGCTCTTTGGACAATATTCAATAAATGATAGGGAGCTGCAAATGTCACCGATGTGGGAACTGTAAGTGCTTTGTCTGTAAGTCTTTGAGCAAAGACCCGTTGCTGAGGCAGTGGCTAGGTAAGCCCCAAGGATAAGTCCCTTTTAATGTGGGGTGAGGTGGTTTTCCACACCAGGCTGGCCCTGGACACTGTGCAGAGTGACAGGCCTGGGCTTCCCCGCTTTTCCGGAACCGTCTCTTCAGAATGGACCTGCCCCCTGCTTTCTCTAAAAATAGATTGGTTCAGGCCTATTTTCAAAAATCCTGCCAAAAGACTGAACTAGAAAACTGCCGTGTTCATCTCCGGAGACCAAACTTGGACCATTAAATTCACTTCATCTGTGATTTCGGTAACCTGAACCCCAGAAGGAGGTCCTTTGATGTAAAATGTGAGGACGAGAATCAGTTGTACCTACCGGCTCCATTTAAAGTGTGCCGTAAACAGGGACTGTCCTATAGGAACGGTGACACTCACCTCTTCTCATACCGTCCCCCGCCCCAGCATCATCACCCTAACTGCTCACTGCAGCATGCCTGTCCCCCAGGACCTTAGCCCGCAGCAGGAAGTGGGAAATTCATCTGCATTTCTTATTTTCTGTAGAAGAGCTCTTGCTCTCCGTGTGGCACAGGAGACATTGTTTATGCTGCCTCAGCACAGAGCCCCTCTTCGGAGTGGGGCCAGATCCCAAACACACCCTGTGTCTAGCAGATCCCCCACTCAGGCAACTCGCTGCTTCACCACCATAATCCTGTTAAGTGTTTTTGGTTGTTGTTCACTTTCAGAGAGGTATTTTCTGCCCAGTGGTCCTTCTTATGGCTCCACATAGTTCCTCCTGTTAAGGAAGGAGAAGGAGAAGGAGAAGAAGAAAGAGAAGGAGGGGCAGAGGCAGACAGAGGCAGAAGAAGAAGAGAAAGAAAGAAAGAAAGAAAGAAAGAAAGAAAGAAAGAAAGAGGAAGAAGGAAAGAAAGAAGAAGGAAAGAAAGGAGGGAAGAAGGAAAGAAAGAAAAAGAAAGAAGAAAGGAAGGAAGGAAGGAAAGAAAGAAAGAAACAAACAAACAACAGCTGATAGGTGCACAGCAAACAGAATTCATGATTAATGAAACGGTGATGACAAACACATAATGTGGTTTCTTTTTCTTTGTGCCCCATGCACCTTGGCATCTGCTGGTTCCACATGGGTTGGGGTCCCTTCTCTGCTTTGCAGGTTGTCCAGAGCCACATCCAGAACAAGGAAGGCCACCTGGCGTCAGGCTCAGACTGACGCTAAGAGTGTAGATACAAGGAACTCAGAAATCGGCCTCCCTAATTCAAGATACGCTCTCCTTCTGGAACGATTTCACTTTTCACCAAGGCAGGGTTTGAAAAGAGCTTTTGTTGTTACTTTAAAAGCATTTTTTTAGTTTTTAATTTTTTTTAATTAATTAATTAATTTTACTTTAAAGAGAAAGAGCTCAAGCAGAGGAGGGAGGGAAGGAGAGAGAAAGAGAGAGAGAGAGAGAGAGAGAGAGAGAGAGAGGGAGAGTCTCAAGCAGGCTCTATGCTCAGCATGGAGCCTGATGTAAGGCTCAGTCCCACACACTGTGAGATCATGACCTGAGTTGAAATCAAGAGTCAGACACTCAACCAACTGAGCCACCCAGGTGTCCCCATTGTCGTTTTTAATGATCCTAATTATTTCTTCAGCATGGGCAAAGGGGGCTGTCACCCCCCTGCACCGGGAGAACACTGTTGTCTCCAATGCAGAACTGGGGTTTTCTGCACTTGTAAGACGGAAGACTGTCTGCCTGGCCACCCAGGCTGCAGGGCAAGGATTTGATGAAATTCACCACAAGGCAGAAACTCTTGGTGATAACGCACATGTGCCTTCAAGGTAAATGTTAACATATCCAAACAGCAATTGAAAAAGAAAATGTCTAAATAAATGTATAGCCCTGGAGACAAAAAAGGGCAGGAGAGGGTGCATGAGTTATTCTGTGGGTGACCCAGGTACTGGAGACAAATGAATTCTGGCAAAGGAGGGCATGACAGTTTGCTTTCATTCTGGAAGGAAGAGAAGGGACATTATGAGCTCCCGCATGTATTCTCTTTGCTTCCAAGTGATGTCACTGGGACATGTGTCTCAGGTTGAGGACTGGGAAGCAGACAGACAGGTTTTGATGTCCTCTTGGGCTGCCCAAGGAGGCAGGCTGCCTGTGAGGGGTGGGGACACAACAGAAGGGGATTATGTGTACCGGCTTCCCTCTCCCCTGTGGGTCTTCTTGGGATATTGCCTTTCTGTACCAGGTTCTAGTTCTGAAATGGAGACCCTGAGATCCCAGCAAGGACTGTTGGGACCCAGGTGAGCCTATGTCAACTCAAGAGTCCCCTGCCCTTGGGAAGGGCTCCCAGAAGAAGGGCCTGCCTGGGGAACAAGCTTGGTGAGGCTTGAATGTGGTCTTCCTGGGACAGCCTTTGGTTTCTTAAAATCCATCATGGAAGAGAGGAGCCATTTTAAATTTTTTTTCATGTTTTTTTTTTTTTTTTATGTTTGAGAGGGGGGCAGGAGTAGAGACAGAGAGAGAGAGACAGAGAGAGAGACAGAATCCAAAGCAGGCTCCAGGCTCCAAGCTAGCAGCCCAGAGCCTGACACGTGGCTTGAACTCACAAACCGTGAGATCATGACCTGAGCCAGTGTTGGATGCTTAACCGACTGAGCCACCCAGGCGCCCTGAGAGGAGCCATTTTAAAATAAAGAGACAGAAAGCGTTTCCTGACACTCTCCTCTGCCTTTGACAACAGAGTCCCAGCCCTTCCCCTTCCAGATGCATCACCGGGTGCATGCCACCCATACTCCTGGGGGCTCAGCAAGAAGAGACGTGGCTGTATCCTCCTGGTCAGGATGTTTTAGGCTTAAACACACTAGTACCTCATGTGAGGGGTTTTGTAAGTTAAAAGCACATCTGCCAGATGCTATTGTTATTGCCACAGGGTTTCAGGAACTGGGGACTCCTTCCGCTCAGAAGAAAGCCTCGTGGACACGGATCCTGCTTTTACCTCGGTTCTCGAAGCTTGCCAATGGGTTTTCTAGTCAAGGGAGGCAGTCGGGCTTCTCCTAGTGATGGCAAGTGGCATCAAAATGATTTGTCACTAAATTCCAAGTGTAAGAGTGCAGACACAGGATTCACCTTCCCTCAGCTGCAAGTGGTAGCCAGGGGACGGCCATTTAAAAAGTTGGACATAATGAGCATGGTTTACGTCAAGTGGTGGCCCCACAGCTCCACTCAGAGGGCTGGCCCTTTATTTGCAAAATCCCAGACTGAGAATTCCATTGACTTGACTCTGTCGCTGGTGGCAGGTTGCCGGCTCCCTCTGACAGTAGACAGCTAGCTTTCGCATTGGTGGGAAGAGCTGTCATTGGCCCTCAGACAACCCACTGAAAATGCTTCCTGTCCAGTAAGGAAGTGTGGGAGCATGGCCTGAAGGTCATTGCACATCAGTGGTTCAGTATTTCCTGGGCTGAGATGCAGCTGGGAAGAAGACGGACAAGCCCAGGTGGTCAGGGAACATCCAGGCTCAGGGCGATCAGCGAACTTGCAGGAGAGACCTGGAGGTGGGGGCCTGTGATCCACGTTTATTCACTCAACAGTGACTGAGTGCCTGTGATGGGCCGTGTTAAGTCCTCGAGTTACAGCAGTGAAAAAGATCCAAATGCTCTCTGCATCATAAGAGTGTATGTGCCACTATGTATTCAGATATTACTCACGCAGTGTCATGAGCCATGACTATGATCTTGGTTAAGTTACACTGGAAACGTTAGTGGAAGTTCACCATGGTTCTTCACTGTGCCCTGAACTACAGCTTTAGGGACGTTTTTGCCACGATGGGCCCGTCTTCCTGGCTGAGCAGTCAAATCTTGCCCAAATGCCGTCAGGGTAGGCTGATTGCTGTGGCTGATAACCCCAAATTTCAGCAGCTTCTTCACACAATAAATGTTTGCTTCCCACTTTTGTTGCAGTTGAGTGTTGTAGGCCAATAGATGGAGAAGGCTGCTCAGTGCAGGCTTCAGGATCCAGAACATTCTATCCTGTGGTCCTGTGGATCCCACTTGCTGCACACAAGTGGGTGCCGCCCACCGCCATGACCCGATCCATTCCATTGGCCCCCTTGGTGACGTGTCCCCACCTAGGAGCAACTGGAATTGGAAAATGGGGCTAGTAGTGTGCCCAGGAGGGTGAAAGAACATGGCCATTGGTGAGCTTTTTGGCCACCCTCTGCCCTTAGGACCTCTCTCTTCAATAGTGTGTTGCTTGGATGGTGTGGTTGACAACGATGCCATGTCTGTCAGTGTTGGTTTTCAAGCAAGAAACACTCATTCCTGTGGCTAAAAGTCAACATTACTCTGCTTTGTCTCCTTCCCCAAATTATCCGATAATTATTTTCTTTTTTATTTAATTTTTTTAACTTTTTTTTTAACATTTATTTATTTTTGCGACAGAGAGAGACAGAGCATGAACGGGGGAGGGGCAGAGAGAAGGGAGACCCAGAATCTGAAACATGCTCCAGGCTCTGAGCTGTCAGCACAGAGCCCGGCACGGGGCTTGAACTCACAAACCGTGAGATCGTGACCTGAGCCGAAGTCGGACGCTTAACCGACCAAGCCCCCCAGGCACCCCATCCGATAATTATTTTCTAAGGAGTAGCCTTGCCTTATACTTTCCTGGAGTTATAAGTTAGGTAGCATTCTTTTTTTATTTCCTGTTTTAAATTTTTTTGGCCACAGGCTAAAGTATGTTCAGAGGGAAAAAAAATAAGTAAGACTTTCTAAACAAAATTGGCATGTGCCATGGGGCTGAGATGCCTGCTTACAGGGCTGTTTTGAGACGCAAATGAAGTCACACAGGTGAAATCAGATATGATGCATGGTAGGTGCTCAGTAAACATTACTAATATTTATTGTAATTTCATGGGAACTTTCACAGAAGGGTGCTTAAGGAAAATCCATCAGTAAGCCAACCTAACTACAATCTAAAATAGTCCATATTCTTATGTTTCTTGAGCAGCAAGGGCTAAAAGAGATGTCCTCTGAGTTGTAGGATGCTAATACAAGGCTGACAATCGAAAATGGCCTGTCACGTGTTTTCCTGACCCCGCTGTAGGTCTTGATGGGGCCCCGGGTGCCAAGATGAGAAGGTGTCATCCCTGCCCACTCTAGGTTCACGGTTCTGTGGGGACAGATGCTTCCGTGGGGCTTTCCCGAGGCTGCCGAAGCAGCCCATGACAACAGTGCTGCCCGAGCAGCTCTCCCTGTGGGCAGTCCAGCCATCTCTGCGTGATGCTAAGTTTTTCATTCACTCCGTATGGATGGAGACAGTATTCCTCTGAAATTTTCTGGTATGCTTTTGAATTTTAAGTCTCTTCTTCCAGGGATGATAGCAGGCTTAGAGATCTTGCAGGGCCGGTTCAAGGTGTACGTGTGCCACCATGGGTAGAAGCCCTCCCATAAATAGCGGAGCAGTCTAGTAACCTGTAACTGCCAGTGTTGTTGAACGCGCCATTCCAAGACAAACCCTTTATTGTCATCTTCTGTGAAAACAAACAAATAAAAACAAAATGTTTTCCCCTAATCTAATGGGCAGTGGAGCTGGGTAGCAAACATTCCTGATGCTAAAATGTGAAGACACTCAGCAAATAACCCTTTTCTAGTCCCTTCAATCTTTTTCTAGTCCCTTCTAGAAATTTCTTTAAAATTTTTTTTTTAATCTTTGTTTTTGAGAGAGAGACAGCATGTGAGCAGGGGAGGAGCAGAGAGAGGGGGAGACACAGAATCCGAAGCAGGCTCCAGGCTCTGACCTGTCAGCACAGAGCCTGGAGGGGCTCAAACTCACAAACTGTGAGATCATGACCTGAGCCGAAGTCGGACACTCAACTGACTGAGCCACCCAGGTATCCCTAGAACGTTCTACCTTTCTAGTTGTTTCTGCTGCATTGGGGTCTAAAATATTGATGTCTCTGTTCATCCTGACCACACATGCTGCCTGATGGATGACTTTAATTATTAATGGATTGTTGGTGTCCCCTGATTAGACCCTGAATTGTTTATTTTTCAACTCTGATTGTTTTAGTTAGAAAATCAGGGGAAGCAAATATTTGGAAGTTAAGTGCAGAGGTATGACTATATTATCAGGCTATATCTCAGAAAGACAGATGAAACAAAAAAAGAGAAAGAAGTATAAAAATAGTTAAGAACAAAGCTTACTGAATTCCAAACACCTAAGGCCAATCTGTCTTTAATTTTTGAACCATCCAATTAATGTTTTTCTACTTCCCACCTTGAACTTTTTATAAGCAGACCAGGATTCCATATCTAAGGAGACGGTAATCCAGGGTATATTTATATACAATGAAATGCATTGTTTAAAGAGTAAACAGAATGGTAGCTCATACATCAGAGTCCAAATTTATTCTCCATTCGAGAGTAAGAGAAAGTTTTTCCTTCCCCGTTTGCCCTTAAATTTTTGACTGAGTGATATTTGTTTTAATTCAAGATACTGTGTGGATAACAAAGCCAGAGGCAGATTATTCCACTGGCTTCTTCAGATCGATACGTTCTGCTAACACCAACCATTATTCAGCCGTCCCTGAGAAACATGATGCCCTGTCTCCTGAGCACCGCTGGTCATCCAGATGGTCATCTCCAAGGAAGCAGACACCCTGCACCAGCAACCCTTGACCTCTCCTTGTGGGGAGAGCCACTGCTGACCTTGAGGGCAAAGGCATGCTGCGGAGGGCTAGATGCTCACAAGCCGTAAATGCCTCATGGGTGGGTCCTTGGCATTTATTTCCTCTGACATATTTGTGTTTTCCTAACCCTCATCAGCAGCAATGTTCTTGAGTTCAGAAAGAGAAAAATGTGAGGCTGGTTCTCAGAGGTCAGCCTTTACCAGAGTGGCTCCCTTGCAGCTCTAAAATTAAGAAAAAAAGAACAAGAGAAAGAGGTAAAGAGAGAAAGGAAGGAAGGAAGAGAGAGAGAGAGTTGGAGGGAGGGGAGGAGGGAAGGAAGGAAGAAAGGAAGGAAGGAAAGAAGGAAGGAAGGAAAGGTAGAAAAGAAGCAGAAACTGTTAACTCCCAATGCTGAGTCCCTCAGCTATCCTCTTGCCCACCCTCCCACGGAAAGATCTGGGCCCTGGATCCTGAGAGTGGCAGCCCCTGAAGCCCACCCCACCCCTGGCCGAGTGACAGCCGCACTCTTCAGGGCAAGCTGGCAGATCTGGGCAGGGGGTGGGGAGAGGAAGCTGCCAGCCTTCTTTGCAATTCAGATGGTGATGTTCTCCTGGGCTTGTTTACCATCTGCTGGGCACTCAGACATTTCTCTATTTGGCCATTAATTAATGTCCTAACTACCAAGCCACACCAAACGTGCAGAACTGCTATTTCTGAGGCACTTGTTTACAAAGTCAGTGCAACTGCTTCTCTCTCCAAAGCTAAGACTTTTTCCTGATTGAGAATGGCCTGTTCTGCTGTGGGTTTGATGTTGTTAAGACAGATTTTTACATCATTAACTCATTTCATTTCATTGCTCCAAGGTTAATCGAATGGATAACATCTCAATGTTTATTTTCAGTGTTTTCCCTAAAAAGTAACATGGAATCTAAGCAGCGCAAAGGTCTCTTTATTCCTTTAAGGACCTGGTGATTACAGTTGAGGCTCAGGGCATAAAGACACACGCTCTTAGATTTCTAAGTCAAAGACTGATTCGCCATCTTGGTCCTGTCCCCCGAGAAGTTGGTTGGTCAAGACTTGCAGGTGTTCTACTTAAACTCACCATGTGACCTTGGGTGTATCTCAAAGCATCTCTGTATTTCAGTTTCTCTCTCTGAGATGGAATTGGAGGCAAGTGGCCTGTGAGGAAATTTCCAGCCAAAGATCATCAATGTGATGATGATACCTGGGAGGAGAGGTTTTAGCAGGAAATGGGACGACATGAGGTTATGAGGGTGGAGCCCTCATGAATGGGATTAGTGTCCTTTTAAGAGTCAGGAGAGCACTTGCTTCCTCTCTATCTCTGCCACGTGAGGACATAGTAAGAAGACAGCTGTCTGCAGGCGAGGGAGAGGTTCTCACCAGACACTGACCATGCTGCACTCTGATCTTGGACTTCCAGCCTCGGAACTGTAAGAAGTTCTGTGGCTTATAGCCACCCAGTCTGTGGTACTTTGTTATAGGAGCCTGAACAGACTAAGACATCACGAAAGCGAGACGTTCATGAGGCTCGGCCTTGTGCTGGCCGGAGAAGGGAGAGAAGGTTAGTCTCTGTAGATGCCCTCAAGACTGCCTGGCCCTCTTGGTAGGCTTGACTAGCCAACCAATGAGCAGAGTCAAATAATCAACCCATAATATGATTACAGAATGACCTGGGAACTTTCCAGTCCATTTGGGTGCTATCCCAGCAAACCATTGAGTGGAATCTTTTGGCCAATGGGACTAGAAGTACCCAGGCATTCTTGCTTCATGGAACTTGAGGCTCAAAATCACCAGGTTCTTGTGTGGGCCATTGGTGGAGGGCATTGGCCCCAAATGAAGCAACCATTATATTTCAGGAGGTAACATTTTCCCACCTCCATTTCTTTGATTTGGAAACGTTGGACAATCTGGTTAATTTTGCTATTGTGGATTCGGTGTTTTCACATGCTACAGAGGAACAGGCTTCCCTAGCAGACAGCCCTCAAGTCAGAAAGGGCAGCCATCCACGAGTCTGGGAGAGAAAGTATGACATGACTTTTTCAGGTCCCTACCATCCTGGGACTGAATGACCCGATGTCCTATTGTCTTGAAATTAGGCGCGGGGTGCTTCAGGTCCTCCAAGCTCTGTGCTTTCAGAAGTGCCTCCAAGGAGGGCCTAGATTGCCATCATCCCTGATGCCATGGGCCAGGACACCATGGTACCCCACGAGTGGGTGCCTTCACCAGGTAGAAGAGGGGGGCAGCAGGAGTCCCAAAGCAGAGGCCCAGTTGTGACCAGGATCTCTTCCAATGGGAAGCCTGGTTTCTGAGGGGCAGCCTCAGCTGGCAGCTGCAGGATGTGAGGTTAAATGCCCAGAAAGACCTGCAGCTTCTGGAGATGCAGTGGGCCCGAGGCCTGGCGGGTTCAATCCCAGGTGGAGATGGCCTGATGATGGTGAAGCTGGGGCTGGGGCTGGGCCCAGAGGAGACGGGGCTTGACTTTAGCAGGCAGGTAAGCTAATGCGTACAAAGTCAGTTTCCTCGTACATCCTTCTTCTTAAGACTTTTCTTCACTTTGTGGACCATTGTGTCAATCAATCTATCACGTTAAAATATGGGCCACGTCTCTCCTTTGGGAGAACATCCCCAGGGGATCCCAGCTATGTCCCCCCTGACCACCACCTCAGCTGCAGCTACTGTTGGGGTGAGTCCCCCACATCTTTCAAGAGGGCTCGGCAGGGAGAGAACAGCCCAGTGCCCCCACGCGTGGCATCCTTGCACATGGCACACGGCCTGGAGAATTCTCTAGGATCCTTACTACCTGTTGAGACGGCAGTCTCGAGTGACGTGCGCGGTGCCGAACAACAATCCCTCTAAACTGTTCTGAGCGGGAACACCTGTCCTCGCCCTTTTGGGAAATTCTGTGCTCTAGGCAGCACTTTCTACAGGGTGTTACCCTCCGTGTGTGTGTACCCTACTACCCCCCAACTGCCTCCAAGCTGGCAGTCAGGCAGAAACATGAACTACTGTATTGTCACTGACTCTGCTAATTAAAGCTGACACACACGTGCAAACAACAACCCCACCCCCACCCCAAGAAAACGCTCAAAAGGAAACCATACCTCAAAATATTTCCTTCCGGACAGCCTCTGACCTCCGCGTAGGCAAACCTTGGGGAGAAGCCCCTATCGTGAAGGGCTTAAATCTATCAAAACACCTTCTTGATTGATAAACATGCCAGGTTTATATTATGATTACTGCATACAATTTTCTGTCACTGTAAATTTATTTGAAAGTCTTAACCTGGTAGGGTATGACACCGGCAGTATTTTATAATGAGAACGGCGGAAATCAATCATCCCCTCCAAATAGTACAAAGAAAGCACTCCCCAATCATTCAGCACACAGGTGCCAGAATCCAAACAGGCTCAACACGCAAACAGACAGACGGATGCACCCACTGGGAGGCGCATCCCCGGATCTGAGCCCTTTAAAAGCTGGAAGAGTGATTGGGCTCGTGTAGGTTTTGCATCTGATGGTGTCCAAATGCTTTGGACGGCAGAGTGCTAACCTCTCTCTTCATTTGGGGAAAAAAAAAAAACAAACCCAAAAAACAAACAAACAAAAAACACTAAAAAACACCTAAGGCACAGCGAGGTTCAGTCCCTGGTCTGCATTTGGCGTTTCCAGCACCTGAACTTGGAGCCCAAACCCCAGAAGAAACGCTCCAAGGTCATTCTCCTTCACCCAGACAGGCGGATACAGGGTGCAGGATGCGGGCGGGCGGTCCTGAGGAGAACGCGCTGCTGGGCGACTGGGGAAAGAGCCACCAGGACCCTGGGCGACACCCGCCTCTGCTAGGCCGCTCTTCGCTCTTCGGTAGTTGGGGGATATCCAGCCGATGATATTGAAACCTTCCCAAATGAACTTTGCATAGAGACATTTTCATTCGCTGCCTCCCTCCTCATGCATATTAACAAATGGTATGCGCGGCCTCATTTAATTCACTGATTTTACATTCGGATCACTTTCTCTTTTACAGCTATTTTTACCGGGCTTCATTAATCTTTGTTGAATACAATGGCATACATCTTTAATGCGGCCGCTGTCAAGTTATATTTCAGCAAGAGCTGCAAACTGAATGGCAGGGAGCAATATTAATAAATTTAACATAGACTGTATCAATTTTTAACAGAACGAATGTGGAAAAGCTAAATGTATTATTTTTCGTTTAAATCATAGGGTTTATCACCGGTTAAGTAGCAGCGATTTCGCGGAAACTTGTGACGCGCCATACAAATAGATTTACATCTCATTAATAAGTAAATTAGGCAAATGCCTTTCAAGTTCAGACAAGTACATAAGTGTAATCTCCATATTAAAGGAGTAGTCTTTGATAAACCACCGAGGAATTGTGGCGGCCAAGGATGTGACATGTTGCCGGGGCTGGTGCCCGGTCTAGAGGCCCACCTTTAATTACACTGCTTCATTACTAAAGAGATAAGTGTCTCTCCAGTCAAGATTCTATAAATGAACAGCATGCTAGCACCTCCCAAATCATTTTTGCAGGCACCATGAAAAGGTGGTAACAGTTATGAACAAAAACGAATTACCACCTGTTTTTTCTCTTTCCCTGCCCTGTGATAACGTGGCTATATTGACACGAATTCACCTTAAATCTCTAAAAGAAATGATCCTTTAAGGATGCTATTTTGTTTAAGGATGAAAAGGGGAGGGAGACGAGGAGGGAAAAAAAAAAAAAAACAAAAACACCACCACCACAACAACTCTGATTTTTTTTTTTTAATTTCTCTTCATAAATCCCAACAGAGATAATTTGCTGTAAAATGTAAACCCAGTGAGAACTTGCCTGTCTGTGTTAAATAAAAAGTTACGGTTGGCAGGAGGCATGTTTTTGCAGTAGCTTTAGCGATTATAGGAAATTACATGCAAAGCCAGAGTTCTGATTCTAAGTTAATTTATAATTGGAAAAAACTTATTAATTAGCTATGTCGCTCTAATTAAGAATTAGAAGACTGTGCACTAGGACATCAGTCAGTAGCCAACTGACAGGAGTTTCTGAAAGCCCAGAAGAGACAGCTGTTCAGCCTTGCACGCTATGCCCTACATCTTCCGGGAGCCTGGCACGTACAGACGCAGGCCTGTCCTGCGTCCTGAAGCCAGAGCGTCCTGAAGACTGGCCACCCGGCAGCCGAGGGTCTGGCCCAGACCCGGCGCCCCACCCAGCTTCCACGTGAGACCAGAAACTTCTACACACACACACACACACACACACACACACCTCTGAGGCTTTCCCACCATTTTCCAGCTCGTTTCGATTTTTGTTTCCAAACTGGCTTTCCTTCCTCTGCGTTTTTTAAAAGCACCTTTGACTTGTTTTCTTTCTTTCCAATGATAGATACAAAAAAAAAAAAAAAGATTAAATATGTAAGTGCTTGTAAAGGTCCGAAGTTTTCTAAAAATACATGTTTAATTAAAAACAGAATCTCAGAATCTTTAATCCCAGGGCCTCCCCGGGTTGGCCACCGTTTCTTCCCGTGGATTTTGCACCTTCAGTGGCAAACCCGCGATGTCAAACGGCTTCTGTTCTGATCGGTTATTAAGACAGAAAATGAAATAAGAGCACAAACAATGGGATGAAAGCTACTGTCTAAGTTAATTGTTCTCTGAAAAAAAAATACATGATTAATTTTTTTTAACCCAACCTAAACCTTTGCCATCTGTAAGGGTCATTTTCCACGCGAAGGTTGGCTTTCAATTAGGGCAGAACAAAAGCTCAAGTGGGCATTGGAGAGAGTTCCCTTTTCTTATTTGAATACCAAAAAAGATGTCCCCCAGATAATGATGCTTTAAAAAAAAAAATCTCTGCATTAGCACATTTCTGCCATTCTATTCCATTTGCCGGCAAAATACAAGATTCCTGATACACTTATCTTATGAGGTTAATGATCTTTTGTTGTCTGCTCTAAGCCTATTATTCATTTTAAATTAGAGGCAAAGTGGTGTGTTTAAAAGTAATTCAAATGGGAAGTAGTCTTTCTTTAAAATAAGGGGCTTTAATCCCTTTTCACAACCATTAGCCTGTACTTAGCTAAAAGAACTAGGTTGTGTAGGAAAAGGAATAGTTCGCTAGATATTTTGGGTATTGCCTGTAATGAAACTCTAGGGGCAACGGCAGAGGGACCCCCTACAACCTGAATCCCTCCTAGCGCTCTGTTAGCTCCGTGGGTTTTCAGCAGAACTGGGGAGTTCCCAGCGAGGCCGCGTGTTCAAGGATGTCGTGCTTTGTACGGTATGCTACCAGCCTCAGCAAAGATCACCCAGTTTTGGAAGGAGCTCAAATTCTAAAAGGCAAACCTGTTTTAAAGTTAAGCCTGAAGACTGTGGAGTTTATCCTGAGAAGATTAAAATCTCTAAGACCTATGGCTTTGGTAGTTTACACGCAGGTGCAGAGGGGGTTCAAGGAAACCCAGCTAAGCAGGTGGCCACTTGTGCCAGCATCCAGGACAAGGAAGTGCATGCGGGTCCAGGAACGCGGTCTGTGGTTACCAGGCAAACTGCCAGCGGGGGACCTTCCCTGCTGTTCACGACTCCCCACCTCCACCTCCACCCTCCCCCCGCCCCCTTCACCTGGGACCTCTCCTGTGAGACTGCAGAACACTTCCCAGTCTGTTTGGTTTCTCGCCACCTCATCGTAAAGTGCAGCTCGAAGTGTCAGTCCTCAACTACTCTTGCATCCGACACCTGCCCGTCTTACTACTCTGGGCACAAGGCAAGCGTTTGAAGAGGCCCGTCCTCCACTGTGCCGGTGAGAACTTGTCTTCGTTTCTGTGTCCTCGGGGTCCGGCATGAGGTACAGCACGTAGTAGGTGTTTTATATATCGACGTGTGGACGAAGGGAGAACAGAGGCAATGGAGCAGCTGGTACAGAACTTGAACTATGTCTCTATACCTCCCGAGCCTCTCAGAATCACCTGCTTCCTCCCCATTCTGCCTCCTCTGGATGCTGGGGAGGCTCCTGTTCCCCTTAACTGTTGGGCAGAGCCTCCAATGTACTTTGGACAGGCTCAACTTCTCTGGAGAGGAAAGGGGTCGTTTAGGTTAGATAGCTCCAAAGACGGAGCTGATTCTTTGGGGTTCTCATGACCTCCACTACAAGCAGAGGAAGGATCTGGGGGCCTTTTGCCACCCCCAGCCTGCTAGGGCTCCCCACCCTGTGTGTTCTATAGCCTGGGGAAGCATGGCCTGCTGAGGTTGATGGAGGAAAGAGAAAATTACCCGATGAAGGAGGGCTGCCTGCCCCACTGGATGGATGTGTCCGGGAAAACCGATCAGTCCAACGAAGCCTGTCCATTTGCTATCATGACTATTTTTTCATGTTGTTTAGGGTGGGCTCACTCAATGCAACAAGTTCAGAAAAGGAAAAAAACAAAACAAAAAACATACAACTTTCAGTGGGGGAGGGGGGCGTAGTTTTCATTATTGGCAAAAGAAAACATGATTGTTTACCTGGAAAATTTAAGAATTTGAAAGAATTACTATAAATATTGGAAATAATAAGATTTCAGTGACGTCCATAATTTTAAATAAACAAAAATCTATCGCCTTCTTATATGCCAATGATAATCATTGTGATAATAAAATGCATATAAGATTCCACTGACAATAGCAAAACCACTCTATAAACTACCTAGGAATAGTTACCAAGAAATGCATTGGGAAAGTATATGAGGAAAACTATAAAAATCTAATAAGAGACATAAAATCAGGCTTGAATCAATGGAGATGCAAACCATGTTTTCAGAAAGGCTCAATATTGTTTATGCTAAACATCATACCCGTAAAAAAAATCCAACAGGGCTTTTGATGTGGAGTAGGTTTTAGAAATGGATAAAATGATTTCTAAGTTGAACATGCAAAATAGTCAGAATGCTTCTGAAAAACCCATATAAATAGTGAGGAGGAGCTGAATGCTTCACGTATCAGGCAAACCACGGCGTTAACACGGTACAGTTACAAAGAGATCAGAAAAGCAGAAGAAAAAAAAAAAACCAAGTATGCATGGCAATTCAGTATGTGCTTTAAGGTGGCATTTTAAATCAATATGAAAAATAAATTGTTTAATAAATGTGGATAGGACCCCGAAGTAGGCATTTGCAAGGTGGGGATGGGAGATTTCAGTATCCCTGGGGTGTTGCACGCTGATGTCCTGGTGTGGCTTTCAAAAGGACAAGAGGCTCCCTTTCACAGAAGCATCATTTCATTATTTTGAAAGTTTTTTTTGCATTTATATTATGATTGTGGATTCCAAAGGTGGTGCTTGTATATCTGTGTTTGAGAATTTTCAAGCAGATGGCAGTAAAGACTCTTGGTTGGACATAAGCTATTATATTACGACAATTTTCCAGGATATGAAAGTCAAGTGCCTAGCTCTGACATGGTAGGTCTGTATCATCCTGCTTAAGACGTAGGAAGTAAGGTCAGGCTCCATTACTGAACAATCTGGAAACATCGAGTATGAACAGAGCCTCTACTCAATGAGGGCCCTGTCTCTGATGTCCCAATCCACGGGTATTTTTAAAAAAGTAAATAAAATAAATAAATGAAACAAAACTGAACAACAAACAGAGACAACAAACCTATGATTCTCAGTGTCCTGGCTAAGAACGTGAACATTTCATGCTATAGTTTATATCCTTTGCTGTTTGTTTAATTTATCAGAATAATATTGCTGAGTTTCCTGTTTAAACTTACAAGTACTTTCAGGGCATATCAGTGGCTCAATCGCTTGAGTGTCCGACTTCGGCTTGGTCATGACCTCATGGTTTGTGAGTTTGAGCCCCACATCGGGCTCTGCGATGACAGTGCAGGGCCTATTTGGGATTCTTTCTCTTTCTCTCTCTGTCCCATCCTTGCTTGTGCTCTCCCTCTCTCTCTTTCTTTCTCTCTTTCTCTCTCTCAAAATTAAAAAAAAAAAAAACTTTAAACTACAAATACTTTGTAGCATGTTATGAATCATATAATTATCAATATTTATTTTCTAGTAATAATTTATTTTGTAAAAAATGGATTTGTGCTGTTATTATTAAGAAATAATGGGATATCCACTTATTTTTTTCTTTATGTTATTGGCATAAGGGCACCCTCTTGACCAGAGGTTTCCTGTTCCTCATCACATACACCAAAATGAAGTTCAGACATGTTATAATTTTAAAATAAAAAATAAAGCTGGGGCGCCTGGGTGGCTCAGTCGGTTGAGTGTCCGACTTCGACTCAGGTCATGATCTCACATCTCGTGAATTCGAGCCCCACGTCAGGCTCTGTGCTGACAGCTCAGAGCCTGGAGTCTGCTTCAGATTCCATGTCTCTCTCTCTCTCTGCTGCAACCCACTCACATTCTGTCTCTGTCTCTTTCAAAAATAAGTAAACACTAAAAAAAATTAAAATAAAAAATCAAGCCCCACATGATGTAGAAGATATACATAAATGACCTTGAGAAGGGGAAGGGTCTTCTAAGCTTAATTCAAAGAGTAAAATCATTAAAAAAAAAGATGGAGAGATTATTTGAGGAAAAATAACATATTTTTATAAATACTCCTTAAAACTTTATAATACTTACATAGCAAGCAAGAATTAAAGCAAAAAAAATTTTTAAAATTTAAAGAAAGCAGAAGTCTATAAGGAAAATGCAGGCCCAGGACAGGCTAGGAAACTGCATCTCAGAGAGCACAGAACAGGAGCCAGCAGTCTGGCTGCATGAAAGCTTCCTGCAGATCAGGTCAAAAATGTAAACAGTCTGGTACAAAAATGGTCAAAGAAATGGAAATGGAATTAAGCAAATGGGAAGATGACGACAGCCACTCTTCATGAGAAAATGAAAATTGGGGCACCCGGGTGGCTCAGTCCGTTAAGCGTCCTACTTCAGCTCAGGTCATGATCTCTCAGTCCGTGAGGTTGAGCCCCGCATCACCACAAGGGCAGAGCCTGCTTGGGATTCTCTCTCTCTCCCCTCTCTCTGCTTCTTCCCCACTTGTGTGCTCTCTCTTCCTTTCTCTCTCTCTGTCTAAATAAATAAATAAACCTAAAAAAAGAAAGAAAATGAAAATGAACCTGAAATATCATTTTGACTATTGGGATGAAAGAAATCGAAACAATATGCAAACCTGAAAAACACGCCGACAAAAAGAAGCAAAATAAATCCACGCAGAATGCAATGTTGAATATAGGAAGAAATGGGCCTTGTCAACCGTCAGGAAGAAAGAAATTTGTCCAAAGCCTGTGAAGGAAATTATCAGAAAGTAGTATAAACTTTAATATTGTTAATACTCTTTACTTTTGTTTCCAGTGTTCGGTTCAAGACATTAATGGAAGATAAAGGCAGTTTTTCCCCCCTAAGTTGTTTATAAAAGGATAGCTATTTTAAACAGCTAAGACTTCATATAGTAGGGGACTGGTTAGGTTAATTATAAAATATCTGTGAAATAAAATACTATGCAGTTATTAAAATGACGATGTGGATGTGTGATCGGTATCACATATCTCATCTTTTTTTTAAATTTTTTTCTTAACGTTTATTTATTTTTGAGACAGAGAGAGACAGAGCATGAACGGGGGAGGGTCAGAGAGAGAGGGAGACACAGAATCGGAAACAGGCTCCAGGCTCTGAGCGGTCAGCACAGAGCCCGACGCGGGGCTCGAACTCACAGACCGCGAGATCGTGACCTGAGCCGAAGCCGGATGCTTAACCGACTGAGCCACCCAGGCGCCCCATCACATAACCTCATCTTGCATTACTGTGCATTTTCATATGCACACAAACATATAAACGCTGAAGTTGCACACGCCAAGTTAGCAAGGTTTCCGCAAACTCTGAATGGCTTCATCATGAGCGTGCTTCTCCTTTATAATCAGGAAAATCTTGAAGCTATCTTTGAAGCAACTATTTTTGTCCAGATTAAAATAAATACTCATTCTGAGCAATGGAAACAGAATGGTGCTTGACAACTCTGTGAGAGACTGGGCAACAAATCTAAATAAAGGTGCTCAGATGTCTCTGCATTTAGGAAGCAAGTGTGTGTGTGGGGGGGAGCCCTTCCTACAAGGTACGTTCTTCCAGTTCCCGTCTTGCTCCATCTGAGTCTGGAGATTGGAATTCAGTACTTCCCTCCCTCCCACCTCGTCACCACCACCATCATGGGCTCCCAAGGCCACCCCGGCTCGCTTTGTTGGGTTTCTGGCTGGCTTGGGAGCAGACGTAGGACAAAGCTGCTGAGAAATAGGAACTTGGAGACTGATGACAAGAAGGGAGTTAGTCTCTCCAGGAAACTTTCAGGTCTGCTAGGCTGAGCTGGTTTTATTTTATTTTTTAATTTTTTTTTAATGTTTATTTATTTTTGAGAGAGACAGAGACAGAATGCGAGTGTGTTAGGGGCAGAGAGAGAGGGAGACACGGAATCCAAAGCAGGCTCCAGGCTCCGAGCTGTCAGCACAGAGACCAATGCAGGGCTCCAGCTCATGAGCTGTGAGATCATGACCTGAGCTGAAGTCAGATGCTCAACTGACTGAGCCACCCAGGCGCCCCAGCTGAGCTTGTTTTAAATGTAGGTCGCTGGACCCCTCATCAGGTGATGAATCTGGCTGTATGGGGAGGCTGGACGATCTCTGGTCTCTTTAAAATCCCAGGGTTCAGCAGATGAGGCCATAGATGCTGTTTGATATCAGTAGGATAACAGTCTTCTCTCTGAAAGCATATCATGGGGAGTCCCACACGCAGGGTGGGTTGGAGCAGATGCCAGGTCCCTGGGCTCCCCTTGAACCAGCACCACCATTTTACATTGGAGCTCATGTTTTGTAACCATTCAAAGTCATTCACACCTGAAAGTCAGGCAAGGGCTGGTTGGCATAGACCATCTGGAAAGGCTGAGAAACCTGAAAACAGGTATTTTTTTTAACGCATCTTTATATTGTTTCACTGGCTGTGGCGATAACTTTCTTTTTTTAATTTTGGAAGAAAAAATTAAATAAGAATGTGTACATTCATTACAATGAACATTGCAGATAGTGTGAGAACACAGAAGATGCTGCCAGTCTATGTACTAAATATATATATATGTATATATATATATATATATATATTGAATTAAAATGTGTTTTTGTAGCTTGAGTGTGACAGCTTAAATAAAGCCATGCTGTGCTGGGCATATATAGCATAAAGACAGATAGACTATCAAGTACAGACTAGACTGAATGTAGAGTCTGTAGATAGACCATGAAGTACACAAAATAAATGTGTTGAATGAAGGAATGGGGGGATAAATAACCAAACGACAAGACTCCAGAAAATACTGCAAGGAAGTATGGTAAATAATTTTGATATGGGTGATTTTGCAATTTTCACTACTTTACTTTCCAAATTGACTTTAGTAAGCTCATGTTAATTTTTAAAAATTATTCACTAGAATCTAATTCTAAGCCAAACTTCTGGCTTGAGGTGCTGAAGGGCCGGAGGAAAGAGCCAAACAGTGAGGAGAAGACCAGACCTGGAACACAAGGCATTCCACAAGACAGTGATCTGCACCAACATGGTCATGGGGAGGAAGGAAAGGAGGAAAGAGACTTTTAGACCAAAGGGACTAAAGAGGCAGCACCAACCAAAAGCAAATGCGGGTCTAAATTGGATCCTAGACTATAGGGTATGTAGGAGATATATATGAGATTTAATTACATATATATAAATATACATGTAATATATGTAATATATTATGTAATATACTTATCCCAAGAATGTATATGTGTAATATAATATATATAATATATATGTAATATGTAATATTATATATATATATATGGCAAGATGTGAAGAGTCGTCATACCTAAATTGAAGATACATAGGTGTTTATTGCATGATTTTTTTCCCAGAATTTCTGTGTGCTTCAAAAATCTCATAAGAGGAAGATTTTATAATAAATATATGTGCATATAAATGTGCATGTGTGTGTACACACACACAAACATACATGCATCTATACAGACATACATGTTCGCCTCAGCTCTCCAGGTTACAGCCAGAAGGATGGGCCCCAGAAGCTGTGACTGAGTCACACTAGGAAGCAGAGGGTTGAGGTCCTGGAATCAGTCTCATTTCCATGGTGCCTGCTTCTTGGTCTCCGTGGGGCTGTGAGCCCCCGCCTGACCTCCAGAAGGTGTCTCCCATTCAGTTCAGAGCTCACTACCAGGCTCTGTCCTGGCGAGGAGGAAAGAGGAGAAATCAGAGCTTAACCTCCACTCCGAGACAATCTGCAGAAACCAGGAAGGCGTCCACAGACTCCTTGGCATTTATGACAGCACCACTGGGAAGAGCCTGTATACATCCTATCCTGCAGGGGAAACTCTGTGTGTGTGTGTGTGTACGTGTGTGTGTGTTGGGGTGGGGGTCCCAGGAGACAGGCAGGGTAAGGTGGTCCCATGGAAATGTGGGCGTCTTGGGGGGCTGACAGTAGAGAGAGATGCCCGAGTTACGGGGTGTACAAGACACGCCTCGGTTGTGGGATGTACAAGCTACACAGCAGGGCCCAATAATCAGAGAATACTCCATATAATCTATGTGTAGGTTATAATCACAGTCTGTTTTAAAGATATAATTCACATGTGATAATATGTGACTAAAAATTGGCTAAAATTGAGTTGACACTGTACAATTCAATGTTTTAGTATATTCATAAGTTTATGCAGCCGTCACCAGTATATAATGCCAGAACATTTTCATTGCTCCCCCAAAAAACTGTACCCATCACCAGACCCTCCTCCCATTTTCTCCTCTACCTGGCAACCACTAATCTTTCTATCTGCATGGATTGGCCTCTTCTGGACATTTCAAATGAGTGAAATAACACAACATGTGGTCTTTCATGTGTTGCTTTTTTATTTATCATGATGTTTGCAACCATGTTGTGTGTATCACTGCTTGGTTCCTTTGTATGGACGAACAAGTCACATTTTGCGTACCCATTTGGCAGTTGATGAACAGCTGTGTTGCTTCTATTTTTTGTCTATTATGCATAATGCTGCTATGAACATTTGTGCAATTGTGTGTGTGGATACGTGTTTTCAATTCCCGTAGTTATAGACCTCAGGGTGGAACTTCTGAATCATACGAGGCACTTCCAGACTCTTCCAAAGTAGCTCTACCATTTACATTCCTGCCAGCAAAGCGTGAATGTACATTCTCAGCAACACTTGCTATTTTCTGTGTTATTATAGCTATTCTAGTGGGTGTGAAGAAGTTTTGATTTGCATGTTCCTAACTAATGATGTTGAACATCTTTAATGTGCTTATTGGCCATTATATATAATAATACAATATAATAATGTATAACATAATACAATAGTATGTAATATAGTATGATGTATTATATATATTATATATATGTGTGTGTGTGTGTGTGTGTGTGTGTGTGTATGTAAACTAGAGAAAAGTCTACTCAAATCCTATGCATATTTTTATATTGGGTTATTTGCATTTTGATTGTTGACTTGTAAACTTCTTTATATATTCTAGATACTCCACCTTTATGATGATTTGATTTGATTTTTTCACATTCTATGAATTGTATTTTCACTTTTTCAGTACTTCTTTTTGAAGCATAAGAGTTATTAATTTTGATGAAGTCAAGTTTATTTGTTTTTTGGGGAGTTGCTTATGCTTTAGGTATCATATCTAAAAAACCGTTGCCTAATCTAAGGAAATGAATATTTATACTTATATTTCCATATAAGAATTTTATAGCTTCAGTTCTTACATGCAGGTCTTTGATACATTTCAGTTAATTTCTGTGTATGGTGTGAGGTAGGGGTGAATTTGTGTGTGTGTGTGTGTGTGTGTGTGTGTGTGTGTGTGTAGCAATACATTTGGAGCACCAATTGCCTCAAAGACTATTTTTCTCCATTGAAATATCTTAGCATTCTTGTTAAAAAATCAATTGACTATAAATATTTGGTTTTGTTTCTGGACACTCAATTCTATTCCACTGATCTATGTCTATTCTTATGCCTGTACCATGCTGTCTTGATTACTGGAGCTATATATTAAGTTTTTAAATTGGGACGTGTAAGTCCTCCAACTTTGTTCCTTGTTTTCAAGATTATTTTGACTATTTAATGTCCCCTGAAATTCCATATAAATTTAGGATCAGCTTGTCAATCTCTGCGAGAAACATCCAGCTGGGATTTTGATAGGGATTGCATTGATTCTGTAGATCAACTTGGGGAATATTGCATTTTAACAATGTTAAGTCTTCTAATCAGTCAACATGCAATGTCTTTCCCTTTCTTTAGGTCTCCTTTAATGTCTTTCAATGATTTTTTGGTAGCTTCCAGAAAATAAATCTTCCATTTCTTTTGTTAAGTTTATTCCTCAGTGTTTTTTTTTGATGTTAGTATAAATGGAATTGCTTTCTTAATTTTGTTTTCATGTCGTTTACCACCAATGTATAGATACATTTGAAATTTTTATACCAACCTTGCACCATGCTGCTTTGCTGAACTCATTTCTTAGCTCTATTACTTTTCTATGGATTCATTGAGACTTTCTATAAACATGATTATTTCATCAGAAAATGGAGATAGATTTACTTTTTCCTTTCCAATTTGGATGTCTTTTTTTGTTTTCCTTTCATAACCGCCCTGGCTAAGACTTCCAGCAAAATGCTGACTAACAGTTGGGAGAGTGGACAGCTTTGTTTTATTCTTGACATTAAGGAGAAACTTTCAGTCTTTCCCCATTGGGTATGATGTCAGCTATGAGTATCTTGTAGGTGGCCTTTATCATGTGACAATGTCCCCATCTTGTCCTAGTTTGTTGGGATTTTATTTTTTTCATTAAAAAGCTTATGTGTAGCCTTTTAGGGAAACACACACACACACACACACACACGTTGGTGGAAATTTTTAATTCAGGAAAAGGTGTTTGAAAACATTCAAAAAATGCTATCTTCAAAACACCAATTATGGATGAGAAAAGCCTAGAAAGGAATATGGTGGGATTAATAGGGTGTCTTTCTAAATGGAAAGATTATGGGCGCTTATTTTCTTCTTGATAATTTCTTATATTTTCCAATAAGTTAATATTTTTATCATCAGGAAGGAAGGATCACTGAAAAATAAATATAATTATTCTGTGTCACAGCGAGCGAGCGAGCACGAGAGCAGCAGTGATGAAGAGAGTGAGTGCAGTGTGTTAGTTGCAGCCCCCCTATGAGGCTTGCATTCCAAGTGGCTGCACTGAGGGCCTACGTCTTCGTTTCTGGGTGAGAAAATGAGAAAGCACTGGAGAAGCAGGAGCCCTCGGGGATGATATACTGAAGGAAGAGCATCCAAGGGGCAGGAGTCCTGAATCACAGCTTAGAGGCAAAATCTACTGGTGGGCAGTCACCAGAGGGTTCCTTCAGGGGCTAGAATGAGACCCATCCTGGCAAGCCTGTGGGGGGTCTGCTTGGGCACAGGAGTGTCAGCCTGACCTTGGCTGCTGTGGATGTCCCTGAAAGTTGAGCCTGGAGAACCATGAGTCCGTCCTCTTGAGAGGGCTGGTAGGTTTTTGAGTCAAGCTTAAACTCAATCCCTCCTATTCTTAAAGACAATATAAGACAAAGGCAGGAAGTGCTACATGCAGGTGTCTTGGTAGTAAAAGGTATGGATGGGAGTTCCTTGAAGGAAGGGTATCTTTTAAGCGATGCATTCTCAAATTCCCATCATCAAGCAAATGCCTGGACTACATCAACTGCTCAGTAGTTTTGTTGGGCTAAATCCTTGGTTGGCTTTAGGCTACGGTGGCTGTAACCCCCACTGCCCCCACCTAGACATCTTAACTGATATGTATAAGGGCTTTTGGAATTCATCTTCCGTTCTGATGATTTAAATCTGTGCTCCTTGCCGTGGAGAGAATGGATCATGGAGGACAGAGGTCATGCCTCCAACACTCCCAGTTCTCAAGGGCCTGATTCCCTGATGCAATCCCTGTTGCGGAACTGGAACACAGCCAATATTTTTTGAGGCCATAATTGGTGAATGCTCTTCCAAAGATGTGGGTTCTACCATCCAGCATGTGGCTCAGAGAATGGACACAGGAACTCAGGCATTCTAGTTACTTGTCTTGGTTTAAACCAACCTGCAAAGTTCTATGAATGATCTCTGAATGCCGTACCCCAAATCCGTGTCAAAGTCCTTCAGAAGAGAAATTTGTACTGCTAACGCATTTCTTTTCGTTAAAATGGGGCCAACAAACTTTATTTATAACGGGCCAGCGGGTAGATATTTTAGGTCCTGGGAAACCTCTGCGGGAATGACTCAACTCTGCCATCATAACAGAAAAGCCACCGTGGAAATTACCTAAATGGCCACGGTATTCGAGTAAACCTTCCTTTACGGACACTGAAATTTGAATTTTGTAGGATTTTCACAGAACCCCAAATATTCTTCCTTTTTCGCGTTGTACTTTCAACCATTTAAAAATGCAACACCCCCTCTCCGCTCATGGCCCGTATGAAAAGGGATGACAGGGCCAGATTTGGCCCACAGGCCATAACTTTGTCAACCCCTGCAGTGAAAGACCAAGCGGAGGGATCCACATCAACAGCCTCAGTACAAGCACACTGGTCTGAGAGATCTTCTCTTCTCCAAGCGACGCAGTCACTGGGCTCTCGTTGCAAGAATCACACGACCCACGTTTCCAAAACCGAAGCCATTGTCTGCACACCCGTCCATCTCTGCATGACACCCGCGTGGTCGGGACCCCTTGCCCCAGTGACACTTTCCCTTCCTACATTCCCAGGTCACACTCCGCTCCTCCAGACACACACAGGTCGCCGGCGGGGTTGGGGAAGTGGCGGGAGAGAGCGTGAGCCACACCTGTGACCACAGGGCCAGGAGAGCCCGGGCCCCGGAAAATGGCTTCCCTCTTTTAATTCCTGAGAAAGAGCAAACTTTCTCTGTGCTTCTTTTTAAAATGCAACAATGTAAAGGTCACAGAGGAGGAGATGAAACTCGGAGTTGTAATAAGGAAGGAGAAATAAAAAATAATGACAGAAATAAATTGTCATAAGAGGGGACACAGTTATGATTTATTGTGATATTCTACAAATTTGGAGGTGATTAAAAGCCACCTAAAATTCACATTAACAAGTCACATAAAAATGGAATTAAACTAGTGGGCATAATGTGGCAGGGTGTAAAGAAAAATCATGACAGAAATAAATTGACAGAAGAATGATCTTATTCAAGTTTTACTCTGTCGGGCCGCCCTGACAGGAGCCTAGTATTTTAATTTCAGAGTTGTGGTTGAGTTTTTGGAGTTCATTAAAGGCCCACATTAAGAATCTCATAAAAGTGAGAAGAAATTAGTGACCATAATGTGGCAGAGGAAATAAAGAAACAATAATGACAGAAATAAATTGACAGAAGAATGATACACTTAATATTTCAGTCTGACACCCTCTATTAATAGGCCGCTGCAATCTGGAACAAATGTCATTCATATTTTAGCCAAAGTATACCACTAATTAGGCCAGCTCTCTGCACTGGAATTAGACTTGAGATCCCTCACCTTTAGAGTGGAATCATTTGAATTCGAAAGAAAAGAGCTGGTGACAGAAAAAAAAACTTTCTACTCGGGCTTTTCTAATGAGATAAAATTCCCCCTTCTCCCCATTTTCGCAGCTATAATTGCTGATTATGTTGTTACACAGCGGCGGCTCCCGGCTCTCTCCTCCCATCATTATGATATAGTCTGGCAGATCAGGAGGCTTCAAACGCAGACTGGAGTGGTTTGAGTCTAATTTAGTGCTCATTTAGGCCGCAGGTACCACACAAGGTAAACACTGTATTGTTATAATTAATTACCCCTTAGGCCTCGCCAGGCCATCTCTGTTTCAGCTGACCCTTATAATAATAAGGCTTCCGGGCATATTGTATTTCTTTTGACAGATTAATTAGAAATTCAGCCGTGGAGGTACAAAGCAACGCGGTCATGAATATTTAAATGGCCTGACACAAAAAATCATGAAAGGGTTGCTGAACTACATGACGGACAGGGGATATTAGGCAAGTGACTCTAATCAATAATCTCTTGATCTCTTACATATTAATACACTGCCTGCTGTTATTAAGCTCCGTAATAAGGAAGGGGAGAGAAAGTTAGTGTTGCTCTGCTGTAGGCCTCGGCGAGGCCCCCAGTGATTCCGCTAACTGACTGAGAAAATGCACAGAGGAGCGGGGCCTCAGCCTCTTCAATCTAATCCAATCTTACGGAGTGGCAGCTCTGAGTAGCACCGACTGGATAATTATTGGCGCTGACAAGGTGAGGGCGTCTGCAGGCAAATGAGCTCGGAAGCAGGCGAAGTCCCCAGACCACCCAGCGCAGGGCACCCGGAACAGCGGCCCGCGTGCCGTGCGCCTTGTAGGGGCTCGAGCTGGGGGCCCGCGGGGAGCGCGCCCTGCCGAGGCCCTGGCCAGGGGGGTGGCCGGCCGGGCCTGCCGTCGGGGGCACTCCGACCCCGAGTCGCGGGACTTCCCCGGGCTCCCTTTGCCGTCTCTCCCGCCACCGAGGCCGCTGAGTGAATTAAATAGCAGAGGCGGCTGAATATCATCTAAATTCATTACGGGAGGGAGTCCCCCCAGCCTCCCCCAGCAAGCCGCTCGCTCTGCCGCTCAGGATGTCCCCCTACCCCCCCCTGACGGCCCACGTGGGCCCCCGGACGTCGCCGCGAGTCCCCAGCCCCGCTGCTGCTGCTGAACCGGCAGACCCGGGCCACCCGCCTGAAGGTTCCTGCCCATGACCAGGGACAGCAGAAGCCAAGGTCAAGGGAAGCAGCCTGCCGGGGGCCGCAGACAGGCTCATGGAGCTCGCTGCCCCTTCCACGTCTCCGTGAAGGGCCTGGCCTGGCACACACATCAGAGGCTCTTTCCACCTGGGAAGTCAACCCCACCAGCCTGGACCAAGCGCGGCCATGGCAGACTTGACGAACTCCATTTCTAGGCCTTCCTCCCCACGAGGCCTAGGGCCCGTGGGCTGGAGGGTGCTGGTAAAGGCGGGCTGGGCCAGGATGAGAGCACGGGGGACTCGGTGGGTGGCGCCGGGGGTGACGAAGGTGGAGCACGGGACACCAGTGTGCCTGGTCTGTCCCACCACAGTTTTCCAGGCCAGGGTCTGGACTGTGGGAGTAGTCTGGAAATAGATTTCAGAGGGTAGGGGCGTCTCACACTCCCGTTTTCTTCCGCGTGATGTCAGTCTCTCCGTATATCGCAATTCGGCAAAGCCTGACTCTCCCGAGAGTGACTTTTGCCTGCATGATTTTTTTTTTTTTTTTAGTGGAAATTAAAGAAAATAAAAAATGTTCATGCTGGTGTCAGTTCGGTGCAGAACATAAGACAAAAAAAAAAAAAAAAAACAATAAGGGACATTTGGCAGAAACAGGAATACTGAGCCGTTGTGGGGCCATCTGGCCCGTGGAATTTGTGGATGCATTGGAGAGGGCATTTGCCCCACGCAAACACCCATCTTGTGATTGCACTGGACCCTGGTGACTTGAGTGTCTTCCCCTGATTGTGGCCTATTGTATTTAGAGTCGCCTCCTTTTCTCCTGGTCTCTGTCCTCTGGTGACTCCCGGGCTAGCAGAGAACTCACGCTGTCTGAAAGGGCTCTGTGATCAGGGACCAGAATCACCGAGCAAAGGTTGTATTGGTTCTGGACCCGCGTCCAAGTCTAATCTCTCAGAAGACACAACACACAGGAGGGACGTGAGAACTGCCTGAGCCCCAGCGTGGCGAAGCATGACCCCTACGTGCCGTACAAGATTCGGCACAACTCTCAGCCCCAGCGAGCCTCAGTTTCCCCATCTACTTTTGCCATCAAAGTTTGCCGTGAGCACAAAATGACACAACCCATTTACGAGTGCCTTGTCACGTAAAACGCTATTGCTCCTTCCCTTAACAATCATTCCAGCCTAGGGCCCACATCATTCATGGAGGCCACCCCGTGGTGTTCTCAGAATTTCCATATAGTCACCGACTCTGCTTGACTTCATTAGTTCATTGCTGGCTTTGTGTATGAGTCCCATCCTGATCCCCGGCACTTACCAAGTCCTCTCCCTCGTCTGCATCATTCCCCAGGGTGCCGGGAGCTCGGCAAGGCCAGGCGCTTGGGGCTGTGCACCACACACGGCAGACATGGGTGCTGTTAGATGATCTACAGGGCGGCGGGGGAGGGGGGGAAATCCTGCCATCTTTACCCTCATCGAGGGACTTGCAAGAACAGCCCAGCTCTGGGCTGGAGCTCAAAAAGGGAGTAGATAATTAAGAATAAAGGAACACAATCCCGGGGTAACTGCCAAGTGAAATACTCAAGTGCAAACCTTGTAAGGATTGTCTTATGGCTAATGATAATAATAATAATAATAATAATAATGACAATGATTACAGTGATCATTTCTACCCTAGCTGTTTGCTTTATGAAAACATCACTAAAAGGTCTAGTTCTGGGAACGAGATCCTGTACTTCCGTCTGTTTATTGCCAAATCATAATGAAGTGCAAGCCAAGAAGCAAATTCATTGCAAATTGTATAAAAGATTTGGGGCCAAAATGAAGCTGTTAAAAACCACATCTGTAAAAATGGTGTAATTATTATGGGTGGGTAAAAATCTGGCAAGAATTATTTTCTTAAATAAGGCGTAAAGGAGAACAGATGTGCTGTAACTGACACTTTTTTTTTTTTGCAGTTTCACGATTTCTGAGAAAAGAAAAAATTGATCTGATTTATCAGATTATCCTATTTATTACAGTGCAGCTAAGGCAAAAGAACACCCTTTTGTCTCATTTCCATCCTCTGGAAGAGGAAAGCCATCCAAGGGGTCCAGTTGAATTTGCTTTCTGGAAAAGTCAGCTCTTCCAGGGAAAGAAAAGAGCCAGCAGGAAGGCGGGGGGTGGGGGGTGGTGAGGAGCCAGAGTGGACCCAGGAGGTCTACAGAAGATTCAGGAATGGGAGGGAGGTGACAATACGTGGAGTAGAAAACCTCACAGGCTAAGGAACACCACAGGGCCAGGTTGGAATGGGAGAAGTGGCCAAAGGCAGAGACAGGCAGTTTAAATCTGGAAATAATTACTGTTCGGTGAAGACAATTGAATTCCGTATTACCTTGGTCAGTGTCTGTAGTTCGGGGAGGTATTTGGGTTGGGTTTACTTTTTGGAGCTTAGCAACATAAATTTGTTGTCACTGAACTATTAAATACAACGGACACATGTTGGCAAAGAGGGTCCAGAGAGGCATGGAAGTTATTAAGGGAAATAATCGCCTAAATGGGCCCACTGCACGATTTTAATATCCCATGACAACACTCAATTGTCAAATTCAGCTAGAGTGTCCGGGATGCTACTAAAATTAAGCCAGAAATTCCTAGATTTATTCTAGTTTTTTTTTTTTCTTTTCCTAGTCAGGAATAGGAAATGCCAGTAAGCTCAGAGAATCTAAGCAAGAAATAAGAAACTAGGAAGAAGAAAAGATGGTCTCCCATTTTATGAGATTTCTGCCATTAAATCTGTAACAAATGTCTTTCACCCACCCTCGATAAAGAGGCAATGTGGGATTTTAATTGGACTTTTGGCTTCTCTTCATTTGATTTAAACCAAGGTAGAATTTCAAACAATAACACTGGAGCACCTGGTTAACACGTTAGATGATACGCACAGTTGTAAATTGTGGTTTTAATAGTTGCTCACTGGGGGATTTAAAAGGGTCTCATTGTTCTGTTTGGCAGATATTAAAAAAAAAATCACCAACTACTGGGATTTAAAAGCCACACACGTGATTTCAATGCAGCTCAGATCATGAAATTTAATCATTTGACCCCATTTGTGGCCAGTTTGCACAGGGCGACTTGTGGCCACATGGCGGACCTCTGGAGTTTTCCCAAGTCCCATCCAGCTGGAAGTTTAAAGAAATACGGTCATGTCGCATTTCTAAGATGACAGGCGGAGTTTTAGGGACAAGCATCAAGATGCCGTGTGGTGCTGTACGGATGATGTGCGTGCTCACGCCTGCCGTGCCCATGCATCCTCTTTGCACACTCACTGGTGGGTGCTTTGGCTGGGCCGTTTTCTTCCTCTCTTTGAGAAGCACACGGAGGTTGCCCCAAGGCAGACTTAGGTCCACTTGGGGGTGCTGGCAGGCTTTCCCCTCCACCAGCCCCCTTCCTCATCAGCAGGGGGCTGGCCCCACTTGGAAGCCCTAGTGGGGTGACCCATATTTTAAAGTGACAGTTTTCGAAATGCCTGCACGACTTTTGCCCTTCCTTCCAGCTGCGGCCCCCAACCCCCCCCCCCGGCCCCCCAGAGGGCACATATTCAAAACAAAGACAGCGGTCCCTTGGCTTTGCTCTTGTTGCAGCCAGGAACTTGGGGGGACCGGCTACCAAGGTGCCCTGGCAACAGCCAGTGTCCACCGCCTCCCCTCTGCCCTGCGGCTCAGTCCACCGTGGGCTGTCATGGCCCAGCCCCGGGGGTTGGACGGATCCTTGGCCTGAAGTGCAGAAGGACATCACAAGGGGGAGCGGATAAAGGGGCAGAGATGGACTGCAGGGAGGTGAGGGCATGGATGCCACTTCCTGCAAACCTCTTATCTTAGGAAAAGGTAGTTGAAGGCCAGAGAACTGAGGGGTGGCCTCGCAGGGGTGAGGCCGGGGCAGAGACCGGCGTCTTCCACTCTCCCTGCCCTGCATCCTGTGCCTGGAGGTTGTCCTGCAGGCCGCAGGCAGTGAGGCCCAGGGGCAGGTTCTGACTTCCAGCCTTTCCTTCTAGAAACTTCTCTGGACTCTCCTGTGTCTTCTAGAAAAAAGGCCTGGATAAATAAGGAAAGTGTCCTAGTAAGCAGGGGGCATCCAGAGGCCAGCCTCACCCACAGTGGGAGTCTGGTCATCACATGCAGCAGGGGCCCTATTTCTCACACACAGTAGGTGCCCTATTTCTCACCCACAGTGGGCGCCAATTCATCGCGCACAGTAGGTGCCCCGTGCTCGCTGAATCAATCTCCCTGAGCGCTCTGCCCTGTGCCCTGTCGGAGCCTGTGTTTGTCGCGTCTTTCTGCTTCACGGGAGAACATGACGGGCGAGCTTGCCAGGAAGGTCAGCAGATCCTGTCATATCCTGCTGAGACAAGAAGTTCGGCATGAAGGAGCAAGGCAATCGGACTCGAAGGGCAACTCGTTATGTGGGAAGTATCGTTGGGGTGAGGCTTGCTCCAGAAAGCCCTAATTGTTGATGAACTGGTGGCCAACACTGACGTGACTTCCATGATCTCAGCAGGGAGGGCCCAGCACACCTGGGCGGCCTCTGTTTGCAATTCCTCCCGAGTTCCAGGGAGTCGCGTCTCTGTCACCGAGTGTCCCTGTCTGGGCTGTCCCGTGAGGGGAAACGTTGTGGCTCTTCAGTCCTGTCAGCTCAAAGCCCAGAGTGAGCCGTTTCACGTCCACAGAGTGAAATATGTAGTCTGTGGGTTCGATTTTTCAGTTCTGACTGTTTTTACCTTAGATTTGGCTCCGGGCATCTGAAGTTTCAACAGTGATGTTAGAAGGACAATATGTTTCCGTTTGCTTAGTGAGGGGCGGCTTTAAGAAATTCCTTGAAAATACCAGTGCCCAAAGTCAAGACGGCCCCATTGCCAAGTTGGGTGACCTCGGATAGCTTATTTGCTCTGTCTGAGGCTCAGTGTCCTCATCTACAAAATGGGAAAATAATATACCTTTCATGAGGTCGGTGAGGTTTCCATGCAATGCATCTGGGAAGGAGCCTAGGATAGTTCTTCCCCGTCCTGGAGTCCCATGCACACGAGACCCGTAGCCTCCCCTGCCCTCAGACACAACCCGTGGGCAGACGTCAAACGGACAACAAGGAACGGCAAGGATTTGCCAGCCTCTCTTCTGGGCACATGGGTTTCTCAGTCGTTCAGAACTGAATTTAGCACCTAAATATCCATCCTTCAGGTTCAAGAGGCATCTCGTGGACGATGCAGTAGCAACCTTGATGTCCTCCACAACCCGGCTTCTGGCTGGTGTGAGCTGCAATGAGCCGTGTTCCTGGCCGAAGGGTTTCGGAACTGAAGTCTCACTGTTTTTCTCCATAAAGTTGAACATCTGGTTGTTTGGGGACAGTCCATCTGGGCCACACACTCTCTGGTGGACGTTTCAGTGCTCACCCGGCCGCTGGGTGTTATGTTGACATTGGCCCGGCTGCTGGTCCCAGAGATCCATGCTCAGTGTCTGCCTTCCGCCTAAGGTTTACGAGTCAGCAAGAGTCACTGGATGTTTGTGGTCACGAGGGACCAGCCAGGGCCAAAGGCATGTGGGGTGGAAAGCAGGGAGCGTTTATGGAGGAGCTGGGAGCTCAGCTTGGCTAAACCATGGGGTCAAAAGCTTCACTGGTGGAGGAGGTCAGGCAGGAGTGGGGTCACAAGGTGGGCAGGAGGGGGACCTCAGCCACAGAGAGCTGAGCGTGCCAGTGACGGCTTAGTAGGGTAGAGGGGGGCAAGGAAGGCTGTGACCCCGGAGGGAACACCGCCAGGCCCGCACCGTCCTCGGCGGGGCCCGCGGGGACTCAGGCTGTAAGTGGCATGGCAGGCGGCCAACTGTCCTGAAAGGGGCCTGGGCACTTGCCACCGGGTCTACAGGCCAGAGCACAGCAAACCAGGAAAGAAGGTCACCCGCTCGCTGTTTCCTGGCTCCTGGCTGGGAAGACGTTTCGATTTTCCTAGGAAGGCACCTTGGCAAAGTCCTGTCTTGCCTCGGGAAAGGAACGGGAAGGCTCTATCCCTCTTGCTGTCAGGGCAGCTCCTGTGAATTCGGGGAGTCTGGGCGTGAGCTGCCGCCAGCCCCTGGAGGGTTAACTGGGTCACAGTTCCTCAGGGCAGCACCGCGTGAGGCCCCCATGAAGCAGGTCGGGGAGAAAATACAGGTCAGCCCCAGGAGGGAAAAAAACCCACAGTCATCTGAGTAAGACACCTTCATGAGCTTTGTCCGGAACAAATCGTGAATACCATGCCTAGCACAGTGGGCCAAAGGAACTCAAAGACCCCTGGGATTCTGTCTGCATGTGTGTGCATTCCGTGCGTGCGTGTGTGCGCTGTGGATGTATGTGTGTTGTGTGTGAGCCCTGTCCCTGCCTATGTGTGCATTCGTGTGTGCACTTGCATATGTATGCACGTGTAGCTATGCACACGGGAGCGTTTGTGGTGTAAATGTGTACACGTATGTGTGCGTGCTGGTGTGCCCCTGTGTGTGTGCAGGCTTGTGCATATGTGTGTGCACGCATATGGGTATATGCAGACGCGCGCTTGCGCGTGCGCGCGCGCGTGTGTGTGTGTGTGTGTGTACACATTTACCTAGAGATTTCTTTGAGGGCCGTGTGAGATGTGATGCTCAGCTCCAGGCCAGACTAAGTGACAAAGGAATCACAAATGTGGCTCAGAACAATTTGTGGCTCTGCTGTTTTCATTCCGACCTTAATGATTTTACATTAACGTTCATGAAGAAGGTCTGTCTGCATTATCACTCAGCCCTCCTAACTGCCCACTCGGGCATCGGACGTTCGGGAGGCATGAAGCTGAGTTCTGATACCTCCGACCTGCTTCTCCCCTGTTTCCCTTCTCTTCATCCCCCGGCGCCCAGGACACAGCCTTGGCGTGGTCTCCATGTCCCCCATAGGCCTGTATCTCAGTTCTCCGTCCCACAAACGTCCCAGACCTGACCCTGTCTCTGTATTCTGCAGCCGTGGCCTAGGTCAGGTCACCACCACCTCTGAGTGGGGCTCCAGCTTCTGTTCCACCCCTGGCACCGCGCTCCGCCCACAGCACCACGCCCCGCCCCCGGCACTGCGCTCCGCCCACAGCAGTGTTCTAGTGACTTTCCCGTGTCCACCTGGGCGCGGTCCTCAGCTCATGAATTTCCAGAGTTTCTCCTCAGTGTCAGAGCCAGGGGACCACAGCCCCTGCCTGCCACCCTTCCTGGCTTCAGCCGCAAACCGAGGTCGCTTCTGCTCAGGCTCTTCGCCCTGAGTTTTCCTGGGCCCCAAATTCCCTTCTGTCACCTTTGCCAGGCTGGTTTCCTGGGAACCAACTCTGGGAGGAAACACCGTTCCAGACAACCATCCATGCCCATCCTTGCCTGTGCTTCCACAGCGTTCGGAGCTGTTGGACATTGTACTGTTGGTCGGTTTTTGCATCCACAGGTAGCACGTGAGCTCCATTAAGGCAGGACACGGCTGTGTTACCTCCCTGGTGCACAAGGCAGCACTGGCACAGGGTAGAGACTCAGGCAACAAGTCGACAGGTGGGCGCCCCGGAGAATGAGCCATCCCTAGGGAAGGCGGGACCAGGGAGCCGAGGCCCAGTGAGGACCAGCATTTGCCCGTGGCCGCACAGCTTCCCCGTGGCAGAGTCTGGACATAAGCGTGTCCTTCTGAGTCAGAGCCAGCACTCCATTTGACAGTGCTACACACAGTGTGGGCACAGAAGATTCTAGATTGTTCTTCTCCCTGGCAGCATTCGACTCTCAGGGCAGGAAGCCAGTTGGCTTCAGAGGCTGTGCGAGCCCCTCCCCGCCGGCCGGGTATTCCTGGCCACAGCTGCAGAGTCCGACTCCGTCTAATGGCTGGAGAACTCACCCCAAGTCTCCATAGGGAAGCTCATGAGGCCGCGTATGACCGAGGCTTGCTCATGACCGAATATCATACTGTTCTCCGGACCATTCAGCAAAGCTTCTGTCTCTATCTATCCCGTGGTTACTTCCATGCAGATCTTTCGGACAAAAGCAGTGTGCACGTCACCCACCTGGCTTGATTCCCGCCCCTCCCCCCCACCACACCTTGTAGCAGAAGAATGACTTTTAGCCCCGCAAGGGAAATCGGCAATTTCCCCAACAGGGCACGACTGGGCAGCGGCGGGAGGATTTGCCCGAGGTGCTAGCTCTCGCTGCAGCCGTTCTAGAACTGAGCGAGGTGCATCTGCCCGACTCACTTCAAGGCAGTTAATGAATTACAACCGCATCATTACCTCTGCATGTTGGTTTTAAACACATATTTATTCCTCTCTGGCTCAACGCTTCCTCTCCAGAGCGAATCGGGGCTGCCGAGCGGGTGTCTTTCTGCTTCTCCTTCTCTTTCTCCTTCTCCTCCTCCCTCTTGTCCTCGTCCTCTTCTCCCCCTCCTCTGATCCTTTTGATAACATCTTTATTTTAACGTGGCTGTGCCTTCTCGCTGAGACAGACCAACCGTGGCCGTCCTAACGGGCATGAGCGGCTTCTTCAACATCCAAACGCATCGGGTCTGTGTAGACACAGGTTCCCATCCTAGCCGGGATACCGCCTGTGAGTTGCCTTTCTCCTTCTTTTCTTTCCAGTCTTCTCCAGGGGGGGCGGGGGGGGGGGGGGAGGGGGGGGGAGCAAAAAAAAAAAAAGTGTGATTTCCTCGGACGTCCGTCTTCCCTTCCTCTCTGGTCGCAGCCTTTCGATGCAGTAAGTGAGGAAGGAACTGGCCCGCACCTGAATTACCGTACTGTACAAGGGAATTTAATTAAGAATATACACATTAGAATTTCAGTGGGATTGCCTATTTAATGTTACTTTATTAAGCCCTCTATCAAACCCTTTTTTATGTATATCAGTTGATATACAATTAATCTGTTCTCTTGTGAGAAACAAAAAATAGCACCTGAGGTGGATGAACAGTGTCAGATGATAATAATTATAAGCAGCTGTTCCCCGGTAGCACCTCTGGCCTACATGGGGGATGCTGTGAGCTACCACTCCTCACCGCAGCCCACCTCATTAGACTTGACCTTCCCAGCTGGGGATTTCATTTGTGTTTTTTTAATGGGTTTGTATACGGCAAATCACAACACCTTATGAGGACGGAGTCTTTGTAGCTGTAACAAAAGCGAGCAGGCGAGTTTACAAAAAAGCCGACGCGGCAGCCGGCCGGCGGGGGGAACCGCCGGGATGCAGGTAACTTTTCAGCCACTGGCTGGGGCAAGGCGTGCCACCCCATGTCCTAGCTGAGATAAATGCCTTTCCTCGGCTTTGAAGCGCCTCTGCCCCGGTGCAGCCACCAGCAGTTAAACAGTAATTGCCGAGTCCCGATCGCGCTGCCGAGCCCGGCGACAGCCCGCTTTACGCGGCCGGAGCGCCACGGCCACGGGAGCCCGGGCTTGCAGCAGCGCCCAGACTCGGCAGACGCCCCGGCCGCACCGGGGACGCGGGCGGGAGCGCGGATCCCGGATACGCTTGGAGGCGCCCCGGCGAGGTGGGGGAGCCTTTGAAAGAACATCTCTGGTTTTCTTTTCTTTTTTTTTTTTTCCCCCTTTCCGTTTATGTTTGTAATAAACTCACTCTCATACAATTAGCCTCAATTGTTTTTATATCTTCGGAGGCAATAATACAGGCAGCCTGGGGAATACGGTAGTAATCCGTATACCTGTGTTCATTTACCCAAATCACTATGGTTACAGCCAGGGCAAACTGTTTACTGTGAGAATCCGCGAGCCTCTTTCCAGCTACTAATGACCTTTCTGTTCCTCCAATAACATCAACAAACCGGGAGGCTGCCCACACCATTAAAGCCAATTGCCTCTCAAGTTACTGAGGGACTGGGCTGCTTCCTCGTCTATTTTCTCTCATCTGATGTAACTCACATGCCACTTTCTTGTCTTTAAAGAAGGGGAAAAACTGTGGATTATTGATTTGCTTCTGAACAGAAGACCAACCTAAAAGCCCCGATGAATTGTCACTCATTATTGAAATTACTGAACACTAATTAAACTGGCAGCTCAAATCCCAGCAGGCTACACTCATCTGAAGCTGAAATTCAGACACTTGGGCAGTGGAAGAGACACAGCGTTAGCAACCACCGGGATTGTAATAAGCTTTGCATTAATTTTTGCTTCTTAAAGGCGCATGGTCCTGTTTGCGGTGGCCTGGTTGTGCGGCCAAAGCCTCTTTCCTTTCTTTCTTTCTTCTACTTCTTTTTTTTTTTTTTTTCAGGAGCTGGCGACTCGGGTCTGTTCTAGAATTTGGGAGTCTGTTCCCCTGTGAGGGAAGAGCTTGTAGCCTGAGAGTGCCTGAAGCAGAAGGAAGAGAGGTGTAGTTGGCACAGGCCAGGCTGGAAATTCAGATGGCTCCAGGAGAGGAAACTGAGTCACACTGGCTGGAGAGTGACAAAGCAGTCTTCCCGGGAAATGAACGATGCCAAATAGCGTTTCCAATCCATCAAGTCTGATTTACTCTCTAAAATCTGCCTTGGCCTATTTTCAGGGCTGTACAAACTTCACATAAATTATGCATGATCATGGCTAATGCGTCTCTCCTTTGACTCTGCCGGAGTGGTAGCCCCTCGTTCGCTCGTCTTCAAAGGGGAGCTGGTTCTGGGGAACGGGTTGGTCCAAAGCTGAGATGGAGAGCTAATGTCTCAGAGTCATGGGAAAAAGCAGAGCTAATGGGCCGCAGGAAGGCCCCTGTACAAGGCCATTGCCTGGGCGTGAAGGGGATGGTGGCTGGCGGTCTCTTGGCCAGGCGTGCTCAGACAAGGGGGTCTTGTCAGGGCTGTTTCTTTCTTTCTTAAGAGATTTTTTTTAAGAGTAGAGCTATGCCAAGTGCACAGAGGCTTTATTTGTAAGGGCCAACAATTGGAAACCACCCAACGGTCCATCAACAGGTGCATGGACAAACAGACTGTGGTGTGCACACAGGGGAACACCACTTAGCAATAAAAAGGAGTGAATCATTGAAACGGCCAACAGAACTGTGGGAGCCAGCATTCACACTATAGTATGAATTGACGTGTCAGATCGCTTTCTCCAAAGTCACGCAAATGTGCATTTTAATAAGTATGCAGAGGATAGAAATGAAGAAGTGTTGGAGGCAGGCAGGGGCATGTCCAGAGAGGACTCGGGGGGCAGGGATGGTGTTAGGGTCCTGGGGAGTCGCTAAGGGAGGAGGTGGCCCAGGCTGTGTAAACCTTAGATGACAGCCATAAGTACAGAACCATCGTAAAAACATGCGTTGGAAGCTTAAAACTGTTGGAAATTCCTGAGTCTTTGTTGAAAGCCGCCAGTCCCAGTCCTTGTGTTTCTCAGGGTATGGTGGGTCCGGGCCTCGCATGGGACAGTAGGCACCATGTGGAAGAAGCTGGTCACGGTGGTCGGTAGTCAGCCCAGGATCCTCGGGCAGAGCACGCCGTGACCTCGGAGGCCCTGCAGTCTCAGGCAGCTGGCCCACCCACGTCTCTGGGCCTCACTGTCTCAGATGGCAATAAACAAACGGGGCAGAGGCTCCGCAAATCCTCAGGAGAGGCACCTGCTATCACTGCTGTGCAAAACAGGCCTTTGGCAAGGCTGGTGTTTCACTCCCTCCTGGGAAAACTGCTCAGAGAACACAGAAATCAGGCCATGTTTTCAGGCCGGGCCCCTGGGGCCACGCTTTGGGTGTCCAGCTGTCTGACCTTGGGAATGTTCCATAAGCCTTTTTTAATCCTCAGTATCTTCATCTCTGGTTCAGGTTATGATCTCACGTCTCTTGGGTTCGAGACCCGTGTTGGGGTCTGCCCTGACAGCTTGGAGCCTGCTTTGAATTCTGTGTGTGTGTGTCTCTCTCTCTGCCCCTCTTCTGCTCATGCTCTGTCTCCCTCTCTCTCAAATATGGATAATAAAACATTAAAAAAAATTAAAAAAAAGAAATTTCTGATAATAATGTTACACTTAGGATTAAATGACGTAATCTATATAAAACCATCAACACAGTGTGTGGCATGTGATGAAGGCTCAATAAAGACTCTGGGTCTTTGACCCTCAACCTTGAGATTTTCTCTGTGGCTCTGATGGCTTGCACCAATTATATGTATGTTTTGCTCGGTGGCTAGGTGGTTCCCACTCCATGCTACTTGGCAAGGGTCATGACATTCACTCACATCTCTTCACATGCCACACACACTTTCTACCAGTGAGAGATGGGATACTTGGGTCTTCTCACAAAATCTTCTACATCCTTCTCTGTGGGAATATTTATTTACTTATTATTTACTCTTCTGTCTCATTAGGAAGAGAGACTAGCATGTGTCTCTTTTAAAAACCTCCATGCCCAGCTCTGTGCATTCCTTTCCTATTCAACATTTACCAAATAAGTGTTATTGTTAGTTCACGCTCCGTCCCATCCCGTTGCTTGAGACAGCTTGCCAAATTGTGTTGCCTTGATGGTGATAACGAGAATCCACATCTACGGAGCTGCGGTGGCACCAGGAGTATCCTCCTGTTCTGAGTGACACGCACTTAAGGCAATTAATCCTAAAACATAGGCGCTATTAATTATTGTAATTTTATTGAAATGTGGCACAAGGAAGCCAAGCCAAGTTACTTGCCCAAGGTCACACATCAGCGGTTGGGGAAGCAAAACAAATAAACAAGACAAAGATATTAGGTCAAAGAGAAAACAAATTTTATACAGCAAAATGGAGCCAAGTGACCATAAGGTAAATAGATTTTGTCTTTCGTGGCCATCAGAGTTAGCTCATGAGTAAAGGTCTGTTTTCCCGGGCATCCAAATATATGGAGACTAGGATCAGTTACGAGATTTACCTTGAATGTAAAATGCAAAAGTACTGGTTTCTTGGGAGAAGGACAGATTTTCATTGTGATGAATGTTAGGATCCCCACATCCATACTGATTTCCAGGTAAATGCTGACATTCTCATAAGGACGGTATGGACTTGTGGGCATCTCAAAACCAAGGAATAAACAAAGCAGAGAAAGATACCCAATTCTATTTAATGTTATTTCTCTTCTTCTTTTGAATAACCATTGTGCCTTTCAAGTCAGACATTTTGTCTTCACCTCCACTATTACTTCCAAGTCATGGTAGTATAGTAAAACCTTGGATGGCGAGGAGCTTGCTCTGTGAGAGTTCCACAAGATGACCAAACATTTCTAATAAATTTTAACTTGGTAAACAAGCGATGTCTTGCCATACGAGTAGTACATGATCCCAAATGTCACATGATCACAACTGAGCCAATGGTTCTCCACCACCTCCGCCCCCTCCTCTCTCTCTCTCTGCGAGATTGTGGGTGATCATCTCCTATGCTCAGATGCTCTGTCTCAGGCCATGGTGTTTGGAAGAAATCAGTGATATTTCAGAATGATGGAAGGTGCCCACAACTGGCACTGGTGTAGTTTTTTGTCACTTCAAAACACCTATGGCCAGTCCTCTGCTTTTCCAGACAAGAATAGACTTAGGAATGCTTTGCTTCATTCTAGGTCATTGGATAGGTTCCTTGTTAAAGTTGCACGAAAAGAAAAACATTCCATTGGGTCAATAGATAGCAGTGATTCCGTTAGTGATAGTGAAAGTTGTCCTACACAGTAAACTTCCTCTCTCTTGTCTCTCTCGCACCAGCCATGAAGGTTTTCAAAGGTAAAGTGCAGGTTAATCTGTTTATTGTTCTTTATATTTTGTATTTTCTTTATTATTTTGCTTTCTATTACAGTATTGTAACCACTTTTATATGAATATTTTTGGGTTGTGGAACGAATCATCTGAGTTTCCATTATTTCTTGTGGAGAAATGTGCTTTGATATACAAGTGCTTTGGATTACAAGCATGTTTTCAGAACAAACTATGTTCACAAACCAAGGTTTTACTGTATTTTATACATGTCATCCACAAAGTGTATTCAAAGTGGATCACACTGTTGCTAGCTCAATCTGTACATATTCTGACCCATTCTTTCCCTTCCTGAATGTAGAGTACTATCTTTTATTTCTAGTATCTTAGTGAAAAATCTAAAGATTTAGATGTACGTTTTAGCAAAGACTAAATTTGAATGGTCAAGAATCTTAGCACACTTTTATTTCTTCCCAAACCTTCCCCTACCTCCCACAGCGTTGCCTGGAAGTTTATCATGAACTTATTGATAGATACTTGTCTTAGTCAGCTCTGGCCCTTGTAACAAAATAACCCACACGGGGCATCTTAAACAAGCAGCGGACATTTCTTTTCTCAGGGTGCCAGAGGCTAGATGTCCACTGAGAGCTTTATTCCTGGCTTGCATACAGCCACTTTCTCACTGTGTGCTCATATGGAGAGAGGGAGAAAGGGGGAGAAAGAGTGGGAAACAGAGAGGGGGCTCTCTTATATCTCTTCTTTAAAGAACACTAATGGTATCAGACGAAGCCTCCACCCTTATGATCTCCTTTATGCTAATTACTTCCTTAGAGGCCTCATCTCCAAATATGGGCACACTGGGGGTTCTGGCTTTAGTGTATAAACTGGGGGAGGGGCACACAGACATTCATTCCACAACATATGCCTAGAAGTTAACACCTCGATCCTTGTGGCATTATGATTATTCTAATTTTATGTCAGTTTCTTTTTGTCCTTTTTCCTAAGGTGTATGTATTTATGTACTTATTTTTTGCTGTTCACTATCTATTCCTAAATTTCATTACTTGCTTTCTAAGTTTTGTTTGGTTTTGATTTTTTTCTGCAGTGCATCCCTAAGCATTTTCCATCAGGGATCTGACTTTCTGATTTCTTGTCTGCCTGAAGAACATCCCTATTTTAGTTTCAATATTGAACGGTAACTTGAATGAATACAGAATTATAGGGCTACAGTGGTCTCCCCTCAGTATCTTGAAGATGTTATTGTCTCATGTTCTGTTGAAGCTGATGAGAAGTCAGCTTGAAGTTGGACTGTTATTTTGTAGCTGCTCTGGTTTCTGCCTGTCATGTGCTGAATTAGTTATTTTTCATCCTTGACTCATGAGGTATGTAGTCATCTACTGAGCTCTCAATTTCTAATTGGCTTTATTTCTCATAACTGTCTTCTTGTTTTGTAACCACCTAGTCTCTTTTAGTCACTACTTGTTCTCACTTCATATATATTAATCTATACTTTGTCTCATGGAGGCTTAAATAAGTTTGCTCTGCTGTCTCCTCTTGGTGGAGTCTGTTGACTCAGCCAAGACACTGGCTTCATGCACCTGCTGCTCTGCTTTGGGAAATCCTCTTCCAGGAGATGCTTTTCTTTCAAACTCTGAGCTAGGATAACACCCCTCTGGAATGAATTGGATGCCTCTTCCCCCCCCCCCCCCAACTGCCACTCCAGGAACTGTTGAAGCAGCCAGCTGTCTCCAGCTGCCACAGAAGCATCCCTTGCTTTCTGCTACCTTGCATGGGACACCTGTGCAAGTTCGCTTATCTTTGCTAACATAGGAGCCAACCAGCAAGTGTGGGGGCATTAACACCCAAGGGGGCAAAGCCTGACTGATTGGAGACGGGAAGCAATGAATAAATGTTACCGTCTTCTTTTCCACAGACAACACCTTCTAAGGTACGTTCTTCATGACTCCTCAGTCTCCAAGATTGAGCCGTTGTTGTTCACACTAGGGACCAGCTCAGTGACACACCTTTGTATTGGCTTTCTGACTCAATAGCAGTTCTCTGTCTTGGCAAGCAGATCACCTATGCCAGGTGTGAGGGATGTGGCTGGGCATGGCCACCTGTCAGTGTTCAGACTCCCCTTCCACTATGTCTCTGAACCTTACCTGCAGATCCCGGAACCCTAGTCTCCCATTTAGCCCTGCTGTGAAGCACAAAGTGGCAAGAATCTGACCCACTAACAGCTTCTGAGAACAATTTATTGGGGAATACCTTCCAAGAGACAGAAACATCTTCCAGCATATGACTGAGGCAAAGAGTCATGGCTCTGATTTCTCTCCCAGTGTCAGTTCCTGCTAAGACTCAGCTTAGATTTTATCATCTACACATTTCTTCCCATACCCGAGACCCATATCACCCTCAAAGCTCCCCTGGGGTATAGACATTTTAGCGATGATTCCTTGTGTAGAGAAGAGGCTCCGAGGCTCTGAGACTTTCCCAGGTTCCCCTGCTGGTAGCCGGGTCATCCTGGTTCCGTCTGCCTCCCCTTGAAGTGTCTTTCTCTCTCACTCTCCAGCGAGAACATGTCTGATTGCTGTGCCCGGATGTGCACGGTGGGGGCAGGCACAAGATGTGGGCCCGTCCTCGGGGAACACACAGGCTGGTTGGAAAGAAAGGACTTACATGTATAGAAAGCAATGCAAGGTTACTGGAACTATAAGGCAAAGGCATAGGATCTCTTCTGAAAGTTCTAGAGAAACATCCAAATGCCTGGTGGCTCACAGGGGAGGTGGCCATGGGAAGGCTCTTGGGGGTTGGTTCCGACAGGTCCCAAAGCACTTGAAGACGTTTTAGGGTATTTCCCTGTCTTGCTACTTAAATGAGAGAGACTGTGTGAGAACAAACACACTGAATAGGGGGGCAAGACCGTAGGGCAGGGCTTGCTGTTAAATGAGCGGAGATGGGCACAGAGCCGACCCAGAAAGAAATTTTTAAAGATAGAGTTTAGAATTAAGATAAAATGCAGCTCCAGCGGTTGTTCTGAACAGCCCTGTCGGGAGCCTGGAGAGGCAGCTATTTAAGCATCGGAGAGAGACTAAAGGCTTAAGTCTAATCTCGGTGCTGCACTCAGACTCTGCAAGCTCAGCTCCGCAGGCCACGGGCATGGGTCGGGGCGCAGGGGATGCCGCCATCCAGGCTGCGAGCTCAGGATGAGCGGGAGCCCCGCCGAGCCCAGCCTGGCAGCCCTGTTTGTGGGCTGCACCCTCCTCAGAGTGGGGCTTGGTGGCTGAAAGGCGCACCGACGGTACTGAGCTAACCCCACTTGCCCAGATGGAAAAATTGGTTGCCACCTGGAGCCCCTCCCCAAGACTGACGCTGTGTGAGATTTTAAGAAACCAAACCCAAGGCAGGAGTTACCCCTTGAACCCAAAGTCCCTTGCATGGCATTCTCATGTCCTAAAACACCTGAAGGTAGCCCTTTAATGTGAGTGCAAAGGGTGGGCTTGAAAGACAGAACAGCCTTTCAGAGAAAGAATCTGTGAAACATCCTGGAGAAAAGAGAGACAATAGGTTTTTATGGGTCCCAAGCGCAGTGAAGGGTGTAAAAAGCAGCATGAAAGTTTTCCCAGGGCTCCTTACTGAGTGAGGCACCCTGACCCTACAGATGGCAGAGAAACATCCGGCGTGATCAGGTCACGGGCTTCACTTGCCAAAGGCAGGACCATTCTGCATGCATCTGGCACCCCCAGTCCAGGGTTCCCCAACCTTCTCCTGGAGGAGGCTGAAGGGGAATAGGTAGGGGGTGTCTGGAGCCCACGAAAGGACAATAACAGATAATTCCATCCTGTGTGATCCTTAGGCAGCCCAGGTGGAGGCTGTCTGTTGGTGACCTGGCCGCACGCCCTCCAAAGGCAGGTGCAGGGAAGAGCCCATCTCTCCGGCAGGGGTCCTCCTAGCACCTTGGCAGGGGGCTCTGACCTCACAGGTGGCCTCCCCTTCATCGAGGTGATGACTTCTGTCCCCACTTCCAGGAGAGGTTGAGGGACTCTCTTAAGGTCGTGTGAGCCTAACTGAGCTGCTCCTTTGCATCATGGGAACTTCTCTGGCATCCTCACCCTTGGGCCATTTTCTAGCAGATTCTAACTTCTGCTCCTATCTGTACCTATCTCACTCTGATCTTTATTAGTGGGGACCAAAGTCTGAATTGGGGGAAAAAAAATCAATCACCTTTTTCCGTTAGGACCCACATCCACACAGACCATCTTGGCAATGTCCTTTGGATATGTTTAAATAATTAGAACTACAGATTTTCACTTTGAAAGTTCTGTCTTCTTAGGACATGAACAGATGGGGATTTTAAAAGAACCATGAACTCAGGTGGATTTGGGGCCCATTCATTTTTATGGATGATGTTCCTTTGCTCTGGCTACCACCTGCTGGAAAGTGGGGTGCTGGGGTCTCCCACAAAAACCATGTGGACAGCTGAGAGATTGGCCACCTGTCAGGAGCTCCTCAGGGAAGCAGGAGCCTCCATGGGGCAAATGTTCTGGTCTTTTCTGGTCTTTTCTTTCCACCCACACTAGTATCAGAGCAGTTACGCACTTCCTGGCAGTGAGTGAGGTGAGGCATGAGGCTTCTGGACCTGAGCTCTTCTCTGTATCCACCCCTCAGGTGAGCGCTGAGTGAGGCTCAGCTTCAACCAGAAAACACACAGCTCATGACCAGCACTGCCCAGTAAAAAAGTGAGGTGAGTCACCTGTGTAATGTTACGCCTTTTAAAGGGCAACAGGGTAAAAATAAAAAGAAACAAAATTGATTTTACATTTAATTCAATGTATACATAATATTAAGTCAACATATCATCAATATTGAAGTCATAAATGAGATATTAAATTTTTTTTCCAGGGGCGCCTGGGTGGCTCAGTCGGTTAAGCGTCCGACTTTGGCTCAGGTCACGATCTCACGGTTCGTGGGTTCGAGCCCTGTGTCGGGCTCTGTGCTGACAGCTCGGAGCCTGGAGCCTGCTTCAGATTCTGTGTCTCCCTCTCTCTCTGTTCCTCTCCTGCTTGTACTTTCTCTCTCTCAAAAATAAAGATTAAAAAAATGTTAAAAGTTTTTTTTCTCCCCACATGAAATTTCTGGAATCTGGTGTGCATGTTACGCTTAGAACACATCTCAGTGCAGCTAGCTTGAGTTCCAGTGTTCTGTGACAACCTATGACTAGGGGCTTCCATGTTGGGCTGAACAGTTCTAGATGAGGCTATTCTTCCAATGTTCCACTCATACCAGTGTTTTCCCCAGAGCCTCCCCTGGACGCCCCTTCCAGACAGTCCTGCTCACAGGTGTTCTCTGGCCAAATACACTAGAGGAAGCTCACCCATCCCCCACAGACCAAAGATGCACACTGATGTGCTGTAGCCAAATGCTTTGAGTTTATTAGGCTGCAAAATCCTTTTATCACAACACACCTGGTGATACTGCACAGAACTAATGCTCTGGAGCACACTTTAGGAACTGGGCTTGAGGGGAGAAAGGCAAGGAGACTTGAGTGAACGTGCCCTTGTTATTGTCATGGCTTTACTTCCCATTCTAGCGACAGAACCCTGACTTAACTCATTCCTTCAACAAGTGTTAGCTGCCAAGTTCCCATTGGGCCAGGTGCTGTCCGAGGTGCTAGCACAGAGGTGGTGCCCCAGAGAGAGCCTCTGCCTTCATGGGGCATCGGGTCTGGTCAGGGAGACAGGCAGCCATGAGTATGTGATATGGTTGTAACATGTGCATGAAGAAGGAGTTCGAGATTTCTGGAGGTGGGTGGGGCTGCTCGATTATGCAGGCGATCAGGACAGGTCCTCTTGTGAAGGCTTCATTTGGGCAGATTGATGAGAAGTGTGATGAGGGGAGAAAGGTAGGGGCGTAGTCCAGGGAAAAAGGTACTTGGGAAGAAGGCACAACAGGTGCAAAGGTCCAGAGATGGGAGGCTACTTTAGGACTTTAGTGGGTGGACATGTTTGACAAGGCTCATGGACCATTATTGATGCCCCAAATCATTCCTTCGGGAGCGCCTCGATATCTGGGCTCCTTCTACACATCTCTTGGTCTCTAAATTACCCCATTGCCCATTCTAAATGGCTTAGAATGCAAATCAGAACCCCAGAACTGTTAGAACCTCCAAATGGGAGAGAACCTGAGTGTACTATCTCCCCTTTTATGTATGTTCTCATGCTTCTGCCTGAAATTTTGGCACCCTCTCTGCAGCATTCTGCTTTGCACTGGAAAATATCTCTTGTTTCCTCATTTTTATTTTCCTTGATTATTTATTATATAATTTTTGTATAAATTATATATGTAATTGACTTCAGGTATAAATGATGTATGCTTACACTTGGAGTTTACTTTGTGTCAAGCATTGTTGTTCTTATTATCTTTATATAAATTTTTGATTTTTTAAATCAAAATATTTATCTTGATATTTGTTAATTTGTGCATGATTTTGACTTCTTAAATCATTGCATAAAATATCATTTCCCTTGACTCCTGTTTGGGCTGCCTCCTAGACTTGTGCACCCAAGGTGAGTGTCTTGCTTATCTCACTGAGTCTGGCCCTGCTTCTAAGAGATTTTCTGATATTGATTCACTTAGTCCATGGCACTGTGGGTCAGGCACGAGCCCTTGGGGAGGACCCGGGTTATGGGCCATGGGCATCAGGAGCATTCTAACTCTGCCCCTAACTTTCTCTGCCATCTGTGTGCCAATCCTTGCCCCTCTCCAAGACCCAGAATTCTCATTTGCACCAGAAGTTTGGCCACAAGCAGTTCTTTCTAAATGTCCCTGGGGATTCTTCTGGAGTTGTCTTTCCAAGGTCATCTTGAGTCAGGAAAGATGAGACTAGTACCCCAACTGCACTTCTACCAGAGAAGCCTTACCCTTGTCTGGGTTTCATATTGAGTTTCTTATGATATTGGGATTTAAGTAAAGGTTCTGATGGCAATGATGGTGATGTTGATGATGTGTGATGATGGTGGTTATGGTGGTGATGATGGTGATGATGGTGGTGATGATGGTGATATTGATTATGGTGGTGAGACTGAAAGGGAAATAGGAGACAACATGTTCTGTGCGTCTTCATATGTCTCTTATAAATAAATGGCTTTGTTGTCAAGCAGGATACACAGGTGAACTTGCAATCCAAACAATTTTACTACTTCAAAATAAGAAATATGCAAAGTCCTTTAAGAGAGTGACTATCAGAAGTGACTTTATAAATAACTGTATTTGAGAACATCAGTTATAAATTAGGGTGAATTTGGAATTTCCTTTTCCTTCCTTCCTTCCCCCACCCCCTTCTCTCTCCCTGAAATCTTTGTCTGGAAATGAATCTTCCTGAAGATTTAACGAATAGCCTTATCATATGGCTGTTGCTACTAAGAAGTAAGGCAAGGGGTTCTGACACGCATTCGGGTGCAGACATGAAGTTTGTGCCAAAGTAATTATTATCGCCCGTAGTAACAAGGGGCCCTGATTTAGTTCAATGTTTTTCTCTCTCCTCCCCTCATGTCACTGCTCATGAGATCCCACGCGATGGCCTTGCCCTGACCTTCTCTGGTCTTCTTTTGAAAGCCAGGAGTTCCATCTGGGTGAGAGGAAGGAGAGGCCTCACGACACCATCCCTGTTCAGATCCCCAAGATGTGGCCTCAGTGTCAGTACCGACACTGAGGGCTGGATGTCTTGGGGAAAGGGGGAGGTGTCCCCAGGAGACAAGGGCCCAAGCAGTGACTCTGAAGGGCTGAGCGGCCCAAAGCAGGGGCTGTGCCTATCAGGAACAAAGCAGTGTTTTACCTCTGGCCATGCTCAGGACCCGCTGAACTCCCTCTGATTCAAGGTGTCAGGCCACCTCATATGGACCCTCATGCCTCATCCGGCACATCTGAATGATATCAAATATTTATTGGGTTCCCTCCCCCCCCACAGTGCTGTGATTGGCTGAAAGCCTCCACCCAGAGGGCGACAGCAAGCTGGCAGGATACAGCAGTGGCACCAGGGTATTAGCAGGGGGGGAGTGTGGCCTGGAGACCCCAACCTTCCTAGAAGAGCTTCCCTGTGCCGGCTCTGAGACATCAGCTTGGAGAGGACACTGGCATTTAGGGACAGCCAGAGCTTAGTCAGTGCTTGTGGGTCAGGGCAGAGCAGGGCAGGCCGGGAAGGCGGTGGGTCAGGGCAGAGTAGGGCAGCCTGGGAAGGGGGTGGGTAAGGCAGAGCAAGGCAGGTCCAGAAGGGGCCTACCAAGTCAGGGTCTTTAAGGACTTGTGTGGACAATCCTGTGCACTGCAGGGAGCCAGAGAAGGCTCAGACCCTAGAACACCATCCTGCCGCCCCCTACTTTGCCCTCATCCAAAATAGTCCCCTGAGCGGGGCAAGAATGTGCACTGTGTCGGGAGCAAACATGTTGCCTCCAAGGTAGGCAAGACTGCAAGGTATGGGGAAAGGAAGTCGCTTGTTCGCTATGTGATTCTGAGCTAGTCACTGAACCTCTCTGTCTCAGTTTCTCCATCTGGGAAATGGAGATGACCAGAGTGTCCGCTTCAGCGGGTGTGCTGAGTGCTCAAGGCGGAGCTGGCTTCACGGGCGCGAGGTCTGCATGCTCGTCCGGGGCCCTGCACTTCCAGGGCTTGCTACTCGGCTCGCGGGGTCTTAAACTCTTTGCAATTTTCCAACATGGGGCCCGGCATTGTCACCTGGCTCAGGGCCCCACAAGTTACAGAGCAGGTCCCATCAACAGAGAGGAACGAATGCACGGGGTCCGTGCAGCTGGGCTGGCCCAGGGCGGGCCACAGTCCCTCAGTAAAAAGGTCCTGTGATTATCCCCTGGCGAGGCGCCCAGCTAGCGGTGGCCAGCTCTGGCAGGGGTCAGTGAGTTCCGCCTCCATCACTGAACAGGGGGCAGAGTCCAGGCCTGAGTGGCATCCAGCCGTTCTTCCGAGACCGGGAACCAGCCACCGGAGCTTGGCAGAGTATATTGGCGTGGTTTTTAAATATCGCAGCAGTGCGGGAGCGCTCATTTACTGTTCCTGTCTAGGGAGGCCAAACGAGGCCGTATTGCTGCTATGAAACATTCTAAACACAGGACCAGGGCGAGTGAGGATGCAGACTCCCAGAGAAAGTCCTCTTTTCTGGGAGGTCCAGCCCTCACTGCGGGCTGGCCGCCGTGGCCCACAAAGCGCTCTTATGCCCGTTAGGAAAAGGCGCTCCCTCTGGGCGGTACTCCCCCGCACCGAATCCCCATTTGGGGAGCAGGTGCAGGATGGATGTCACACTGTAGCATCCCCGTGTGGGCACCCTGAGTGGGACCTCTGAAGTGCCCGCCTCTGAGCAGGGCGGGGCTGAGCCAGGACGGATTGCCATTAGCAGGGACAGAGAGCCACAGGCCCTCAGCCCCCAGAGCTGGCCCTGGACTTCTGTGCCCGTGGGGTGGAGGGTGTGCTGGCCCTGCTCTGATTGGGAGACTGCTGGCCTGGTACCTGCTGCGGGGGCCTGGGTGGGGCGGGGGGGCGGAGCCTGCCGAGCGCCCGGTCCAAGAAAATATGTCAGCGCCTCTGCTTCTTCTTGGCTCCTGATGGGACAGGTTGGATGCTCCCCAGCCAGACACTTTTGGTCACACCAGATTAAGTGGAGTCCCACTTCAAAGACCTGTCACAGCACAGCAGCTTTCTCCAGTGTCGTGGTGGGTGGGGCGCCGTAGGATTCCAGGCCCGCCTCTCTGGGGCGAGTGAGTCCAGTTCTGGGACTCGCACCTCCGGTCCATGGGGTCAGCGCGTGGGAGGCGATATCCTCCGCTCTTGCTTTAAGCGCATCCCAGGCACCGAGTGAGGGGAACACGGCTCCTCGCGTCTGGGCTCCAGCTGCTTGCTCGTTTGGCCTCCGTCTTTAAGGCACAGCTCAGGGTTCTCATTCGCATCTCTCAGGTTCAAAGAAATGCCTGGCGGACGAGCAGAGGCTCCAGCGTTTAGGCCCTACGTCTAAGTAGCATTTCAATTCTGGTTGGAAAGAAATCTCAGGGATTTCTCTCCTGTGCTTTCTGAGTTCACTCATGGGAGGTCTCCAGTGGGTGCTTTCTCTCTGCCAGGGTGTGGGTTTTTCCACCTCATCTTTTGCAAATAGAGCAGGATCTGTGAGCAGAATCCCAAGAGAGGGAGGCCGGGGGTCAGCGACGGCGGCCCCGGCAGCAGCCTTGGGTTCCCGCTGCTACTATGCCCGGCCGTCTGTCAGTTCTCTCTGCCCCTCCTGGGCTTCTGTTTTTGATAATAACGAGAAGTGAGGAGGCTGCCGATGTCACCGGGGGTTTTGCTAGAGGAGCTGGACCTTCTGTGACCGTTAAGCCTCCGCTGGCAGCCTGATTGGGCGATCCTGTCGAACCCAGAGACTTCGGGGGAATTAGGTGACTGATGGGGGCAGGCCAGCTTCAGCAGGTAACATACGGGGACTGCGAGATAATATGCCTTCTCTGGGAAGAATCCCCACAAACAAACAGATGAAGGTTTAAGTTGTGCTGAGGGTCCGGCAAGAGACCAAGGGCATCACATGGAGATGGAACCCTTCATCCTGACGAGAGGAAAGTGTTGATGGGCAGGAGGAGGCTCTGGCGGCCCAGGCTGGGAGGGAGGTGCGGAGCAGGGCACCTGCCGTGGCCAGGGTTGTGCAGTTAGGGGAGCTGTTTCTGCACACCCCACGGCAGTCCCTGCCTCTTCCTCTTGTGACTGGCCCTTGACAAAGAAAATCCAGGAAGGAAAGAGGCTGCAGAGGGTGGATATTTGAGGAAGTGCTCCTGGGACGGGCCGGACGGAGGGTTCGGACTCTGAAAAGTGAGATTAGCACTAAGGGAATGCGAGTCTGTTCCAAGCCTAGAAAAAAGAAACCATTAGAGACGGGGGGAGAGAATCCCAGAATGAGGAGAGCACAGGACCCTGCAGAGGAGATGTGAAGGGTGGAGGAGAGGAGCCGGGGACCACGAGGAGCGACCCCAGCTCCCGGCACCGGCCTCCCCTCCACCACCTCCTGACACGCACTTGTTCGTCCATTTCCTGTGATGCATTCGACAGATCCCTCTTCAAGAGGAGAACACACAAACCAGAAAACATCGCCTCTTTCCCTTACCAGGGGACCCAGTGTTGTGATATATGGGTTTTGATAACATGTGTGAACTGAGCCTCTAGAAAAAGGTGTAATCTACCTTTCATGTTGAGTTTGACAAAATGCTGATGTCCTCCACCCCCTAAATCAGGAACCACGGCCTGCGGAGAGAGCACCGTTGTAAGAAATGTAAAAGGCACCCTCTTAAAAGTGTTTCTTCCAGCAAGATGGAACCACCAAAGTATCCGCTTTGCCACGCCAAAGAGTGTCCCTCTGGCTTGCTTTGGCAGAAGTCCACTTTTATTCCAGCTGTTGACTTTCAGGCTTTGCTGTGTTCTGAAAATCAACAAACACCACGCCAGGAAGCATGCGCCTCATTTTATCAAATGGTACCCGGCTTGGTAATGGCCTCCCCAGATAATTCGAGCTGATCTGTGGTGATGACCAGGGGACGGCAATGATTGTCATGTTAGTAAAAAAAATCAAAACAATCATGTTACGTCAGTTCTACCATTAAAAGACTTGCTTCTCTGCAAATTTTTGCGCTCAGTAATTAATACTCTGGGGCTTGTGGTTTCCAAGCCGGTTCTCCAGGCACAGAGATGCCACTCACCTGATAATTATTTCAGGAAACCATGCACGAATGAATGTGATTGACAAATGCAGTATTGCTGTAATTGCCTCAAGCAGAGTCGGTGTGAAAAGGAGAAAGAAAGAGGAGAGTTAACTAGTTGTGTGCTTACCTATCAGACAGAAAGTGCCACGGCAGAGAAAACCTGGTTGTTGCAAGACACCTGACTGTTGTACTAATCACATAGCAAGATCGGAACTGGCAGATTGCATCAGGCAAGGTCCTGCCTCATGTCCTAAATGTGACAGTGACCAGGGCTGGGTGTCTTAGAGGAGGGCATGCAAATCTCCCGATGCTCTTCCTGCGGGTGTGCAAAAAGAGGCCAGTTTCTTCCTGATCACAGCCAGCGACTCGCTTACGCCCCCAAACAGAGAGCTCCTGGAAACCCTTTCAGGGCTTAGTTCGGAGGAATCCTAATTACAGAAGTCAGTTCTGTTCTGTAGGTTGGGAGTATCTTTAGTGCCTGGGTGTGATTTTGCTTGGCTGTGGGCTTTCGTCTTTTCCTTGTTCAGGAAGCATCCGGCACCTCTCAAGCAGGAACGTGTCTCCTTCCTGTTGCATTTGCTGTCCTGTGTCACGACGGAGGGCAGCACCCACGGTTCTGCATCCGGGTGCAAAGAATGGATTCAGCGCCGACCCAGCCCTCCGTCTGGCGTTGCAGGTTTCACGACGACGCACAGACACTGCAACTTTATACTGTGCCATTTCTCAGAATGGCGTTAAACTGGTTAATCTTGCACACTTGACTTTCGCTGTTTTCTGCGTGTTCTGTTTTCAACACAGTGCCAGGCACATAGGGCGCGTTCGGTGAAAAGTCATTGGGTTGATCCACATCTTGGTGTAGACAAATCCTTGCCCTTGAGAGGCTCAGGGCAAGACCGGCATCTTGGAGGGACCATCCCACAGTAGAGGAACAAACACGGCCTTTGGGTCAGGCAAGCTCATCCGGGACCCTGGCTGCCACCTGCTGCCTGCCCCGTTGTGCATGTGACACACTGCCCAACTCCAGAGTCATTACTGGAGAACCAAGAGTTGCCCAGAGGCAGCCTTGCCAGAGAACCTCTCCACCTCAGCATTCACATTCATAAAATAGGACTGTTCTTGTCTTGCCCATGTGGCTAAATGTGATCATGTTTTTACCGCATTCAGCGGAGCAGCTGACATTCAAGAGGCATGTGCTAAGTGGGAGGAAAAAGAAAAAGCAAGCTTTAGTATATACAGTATTACAGTTAGAAAAAATAACCAAGCTCAGTGCCTGACTTGGTCTGTGACTTGGTCTGTGACCTTGCTAACAGCTTAATCCCTCCGAGTCTTAGTGCGTTGTTTTGCATATGGTTTAACTTGCTTTGGGAAGCAGAAAATAAAGGCATTAGAGTTGATGGTGGGATTGATTTTCCTCAGTGCCAAAGTGACTGTGCTCCTGATTCTCACAGAATATCAAGCGCTCAGAAAACTACAGAGAAGGGAACGAGTCTCAAGTACACACTGACCACCAAGAAATGCCCACTGTTTAGACTTCAGTCTATTTCCTTCAAATCTTTCACCCAGACATAACTTTTAGCCTGTGTTTTCACTTTGTATTTTTTTTTTATTTTTAATGTTTATTTATTTTTGGGAGAGAGCGAGAGAGAGAGAGAGAGAGAGAGAGAGAGAGATTGAGAGCGCTAATGGGGGAGGGGCCGAGAAAGAGGGAGACACAGAATCTGAGCAGGCTCCAGGTTCTGAGCTGTCAGCACAGAGTCTGACACGGGGCTCGAACCCATGAACCAGGAGATCAAGACCTGAGCTGTAGCCGGATGTTTAACCTACTGAGCCACCCAGGCGCCCCTCACTTAGTATTTTAAATACCCGACTAGTATTGCCTTGTCTGGACAGACCACAGTTGCCAACCATTCACTCTTGCCGAAAATAGAGGTGATTTCCATTGTTGTGATGGGCGCCTTGGTGCATAAAGCATGTTCGGTACTTGAATTTTTTTCCTCACATCCTGCTGGGCTTCCTTATGTCCTGAGCGGAATAGTATAAACCCTTCAAGGCTCTTGGAACATACTGGCAAGTTGCTCCTCTGAAGTGGAACTTTGCACCCTCACCAGCCCCTGGTTCCCACGCTGGCAATGAATATCATCGCTAGCATGTGGCTAACGTCAGGGGTAGAAAATTATTCCTTAAAATTTGTTTACATTTACATTTTTTTGATATCTAGTTGAAGCTGAGCTCCCCCCCCCCACTCCTGCTTATTAGTTATCTGAGTTTTCTCTTTAGTGAATAATTTATGTTCTTTGCCCATTTATCTAGTGGAATATTCAGGTTTTCTTACTGATTTGTAAGAGCCTTTTGCATATTAAGGTTAACCCTTGGTCATATTTATTGCAATTATTTTCATCCGATTTGTTGTTGGACTTTTAATTAAAGATAATCTTATGTATTTATTTTTCAAAGTAGCCCAGGGTGCCGTGCATCTCCACCACAGGGATAAGAATCTTCCAGAGGGAAAGTGAGACTCGGGGCAAAGGGTGGGCCCCATCGGAGGCTGGTGGCTGTGGGTTTTGGGAGCTGGGTATCTCCAGATAATTCCATGAGTCTCCCTGCCCCTTTGGCCTCTGCGTACGCGAACACCGTGGGCAGTTCTTCCTGCTGGAACTTGTACAGGGTGCTGAGTTACTGTTGTGTTTGTTTTTCCCTCCTCACATAAATAATTTGGCGTGGTTTCCATACAAACATTTATTATCTCTTCCAAGTTATTAGCATGCAAACTCAGGGGCATTTCTGTATATGTCAGGGGTGTGAGGAATCAACCGCAAAATAATTAAAAGGCTCGCACACCGCCTGTGGCCTGTGATTACTCTGGAAAGCGGGTTCAGTGCTGGCCCTGTTTTAGTGGCCAGTGCCATGTGAAGGGCTGAATTATATATTCTTAGGAGTTGCTTCGTTAGTTCAGTCTTCCCTTCATCTACAACTCTCGGATGAATACCATCTGGCCTCAGTCACTTATTACAATTTAATTTCTCAATTTGTTCCATCACTCCTTTCTTGATATTTCTATCAGCAAAAAAGGGCCTCTTCCCCTGGCCCCTGTCACCTCGATGAGGGGACGCAGGAACAACCAAGAGCAGAGACAGGGGCTCCTCGCTGCCCGGGATGGAACAAAGTTCTGGGTCCCCTACGCGGGGCTTTCCTTTTGCAGGGTGAAGTGACATGGCACCACGGCACGGGCAGGGAGCCGCATCTGCGCAGGATTACAGGGACGCGTGGATGGAATAGGTTAAATGTCTTGTGATGACAAGGAGCTACCTTCCGTGCAGACAGTGTTTCTGTGAGTTTTCCTTTCCTTGCCCTTCTTGTGCATGTAGTACATTTAAGGAAGTTGTGAATCTGCAAGAAGCCAACATATCTCACTAAAGAAGAAGAAAGAAAGAAAGAAAGAAAGAAAGGTGAAAATTCTTATTATTCCTCCTGAAGTTTCTTTTCCCTCATATGACAAAACTGGACTGTCTCTGGATGACAGAATGTGGAGTGTTCCCATAAACACCCAGGAAAGTAGCACCACAGCAAGAAACTACGAGACAAACCACCTGAGCATTTGGACAAGCTGCGCTCTGCCTGTAAGTGACATCTCGGGCCCTTTGGTGTCCAAACTCATTTTGAGGAACACATCCACCTCCCGGGCTGTGTGTGGGGCCCTTCTCTTCTGCCATCAAGCAGATTCATCACTAAAGCTTAAAATGACCCATAACCAGCGGTGAATTTTGTCCTCTGATAGGCCACACAGTTATTTTAAAGGCACACTGATGCTCCTCGGGTGGTTTAAGATGTTTCCAGTATGACCTCATGGATGCCGGTTACAGCTGGGGCCTTGCCACACTCTGTTCTTCTGAGGACCAAGGCACCGTCCCCTGGCTCAGCTTGCTGGCAGCCTGAGGGCCGTGGCAGGATGTGCCCTTGTGGGCTGACGGCACCCGGTTGTGAGGAAAGCGCATAGCGGGAGGAGGGCAGGCCCGGCCGGAGACACCTGACTGGAAACACTCCTGACGCTCTGCAGGTAAGACTGAGGCTCCAGAACCCCCACCTTCCGGGCCCCATGGGGCCTTGCCAGCTCGCGGCTGACAGAGCCTCTGATACCCCCGCTGCCCAGAGCAGCAATGGGACCAGAGCTCCTCCCCGCAGAAGGGGACATGGGGCCCCGGGCCCTCCCAACTCCCTTCCCACTCACCAGGCTGATTTAGGAGCTGTCCCAAGAGCGTGTCCAAGAGCATGCATCCTGAGTGGAAGGTGTCTTTCCTCCTCAGGACTGCCCCCCAACCCTCAGAACCAGGAGCCCCAGAGGCTTCTGGGAAGATCTCTGCATCCCAGAAGTGGGAGGGCAGGTGTGGGGGCTTACACGGGCACAGGTGAGCCCCACAAAGGGGGCTCTGTCTCTTCTGCTAGGCACCTGGGAGAAGGGGGTGTGTGCATGCATGTGTGTGCACACGTGCATCTGTGTGTACACGTGTGTATGCACACTTTCATCTGTGTGTGCGAGGACATGTGTCGGTGTGCACCTGTATATCCACACACATGTGTATGGGTGCGTGCGTTCATCTGTGTGTGCACGCACATGTGTGTGCATCTCTGTGTGCACACGTGTGTATACGTGTGTGTGCGTTGGCATGCAAATTTGTATGCATAGCCGTGAGTATCTGCACATGTGTGAGACGTGGGTTTGTACGCATAATGCAAATGCGAGTGAGTGTGAGCATGTGGATGCATGTTGGGCGTGAGCATGCACGCGTGTGGGAGCAAACGTGCACGTCAGCGAACGGACCAAAGTTGGGAGCTGTAAAAGCTGTTTTCAGGAAACGCAGGGAAGCAGGATGAAGAAGGGTGACAGGGGAGGGGCGCCTGGGTGGCTCAGTCTGTTGAGCGTCCGACTTCGGCTCAGGTCATGATCTTGCGGTCCGTTCGAGCCCCGCGTCGGGCTCTGTGCTGACCGCTCAGAGCCTGGAGCCTGTTTCAGATTCTGTGTCTCCCTCTCTCTCTGACCCTCCCCCGTTCATGCTCTGTCTCTCTCTGTCTCAAAAATAAATAAACGTTAAAAATAAATTAAAAAAAAAAAAAGAAGGGTGACAGGGGAGGTACTCTTTCTTTTGCTTAGGTGGGAGCTTCAGGGAGGTCTTGTGGAATGGGGGAGGGAGGCACGCCAGAATCTCACAGCCCAGCCGGGCCTCTGAGCAAACGATCTCCGTGTCTTCGTGGAAGCCGTGGTCAGCACAGTGGGATGCGAGGCAGTGGCCGGCCAGGACATCCTGAGCCCTTTGCTGTGCCTCTCTCGAGAAGTGTCATCTGCTCCCAGTGGCTGTTAGAAATCTTAAGATCATGTCTGCAAGTGCCCCCACAGGGCATGGGCGTCACAGACTCTTCACCTGCTCTGTTCCCCTTTCTGCCCGCTAAGAGCTTTCATGGTGCCATCAATGAACCACCGAGGGACTGACAATCTCCCCTCTGGACACGCTGACCTTGCTCGGCCAGGGAGGGTGCTGTGAGTGGGGAGGGTTCCCCCGGAGATGGCTACTCAGAGGGTGCAGGGAGACTCCTTTGGAGTGCTGGGGGGCTCTGCCCTCTGCCCCCACAAGGCTCAGCAGAAGATGGGGGGGGTGCAGGGGCAGTGGGAAAGAGTAGGCCTTCTGGTCACCAGCCACACCGCTGGACCCTCACCCTTCCGCGAGTCATTCCCAGAGCTGGCCGTCACACACCTGGCCTGCTGAACAAGGAAGGTTGTGGCATTCTGCAAAACCTCGGTGCAAGGGTCAAAGTCAGGCAAAGAAAGACAGATACTACATGTTTTCACTCCTATGTGGATCCTGAGAAACTCAGCAGAAGACCAGCGGGGAGGGGAAGGGGGGAAAAAAGTTACAGAGACGGAAGGAGGCAAACCGTAAGAGACTCTTAAATACGGAGAACAAACTGAAGGTTGATGGGGGGTGGGGGGTGGGGAAAGTGCGTGATGGGCATGGAGGAGGGCACCTGTTGGGATGAGCACTGGGTGTTGTATGGAAACCAATGTGACAATAACTTACCTAAAAAATAAAAGAAAAGAAAGAAAAGAGAAAGAGAAAAAATAAAAGTAAAAAATAAACACAGTGCATATTGTTTTCAGGTGTCTGTTCTTTCCTGCTGAGGATGAAAATTTTGTTTTCAGTGTGAGAGCTGTGCTCTTTGTGGCGTTCAGCTTAGGTTTATGACGAGGCTTCTCTAAGAGTGGAAACTGAGGAGCCCATCTCAAAGAGAGACACGGGCTTGCTGGCAGAATGCAGATTCTATTGGTGGCATTCCCCGGGCAAAAGAGAGTCGAGTGACCACCCAAACAGTGTGAGAAGCACTTCGTCATGTACGCCTCTTAACTTTGTCCGTGATGCACTCGTTTATGAAACGAGCCTCTCTCTCCAAATTAAGTCAGGGCATATCCTCCATGAGCATAAGTATTGGTGCATTGCAGAATCAACCCTTCCCAAATGCACACTTAAACCCAGCAGAAAAGCATGAAAAAGAGGTTTTCATCTAAAGGCATATTTCTGTGTTATCAGTAATTCCGGATGCAATGAATGAAAAATGGGAGCTTCTAGCTAGAAGCACCCATCTCCACGCCCCGCCCCCAACCCCCGGGGAGGCTTTGTGGAATGGTGGAAGGGGTCTGGACCCTGGCCTCTGACGTCAAGCCCTGGAGTCTGGCAGTGGGTCTATACCGTGGAAGTACGTGGGCATGGCCACCTTGCCGGCCTGAGGTCCTCGAGATTTGAGGGATCACAGGCCCCTTTATGAATCTGATCAAAGCAAGCTGTGTCTCCTCCGAGGAAAGTCACATCCATGCACAAAACTGTGGTGACCGGGCCAGACGCTGCCGAGTTCTGCGGAGGGTAAGTGACCCCTGACCTGGGTCCTGCCCCGGGTGCCCACTCGCCAAGGATGGGAGGGGGAAAGCGTGGATGTCACCTTTTCTGAGCCTGTTCTGGCCACGTCTCTCTCTCTCTCTCTCTCAATTCTTCAGCTGTACCTCAAGCAAAACAAAACCACCAGAGCTCCGGGCGTGTGGGCACAGGTGTGAGCACGTGTGTACGCACACACACACACACCACGTGTGCACACACACGCCCTCCTGCCTAAACATGGGATCATGTGTGCCTGAACACCCCCCCTTGGCTTTAGTCGTAATCGCCCTAGTTTAGAGAATGATAGCTTTATTGTTCAATAAAACAAGTTAATTGACTCAACCATCCGCATTGGTGGAGGGGAGGTTTTCTGTATGTACCTGGGAAACAGGAGGAGATTGCAGGATAACGGGAGAGGAGGGGGTCCGGGGAAGCAGGGGGGACGCCTCAGCGTGCGTGGGGCAGAGGCCGCAACCTTTGACCTTTTCCCACCAGTCTTTGGTTCTGGCAGCCGAAGGACAAAAAAGACATTTAAGATAATCACGTCAGAAGGGGACGGTTCACGGAGCCTCTTGAAAAATCCTGAAGGTGGAGGAAAGCCCGATGGTCTCTTTTTGTACCCGCACCCCCTCCCCCGTTTTCTCCTTCTCCCCACCATGTACCCTTTGCAAACAGACAGGCTGCGGCCTCTGGGGTGGAAGAAGGGGGTGCCCAGAGGATTGTGATGAGGCGGAGGGCGGAGTGATTTAATTGTCTGGCTCCTTCTGTGCTGGAGAATATCAAACAGATGAGGAAGATAAAAAGGGAGCTCAATAATTAATTTTCATGTTCCTCACTAGCGGGGCCCTCTTCAGGCCCTGTGCCGTGATTATGGGGAAAGGTCGGATTCTGAAGTTTCACTCATTAGCTACGTATTGTACGAAAATACCTGTATTTTCAAAAGGCGCAGTGACAAGAATGGAAAATTTCAGCTATTAAAAATATCCCGGTGTCAGGGACTTTTGTGAAAGAACAAAAACTCTCCGATTCCCTCAGATAAATAATGAAACGCGTGGTTGTTGAGAGGGGAAGGGTCAAAACTTCCCTGTTGACTAAAACACAAGGTTGACTTGAAAGATTTTCAGAAGTTGTTCAAGGAGCCGTGCAGCCAGCTGGGGTGTTTTGCCTTCTAATGAAACCGAGAGGCGTCCTCAGGTTGGCTTTGCCTCCGCACGGGGGACACAGCGGCTTCGCGGGCCGGACAGGAGGCTTGGACACGGGTCCCGCCAACCGCCCGCAGGATGCACGGCATCTGTGAAAAATTCAGTGGCGGTGTCCCAGGCTCTGGGTTTGCATCCAAGGGTGGGTATTAAGATTTAATTGTTTCCGAATGAGCCGCTCAGTTCTCCATCCGAATCTGTGGACAGTGGGCCTGAATCAGCCTTGGAGCCTCCAGAGAGCCCTCTGCATCCGCAGCCACCCCGGCCGGGTCCAGGCGCGTTGGGGGGGCTTTCTTTCCAGAATACCGATTAGCCCAACGTGCAGTTGCTCACAGGCTTAGGACTCAGACCCGGGTACCGTAATTTTTAGCACAAATTATTCAATCATTCAAACACACAAACATTTCAAGGTAATTTCTGCAAATCCCCATCGTGATCTAATTTCTTATTAAGCAGAATAAAGCTGTTTGGCATTGCAATTAATCAGTGTGGGGCTCCGCGGAGCATTTGCTGCAGGGAACTTCCTTTTTTTATTTTTAAAGGAGTATTGGAGTAACGCTCCTGGGGTTTATGCCCCGTGTGTCTTGCGTGCACACGCGTACCTACGCGCTCGCCCAGCCACACACCCACGTGGGCAGGACGCTCGGCCGAGCCTGGCAAAGATAGTCTCAGAGTGCTTTATTTTCGCCACCCTGTTTTGTGCGCACAAACCACTGCCAGGAAAATTGCTAAATTTGCGTGTTATAAAAAAATTCAGAGGTTAAAAGATTGTATCCATTTTAGAATTACCCAGTGTCTAGTTATTAAACAGATCATAAATCATGCTGGCACACATCCTTCCCATTTTGCAAATCTCTCGTCCAGAATAAGAAGCCCCTCGTGAAAGTGTGGGGAGCCATGCCCGAGAAAGGGACGTGGGGACAGAGGAAGGGTGTCCCGCGGCCCCACATCTCCGTTTCCAGGTGCTTTGCACAGACAGTGGCCATTCATCAGGGGCCCCACGGTTGTGAGAGGCGTGCACTCGGATCCCTGAATGTTCCGGGGCAAATGTTACTCAAAGTCTAACAATTCCTTTCAAAGATTTGGATCTAATTTCCAGTTGTGACTGATCAATAAGCAATTTATGAATGACCAATATCGTTCTCAGGGGCTTAGAAAGACAGGTCTGGGTAAATACTCATTCACCAGTAATCACGGCTGCGGGAGGCCGGACCACAGTTAGTAATTTAAGAGGCAAAGCAAAGCATGTGTTTTTATTTAACAAGAAAGATCTCAGGGCAGATAGGGTTATTATTTCAGAAGCAGAAATGACTGCCTTTTGAGCAGAATAAATGGGGGGTCATAATTCTCTAATCTGACCTAATTTTAACAAAGGAAAATGATCTGTTAAAACGTCCCAGAGAAAATACAAATTAGACCAGGTCAACAGTAGGTCAAATAGATAGGGTGCTAAAACATCCTTTTTACTACTTTGTAGCATTTTATGCTAATTCAGTTCCCTTCTCTGTGATAAACAAAGCAAGTGGAAAGTAGCTAGCATCACACAGTGATGGGTCCCTGAGCTACAATTTAATACAAATCTAGTAATTCTATCGCACAACATACCTCGTTCATTTAGGAACCACAAATACGAAAGGCGTACAGGATTGGATTGCTTGCCCCTCCATGCAGGTACCTCGCCTTGAAAACTCCGAAAACAAACGTGGTTCTAGTGCATAAGCCTTACGTGGAATTATGTGGAAAACGCGTTGTTGTCATGAGCAAAATGTTCTCAAGTCCGAGGCGCTGGAGGGGTCACGGGCCCTGACAGCTGACCTTGTAGCGGCCAACGTATGGAGGCAATGTTTTCGCCTCAGAAGGGAGGATCGGGGTTCAGTGCCATTCCCAGTATTCTCCCCAGGGCCCTGCAGGAAGGGAAGGAAGGGCGGAGGGGAGCTATGCATTCCTCCTGACTCAGGGTGAGTGTCATAAAAGACCCTGTCGGGAGAACTCACTTCAGTCCTTCCATGCTCCATCAACCCATTAGGAAAATTTCCTCTTCTCTGCACTGAAAATGAAACCCCATGCCCTGCAAAAGTTGAATTACCCCCGTCTATGATTTCTCTCCTCCTAAGAGAGGGTTTTGTTCACGGTCATCCATCACCGGGTCAGACTGAAGGAAAGATGGCTGGGGCTGCAGAAGTAACGAAGTCTGCCCAAGCTGCATACACCCGCTGGCCTCACTGGGATTAATACGCCTCCCTCTACGCCTCCCTCAGCACCTACTTGACAGCCCCGGGGTGACTCAGGCCCTGGGGGGAGCAGAGTCCTTCGCGCATGTGACATGTTAGTGCCTTTGGTGGGGAGACTTGGCTCCTTGGCTCCGAAGAAAAGGCAGTAAACTGGCAAAAACCCACCAGATGGAAGAAAAAACGCACTCAGGCCTTGAATTGGCAGTAAAGATCAAATCGGTGGTGGTTTGAATCCCTAAAGGTGTGACATTTGGATCTGAGGAAATTCACCATCGGAGACCATATCTCCATGCACAAACGCTTCTTCAGTTTCGATGAAATGGATTCCATTCCATCCAAAGAAAATGGCCGATTCGCGGGCCTGATAGAAAACTCGCGCCGGGCCCTTGAAGTCCCTTGGGACCGCTGAGGCGTCTTCTGCATGTGGAAGGCACGGTGTCTTTAATTCCGTATTTTGGCAAAAGCGGGAACGATTTTTGCAGACTTATCAGTTCTCATCCTACCCACCCATGCTGAGGGAGGAATTTGTTCTAACTGCCTAGTGGACATTCTTACCGGATTTGGGGATGTCTGTATCCTTTACCCAACCTCTCACTTAACTGCGAAAATTGCCTGAGATCAAGCAGCACTGCTGTTGTGGAACATTAACTGTGCTCTGCGTGCTCCCCGTTGGGTGTGTAAGCAGGTGTATGCGTGTCTTCTGCCCTCAGGAGCGTACGGTGTAGGTGGGGTGATGGGGCGAAGGGCCAGCTCCAGCAAGAGGCGCCCAGGCAGGTGCTGAGAATGGACTGAGAGATGAGGGGACGTGGCCAGGGTGCCCAGCTGAGGGGATGGGCAAGCCTCAGGCACTAAGAACTGCTTAGGCCTTTATCAGGCACATTAGTCAGAGGCCTCCCCTGGGCAGTCCTCACCCACAGCCATGCAGAAGGTAACGCCATTGTTATTTACAGAAGAGAAAACCGAGACACAGGGGGGTCAGTAACTTTCTCCAGTTGATGGTACGGGCAGTATGGGTCGAAGCCCAGGCTTTGGGGCACCCAGAGCCCATACCTCTGGCCACTGCTCCCTACCCAGGTAGTAGAAACAGCCCCAGAAGGTACAGGAGTGGGAGGGAGAAGGGTTCCCTGGAGAGGAGGTAAGTCCTTACAAGGGAGGTAAGAACAGGCTTCTCCCCACTGGAGGTGGCTCTTGTGGGGCAGCCTGGGACACGATGTACGAGTCAATAGATATGTCGGAGTTAGAAGTTAGAGCGTGGAGAAGCTTCCACTTTATTTGTAGGTGATAGGGAGCCATTTGAAGTATTCCAAACGGTATCTGAGGCCAGTGACCCTCAGATCGCTGCGGACAGTAGGAATGAATGGAGCCACGTAGGATGAATGAATGGCGACAGTAGGAATGATGGAGCCATGACATCAACGAAATGGCCCAGGAGGGGCTGGGAGCCTGGCAGGGACCCATGAGGAGACAGCTAAAGACGGACTTCCCGTGGGCAGGAGGCCAGGCCGCAGGGAGAGCCGGGATATGGGGGTGGGGGAGGGGGAGGGAGAATAGGAAGAGAGGAGCCCACCTGGAAGCGTGCCCCCAAAGCCCCGCGGCAGGGGCTCCCTTAAGGCCTAATTGACTTTGAGGGACGCTAATTCTGAGACAGCCCCTCCAGGTGCCCTCCTTACCCCCCATCTCCCATGGGAGACACCCCCCTGCACACAGCGGTCTCTCATAACAGGTGCGTCGCTGCTTCTTGGGGAAACCAGCAGACATTTGAGCTTCTACTTTCTCAGTTATCCAACCAGACTAGGAAAGAGGTTTGGAGGATGGCATAGCCTTCCCCACCCTTTTGGGGGCTATTTCCTGATTTCTTTAAAACTCATGCATTCCACTTAAGAGTTCCATGCAATCTTTCACTCCAATTATATATAATTTTAACCACAAAATAATTCCTTTGTCACTTCAACTTTTGAGAGAAAAGGAGGGGGGAACAAAAGCATATAATGTTATTTTTTTTTTCAAGTGTTCCCGGAATAACTACACTGGGGTTTTCATTAGTTTACTAACTAGGAAAATCTTTGTCAGATTTCCCTCCTTACCACCATGCCTGTGGGACCTCTGTCTAAAAATTCCTATTAGTTTTCATGGTTTTATAGCTTTTTGGTATAGATGGTCACCTGATTAATTAGCTATAAAACTACACAGGAAAGTATAAAACAGACACCCAAGTAGACCTTGTATGTAATGTATTATTCATTCCACTCGATGCAATAGTGTATTTGCAGAAGCCTTTGTGCTGAATATCTCCAGCAAAGTGTTGCTTAGCGATGCATTTGGTTGCAATCTGGACAACGCAAAATGCACACTGAATGCTGCTTTTCACTATTTCCTTTTTGGCTAAATGAAGAAATAAAGACAATATGATGAAGCCAGATGTCCCCACCTGGAGACCTCTCCAGTGGGCTTCCAGCATCTCGTGCTGGGAAAGGACAAAGCGATCGGATGATGATTTGAGAAGGGGCTGACATCACTTTCTTTTCCTTCTGGCAGCAAAGCCCAGGGTTGTCCCTGCATTGCCCGATTCAGTGGCACAGTCACCAGTTTAAGAAAGATGCTTGAGGTCTGAGAGAATACAGAAGTGTTCAGCAGGTACCCGCCATGTGGCAGGACCTTGGCAAGATTCTTGGAGTTAGACGAGGAACAGGGTGACACAGGCAGTCATATTCCTGAGGGTCCTCGGAGGCAGTGGGCTGGGGAGGATGACTGGGTACAACAGAGATTGGATTTGTCCCCTGTGATGCCTCATTAGGCTTTGGGAACCAGACAGGGCAGCAAGCCCAATCTCCACCGTGCCCGTGGGACACTGGGGGAGCAGGAAGCCCACTCTCCCGGAGCCCCACAGCCTACAAGAGTGCTTTTCTAGCTGAGACGCACAGGATAGACACCAATAGGGTAGGAATTCAGAGACACAAAGGCAGAACTGAGGGGAGACATGGGCATCCTTCGGGTCTGCCATTGACTGAAGAAAGGAACGAAGAGACTGAATGAATGCCGCTTTCTGCAGTCTCTCTCTGCGGTCCCCTCTCCCCCTTTCCTGCCAGACCAGGCGGTGTCGCCTTGAAGGCCATCTTGCTTTCAGAAATAATCTTCAGAAGTTAGCTTTAACGGAAAGAGTTTTTAAAAGGCAACTTACACATTTTCTTCCACGGACACTCTGGGGAAAATGGTGTCTGCCTGGCCACCTGTTGGAATGCAGCCCAGAAAGACGGCCGAGAGTCGATATCGGATCAATAGTGTCACACACGGTGATGCATGGGAAGGGACTGTATCTCTCGCCTGAAAATCCATTTTGACAGAAGGGCAACATGGAGTCGTTGATGACACCGAGATGATGGCTTAGCTGGTTAGTAAGTCTGCCTGCAAACTGCCTTCTGACTTGACAAGGAGGGAGCAGCCCATGTGGACCCTTAGTGAGAGAGCAGCTCGAATGTGCACTGACATCCGGCTGCTGTAGCCACATTAGCACATCAACAAAAGGCTTGGCCACTTTCAGGTAGGAATTACTGCTCGCTCAGGCCCCTGCGAGGAAACTCGATTTCTGGTCCGACGGCGACTTTGTTCTTGTGCTGTGGGAGGCTTGTGCTGGCATCCACCACTGAATCCGGGTAGCTCCCCCTGTGATCTGTCCAATTTATACAGGAAGGCCACTCGCCGTCTGGTTCTTTGTCCGAGTCCCTATAAACTAAGTGTCGTGGTTACCTCCCGAACGTAGTTCGAAAACTCTACTTAATGATACACCCAGCCGGAGTAGCTTAAAAAACTCCTGAAACCTGGGAGAGGTGCCCTTCTCAATACAAAATTAATACAAAGACATCATTGATTTTGGATTGGCCATTTAGCTAGGACCTCATTATCTCTTTTTCCCCACAAATGTGCTTATTTTATCCCCAGAGTAACACATGCAGGCCTCCTAGGCTGGATGGGGGCAGTCAAGGGCTGACACCGTGTTTTTTCCTCCTCAGAGCCCTCTGTAGCACTTAGATCAAGACCACGTTCCCCGTTAAGATCAGCTGAATGAATGATAGCACAATTCTATCATGGCCGAGTAAAATTTGTTTGTTTGTTTGTTTTTCGTACAATTTATTGTCAAATTGGCTAACATACAGTGTGTAAAGTGTGCTCTTGGTTTTTGGAGTAGATTCCCGTGGGTCATCGCTTACATACAACACCCAGCGCCCCTCCCAACAAGTGCCCTCCTCAATGCCCATCTCCCATTTTCCCCTCTCCCCCACGCCCCTCCCCCCATCCACCCTCAGTTTGTTCTCTGTATTTAAGAGTCTCTTCTGGTTTGCTGGGAATGCAAACTGATGCAGCCACTCTGGCTGAGTCAAATTTGAGTAAACCTTTAAGTGCTGTCTTTTACAAAGCACCTCAGGACGATTTAATCTTGTCACAAAACCTATGGGGCTAGTATCCTTTGAACACTTGACTCAGAGAGGTTAGGTGACTTGTCCAAGGTCACAGAGCAATGTTGTCAGAGTTGTGATTCTCTGGGTCACAGAGCACTAGCTGTCTCTCCCTCCTGCCCAAATAGCTTTACCCTTAGAAATGCAAAGTTCTGCATGGCATTGAGTTTTTAGAACTCAGTTATTTGATGAGAGTTATTTCCAAATTATAAAGTGCAAGTATAAAATAATTTACCTTGTGGATTTGGGTTCCTCAAATGCAAGTACTGATTTCTATATTCCTGTTGATCATTCACAATCCACCATGTCCCCTCCCTGGTCCTCGTATGGTGCTGGGACCAGCATCACGTGACCTCTGTCCCGTGGCATCTTGTGCATGCACGGAGGTGGAATGTTGCCTTACCCTCTCCGGGGTCCTAGGATGCCCTGGCTGAGCATCGAGCTGTCTAAGGAACCAAATTCAGGATGAGCCAGGCTGGTCGAATAGAATCTTCTAATCACACAGTCTGTGGCAGTGGTTAATTCAGGTGGATAGCTTATAGCACGATACCATACACTCGCCTTTGACCCCGCCCTAGACCTCTCCATGGGCCAGCCCACGGGTGTGCAATGCTTCTTAAGTTCGCAGGGCTTCCTAATGTTTTATTGCCTTCACCTGTGCAAGGCCATGAAAGGTGTGGCATAGATCTAAGACCCCTGGAAAAATTCGCTCTGATTCCCACCTCCCCACATGTCGTCTCTTCATCCCAGACACTGGCGTCCAGCAAGCCTGCACAGCCCTACCTACCCCTGCTGCCAACCCCGCAGGAGCCACCGGGATAGACCAGACTACTTCCAACCAGACTGCCCTGCCAACGTGTCTCTGTCTTGGTGGCCCTGTCTCATGCAGTTGGAAGACACCTGCTCCTATAAGCTGACACTCGGTATTAGGGAGTTCTGCTAACATGAGCAGAGACACAACTGACACTTGTGAAGGAGAAAGCCCAGAAAGCGATTCACAGGCACAGCCCTTTCCTGCTTCCTTCAACATACCAGGGTCCCAAATCGGGGTTCCAGCAGCAAAGCCCCCTCTTGCTTCCCCTCACATCACAACGGACGACACGAGACAGATCCTGGCACCTCTCATTTCAATGCTAAAAGCTCTCTGAAGCAGCAGCTGCTTCGGTCACGCCCAACAATGTATAATAATGGCTTTTCGCACTCATAGAGAGCTTTTATTTCCAAAGCATTTAAGAAACATTAACTCATTAACAAGTTTCTTGAAAGCTCTGGGTCTCTGGGTCTCTATGGAAACTCCATTTACGTTGAACAGTTTGTTCAATAGTGGAGAAAGGTAGCATCCTTATACAATCATTTGTTGGGTCGATAAAATTAAATTAATGTGCACTTGAAATTGCAAAATCCGAGAGACAAGAAATCAGTTTGGTTTTTGTTTTTTTTTTTTAAATCTAGATTACTGGGTCAGCGAAGGAAACCTAAGTGAGTGGTCAATACAGTGTGTAGTGGGACAAGAAAATGCAGAGAGACCCAACGATTCCCTTTTAGAATCACAACAACCAAACGAAATTTTTTTCTTTCTTTCTTTTTTTTTTTTAACAGGGATGGTAGACACTCTGGAATTATAACAGCAAGTTGCAAATGGTGCACAAAACAGGAGTCCCATGCCGGAGCACCAGGAGATGCTTGCTGTGAGTTGCAGGGTAGGTGGTCCATGGGTGTGCTGTAAGAGCCACCGTCTTCTGTAAAATCCATTGAACCAAACATTTCCAGATAAGAAGAGAATGAGAATGTTTGTTGGCAGTTTTTTTTTAATTTTTTAAGCTTATTTATTTGTTTATTTTGAGAAAGAGAGAGAGAGAAAGAGAAAGAGAGAGAGAACACAAATAGGGGAGGAAGAGAGAGAGAGGGAAAGAGAGAGAAACCTAAGCAGGCTCCATACAGTCAGCACGGAGCCCGATGCGGGGATAGAACTCAAACCATGACGTCATGACTCAAACCATGAGCCAAAATCTCTGGAGCCACCCAGGCACCCCTTGTTGACAGTTTTTAAGGCTACTGATTTTCCCATTTTTTCCCTACTCTGTACACACTCCATGAGGGGCTCCAAGGAGCAGAATGCTTCTCTCTTCTACTTTTGCTTTGAAGAAAGGGCCCCACTCACCCTCAAACTATCTCCCCCAAAAAGTTGTCATACTTCACTATGTCTTGATGAAATGAATCCGCTGCTCTGACACAGGCAACAAGAGATCTTAGGCAAAGGTGCAGGGAAAGGGCCCCATCCTGGGTGCTCCCTGAGTCAGACACTGTTTCATCGGTGGTGGGTCTCCTTCCTGGGAAAGGAAGCAGAAACACCAGGCAGGAGGTCAAGCCTGCCAGAGAAGATGCTGAGTGTCCTGGTGGGTGTGCCTCTGTCCCCATCAGTGCTCGCCAAGGGATGGCCCTGCTGGCCCCCTGATACTGGCAGGGGAGGCCAGCAAGCTGTCATTCACTTCCCTTGGCAGAGTTTGCATTTCCAGCCGCCCAACAGCAACTGTGAGTGGGCGAGCTAAATTGCAGTGGACATTTCTGCGTCCCTGTCACCACCTTCCAGTGCCCCAGAGAGTGGAGAGTGATTTGCTAATGGAAAGAGGCATGGGCAAAATCCATCACTTACTTTAACTTCTCCATTCACCTCATCACCTTAAAAGCACTCAGAATTTGTTCTGCAAGCCTGGGGACCGCACAGTGACTGCTGAGTGTGTTCATGGCTGGAAATGTCCACCTCTTCAGGACTGAGGCCCCAAGTCACCTTAGATGCTGGTTGACTTTAAAACCATGGGAGGGAAATGGCCTGTGTCTTCAGTGATCAAGTTCAGCACAATGTTATCACAAAGTCAACAGAAAAGCTACATAAGGATCCAGACTATACCCTCTCTCTTTGTGCCTGTGGTCTTGTGGGAAAGAGTAGAAGAAACAGGGCTGGAAATAAGTTGGAACTGAAACCAAATGCCTGAATTCCAGCTTCCATTATGGCAACTACTAATCATGCGACTTTGGGTAAATCCTTGAACATCCCAAATAAAATTGTCTCATTTATTGAAAAATGAAAGAAACAAAGCAAGTAAAAATGAAGTCTTAGCTAGTGTAATAAAGCAAGAAAAAGAATGAAAAGACATATAGATTGGAAAAAATAGAAATAAAACTGTCTTTATTTGCAGACAACGTGATTGTCTGTGTAGAAAACCCTGTAAAATCTAGAGACAAGCATCTTTTAAAACCAATCGGTAACTTTAGTAAGTTCACAGGATTCAAGGTTAATGCTCAAAAATTAATTATATTTCTATATACCAGCAACCAATCATTGGAAACCAATGCTTAAAGAAAAAGTTTACAATAGTTGCAAAAAGTAAAATATTTAGGTGTGAATGTGACAAAACATGTAGAGGTTCTGCTGCCAAAAACTGCAAGACACAAATGAAAGAAGTGAATGACAATCTGAATAAGTGGATGGACACATTACAGTCATGGTAAGAAGATTCAAGATTGTTAATATGTCAATTTTCCAACAAACTGATCTGTAGAGTTAGCACACTTCCAATAACACCCCAACTGGATCTTTTGTAAATATTGGCAAGGCGGTTATAAAATGCACAGGGAGAGACAAATAGACAAGAGAAGCCAAAACACTTCTGAGAAAGAAAAAATGACAGGGCTCTCACTGACTGGTTTTAAGACTTCATATAAAGCTGTGGTACTCCAAACAGTGATATGCATGAAATCATACATACATTAATCACTGGAACTGAATAAACAGTCCTGATATAGACCCACCAAAATATAAACAGTTGATTTTTTAAGGAGTCTATTGCGTTAGCACAGTTTTAGGTTTGCAACAGAATCAAAAGGGGGGTTCAGAGATTTCCGATGTGCTCAAACTTTAGAATCACTTCATTAGTATTTGCAAAATAACTTGCTGTGATTTTGATTGGGATTGCATTGGATCTATATACCAAGTTGGGAAGAATTGACATTTTGACAAATTGAGTCTTTCTATCCATGAATATGGAATATATATCCATTTGTTAAGCTCTTTGATTTCATTCACCAGAGTTTTGTAGTTTCACTTACGTTGTTCTTATATATGTTTTGTTAGGTTTATACTTAACTATTTTAATTTTGGGCTGCCAATGTAAATGGTATTGTGTTTTTAATTTCAAATTCTACTTGTGCATTGATAATATATAGAAGAACAATTGATTTATTCATATTAACCTTGTATCCAGTAGCTTTTCTATAATTGCTTATTACTTCCATTTTCAATCAATCCTTTTCGGTTTTCTACAGATGATCTTGTCATCTGCAAACAAAGATAGAACTTTTTTCTTTCTTTCTTTCTTTCTTTCTTTCTTTCTTTCTCTCTGATCTGTGTACATTTCATTTTTTTCTCTTAGTAATTGCATTAGCAAAGATATCTAGTCTGATGTTGAGAAGGAGTACCTGCCCTTAGAGGAAAAGGTTTGAGTTTCTCACCATCAAGTATTATGTTAGCTGTAGGGTTTTATTGATAGTCTATATCAAATTGAGAAAGTTCCCCTCTATTCCTAGTTCACGGAGAATTTTTATTTTGAATAGGTGTTGAATTTTGTCAAAAGTTTGTTCCGCATTCTGCCTTATCTTGTCTATTGATATAATCATGTGATTTTGCTTTTTTAGTTTGTTGATGTGTTGGATAACATTGAATGAGAACGTAGAACCAGCCTTGCATACCCGAGATAAATCCCACTCAGTTGTGGTGTATGGTTTTGTATATACTTTTTTGAATGTGATTTGTCAGCATTTTGTTGAGAATTTTTGCATCTGTATATTCATGAGAGATACTGGCCAGTAGCTTTTTTGTTTGTTTCTTATATCTTTTTCTGGTTTTGGTATTAGAGTAATTCTGGCCTCATAATATAAGTTAAGTGCTGCTGCTGTCTTCTGGAAGAGATTGTGGGAAATTGGTGTAATTTCTTCCTTAAATGTTTCATAGAATTCACCAGTGAACCCATCTGGGAAGTCAATTGATTTTTGACCAAGGTACAATGGCAATTCAATGAAAAAAGGATAGTCTTTCAATAGCTGTGCATTCATATGCAAAAATATTAATTTCAACACATTTCCTATACATTATACAAAAACTAACTCAAAGTAGATCACAGATCTAAATATAAAACATAAAACCATAAGGCTTTTAGAGTAAAATATTGGAGAAATATTCATGACTTTAGGTTAGGCCAAGAATTTTCAGATATGACTCAAAAAAGAGAATTAAGGGGTGCCTGGATAGCTCAGTCGGTTAAGCATCCGACTTCGGCTCAGGTCATGATCTCACGTTCTGTGGGTTCGAGACCCACATCAGGCTGTGTGCTGACAGCTTGGAGCTCGGAGCCTGCTTCAGATTCTGTGTCTCCCTCTCTCTTTGCCCCTCCCCCCCCCCCAGATAAACATTAAACAAAAAAGAAAAGTATTAAAAAAAAGAGAATTAAAAGACAAGCTACACGCTGGGAGAAAATACTTACAAATTACATATCTGCAAAAGGAGTTGTATGAGAATATATAAAGAACCTTCAAACTTAATGGCAGGGAAATAAGCAACTCAATTAAAAAAAAAAGGCACACAGTTTGGAGACACACTTCACCAAGGAAGATACACGAATGACAAACAAGCCCATGAAAAGATGCTCAACATCACTAGACAACAGAAAAATTCAGTTAAGACTCACAAACTATGTACCTATAAGAATGGTGAACAGAAATAAGGAAAAACACACAAAAACTTTGACAAGGCCAAGTGCTGGTGTGATGCAGGGTCATCAGTGCTCTCATACCTTGTTGGTATAAATGCACAGTTTCCAGCCCCTCGGGAAAGGTTTAACAGTTTCTTATAACCATGAACTCACCATACGACCCAGCAATCCCAATCCTGATGTTTATGCAAAAGACAGGAAAACATACATTCACGTGTAAGCCTATATATGAATATGTACAGTGGTTTGATTCCTAATCATTGGAAACTGGAATTAACACAAATCTCTTTCGACGGATGAACAGATGAATGCACTGAGGTCCATCCGCTGCCCAGTACCCTTCTCAGCAATAGAGAACAATAAAATATCCATGCATCCAACATAGATCAATCTCAAAGGCATTGGGCTGGGTCAAAGAGGAACCTCTCCTAAGATTAGATACTGTGTGATGCCAGTTATATGACAGTCTCACAAAAGCTGAATCATGTGGATAGAGAATATATCTGTGGGATTTTGGAGGCTTTGACCACAAAGGGCAGCACGAGAGGATTTTAGGGGGTGATGGAGTCGTGCATCCTGATTGTGATGGTGGTTGCACTGACCTATGTATATGTTAAAACTCATGAAATCATATACTAACCTGCCCATTAACTATAGCGAAGTTAATGGGCAGGTTAGTATATGATTTCATGAGTTTTCATATCTTTGCTATATATATATGTGTGTGTGTGTGTGTGTGTGTGTGTGTGTATACACATATATATATATGAATTCGCAATCAAGGGAGAACTCGGGCAGAGAGAGAGAGGGAGAAAGAATCTTAAGCAAGCTCCACATTCAGCATGGAGCCCAATACAGGACTCGATCCCAGGACACTGAGATCATGACCTGAGCTGAAATCAAGAGTCAGATGCTCAACTGACTGAGCCACCCAGGCGCCCCTAAGTATTTTTAAAATTAAGACAAATATTAATAATTATATGCTTTACCTGTCTTATTCATGGATTTATCAATATCTTAAAGCTCAAATAAAGAGAAAATGTTGTCTTAAAATTAAGCATCTTTGAACATCCCAGTATTTAAGGCATTCGAGAAATTGCTCAGAAGCTAATCCCCCTTCTCCCACAAAAGGAGGAACACGGTTTCTTCAGGCTTGAAGCCAGCAGTTGTCTTGTGTGACATAGGTTGTGTGGTTGGATGCACCGTAAGTGGGAATGTCCACAGATAATCTGGCCTTCCTATGTGGTCTCTTGCTCACTTTAGAGGGTAGTGGAACATTGTTATGGGCTAGATTGTGTTCTCCAACAAATTCATATGTTAAGTCCCTAACCTTGGTGCCCCAGAACATGACTGTACTTGGCCTTTGAAATGGTAGGTAGGTTAAATTGAGGTCTTTGTGTGTGTGTGTGGGGGGGGGGGAGGGGTCCTAAGCCAATGTGATGGAGCCCTAATAATAAGAAATATGGACACAGAGTTGTATATGGGGAAAAAACCATGTGAAGACACAGCCAAAAAGGCCATCTACCAGCCCAGACGAAAACTGTTAGATGCTGCTGACACCTCAGTCTTGGGCTAAGAGCCTTGAGGATCGAGGGCAAATTAACGTGTGTTGTTTGAGCTACACCGTTGATGGAATTTTGTGCTTACAGCAGCCAGATCCACTCCAGGTGGCCAGGTGAGTGATGCTCGCATTCCCCGCCCCCCCCCCTCCCCCCCACAGTACCGCACCTCACGCGAGCCATGAACGGGTTAATTAAAACATCGATTGTAAAACCAGATCAGGTTTCCACGGTCTGCTTAAAAGTTGCATCTCTAGATTTTACATGAATTTTTAATTTTAGGTGACACCTTTGACTAGAAGTGACAGTGGAGCAGATCATTTGTGTAATTACAGCAACAATCACGGAGGAAAGAGCACCTCTCGAAAGAATAGAAAACATGAACCGGATTTGGTGGCGAACAAGGTTGGTGCTGGAGCTGCCGGAGGCCCGGGGTCCTTGGGAGACTGGCCTCCTTGCAGAGACAAAGGGCATCAACTTCCCCTGTTTAGGACAAGGGTGCCCCTCATTCTCAGGCATACACAGCATTGGCTTCAGAAACGTGTCTTGCTAGGATTAGACAAAGAGAAGGAAGGCTCCAGCACGCAGACATCAGGTAACCAGAACTCGGACAACGAAGGAAGGCAAGTCACAGCCATTGTTCACGCATCTGAGCTTCCTGTTCAAAGCGATCGTGTCCTCTGCAGCCCGAACTGCTCCGTTTGGCTCTCCCCACTCGGATGTGATATCCCAGGCATTTTGGTGACCATCAGAGTAATTAAGCTGGCAATCTGTCCATGCGGCAGAGCCAGGATGCAAAGCTCTACAGTGACTTAGCCTGGAAAATGCAGGAGTGGAAATGTTGTTCCTTTTCCAGAGCAGAAGGTGACCTGATGAAGAAGCCAAAAACCTAAAGGGGGTGAGGTGGGCAGATCAACCAGGGGGCATATAGTCCAAAAGCTGGATCCTCCTTACTTCTCCCAAACCTCGAGTGTAGACCTGCCTCTAATTCATGCCGCTGGAGAGAAAGGGAAGAAATCTCTGCTGGGGTGTTTTAACATATTGATAACACCACTGTGAGATACCGATTTCTGGAAAACCGATTCCTGTTAAATACCTAGTTAAAGTTTAAGAGCAAATGCAATGTTTTTATTGCTTATGGGCAGATCACAGCTAATTAGCCTTCGTTAAATAAAGCATAGCCCTTGAAAATTAGAGACAAAATCTTTTGCCTCTGAACAGTGGCTTGTTGTCCGTGCTGTTAGTATTAACCTCCTGCAGCCCCCAAATTGTATTCCCCTGCTGTCGTCCAAGAGAACCGGGGAGCAAGCAGCCCCCAACCTCCAGTGAGAACAATGGTTTTTTGGGAGGGAAAGCATAATTCAACAGGTAGGAATAACTTGTGGTGTCCTTTGCAGGTTTTGGTGGTCATAACCTAAATTCAGTTTCAGATTGGAAGGCTTGGGAATTGTAATTTAGATCTTTCTTGCACGTTCTGAATGCTGTTACTACGATCGACGCTGCCATTTTCAAGGACCCGGATGATTGACTCGGGAACGTGGCCAGGGTATCAAGTTTGTTACGGAGCTGAGTCCCACAGGCAAGGAGGATTGCTTGGGTCTGTGTAGCATCCATTTCTGAAGGATCGTCCTGAGAACAAAGGAAAGTTTCCCACCTATGCCCAAGCGTCTGGAGATTTTCTTTCTTATGATCATATTTAGTTCACATCTTTCCCTCTGATTTTCCCAATTTACTACATCTTAAAGGGAAAAGAGAACCACCTTGTTGGCTTCTTGAAATAGATGCTTCTTTTGAGAGGTCAAGGAGACAATGCCAAACAATCTGCGGCACCCATAATAATGTCCCCTGGAATGAAGAGGTCCTTCCTTGGGGGTGAAGGTTTGCTGGCTTATTCAAATCCCATCTCCCTTTTGCAAAGAGCCTCTCAGGGCATGACTCTTACATTAAGTATTCATTAAAAATGCACACCTTTTGGTAATAAGAAGAACTCTAGTATTAGAGTTCCGGACTTGGGTACTAGTGTCCCACAGAGATACCCAGGCAGAGCATTGTCTAGACTGTACCTGCACACACAGGGGCTGACGTGCCACACCTACTCTCCAGACAGCAACTTCCAGAAAGAGTGGTTTAGGCAAAGGAGAGGCTTTCTCTCGTGGCATCCCAAAGGGACAGACTCCTGGTGGATGAGACATAGTCACGTCGAGAGAGTAAAAAGCCCCCAGATCGCGATTCCAGCCAGATCAGCAGCCAAATGCAAGTTTATTGTGTGTAAGTGTACCTTGGTTCCTTCGGTCTTCTGCAAGGAGGACAACGGAGCACAAGAGGAAAATGGTAACACGAGCCCAAATCCTGCTCAGAGCAGGATTCCTCTGGAACTTCAGCTATCAGTCACTGGCTTGCCAGGTTGAGAGAAATTTTCTTAGGAAGGGAGACCAAACACTTCACACAAGGGAGACAAAATGAGGGTTTGAGTGTTGTTGCAGAAAGGAAGACAGTGTTGGGCATAAGATACTATGGGGGAGGGTGGGAAGCAAGGTGTCATAGGACCAACTGTGAAGTCAAAATATTAGAAAGGAAAACAGGATTCTCAGATAATTAGGCCCTGCCCATAATCATTCATAAGGTGAGCAAAGGGGTTGCTCTTTTGATAAGGGAGTTTTTAAAGGGTTCTTCTGGAACTAGAGATGCTGACAGATTGAAGAGTGGCAAACCCCAGTCTCTACGAAAGGGACTAAGGGAATAGCCAGCACGGAGACAGCACGTCTGACCCTGGTGTAGGCAAAATCCTAGAGACATTAATAAGAGATGAGATCACAAAACATCTGGAGAAATAAACCAGTCAGGACGGCTCGTGAGGGCAGGGGCTGTCCAGGAAATGCGAGGGAGTCCGGGCCAGGAGATGCCGCAGAAGGCAGAGCCCTGAGGACCCAGCCTTGTTCTAATCAGCTCCAGTCGCCGACACCCTGCCATCTCTCCTGAGTGGGACTGGGGACGGGCAGGTGAGGGAGGCCCTCTCATAGTAGTCAGAGAGCAGGGGTGAAGGCAGTTGGTGAGTGATGGTGCAGGAGCCCAGGGCTCGAGTTGCTGTCCCCAAAAGGGCTGAGGAGGGGGCACTGGGCTCAGCCCCATACTTGGGACCACTGCCGGACCGCAAACTCCAGGCTTTTCTAAAACACACGTTAACAGTTGCTGTTAGCCAGGCTCTTCTGCTTTCAGAGGACAGACATCTGAGTCAAAGAACTTTCACAAAACATGAACTAATTAGTTCGTGTGGCAGAAAAAGAAATCGGGACATTGGGACAGCTGTGGGAAGTAGTGACCCCACGACAGGGAGAGGTGACGAGGGGGAGCAGTGCTCCTCTGCTCTTCCCTCCCCTTCCCTCCCCCTGTTTCTCCCCCCACATCTGCTTTTCATCTCTTTGTTTGGCTCCCATTTGGCCTGATTCTGCAGACGGACAGACTGACAGACTCCACACAACAGGAAAGCTAGCCAAGAACAGCCTTGAATTCTCAGCCTCAGAGCTCAGCAGAGCGACATTCTTCCTGGAATGCCCATGTATCGGCTGCCCTATGAGCTCTGCGTGGCCCCATCTGGTCGCATGCTCCCTGCTTAGACCAACTGCTTTACTCAGAGGTTGGGTCCCGAGAGAGACACATGGTTGAAGGGGGAACAGCCCACAGAGTGAGGGAGGGGTGGCCAGGATGGTGAGGGGACACAAAGCCATGTACACATGTCCACTGCCCATGCATGGAGTAGCTGTGCCTCTTTCTGCAGATCCCGAAGTCATATCAAAAATTGCAAAGTGGTTCAGGGTCACGAATGCTCCATTCGCGCCTGCTTATTACTCTCAGTATAAAACTAACTCTGGCGATACGAACTTAGAGTTGGCTTGGATATGGCAAAAGGGAAATCCAACGCGGGGCCTTCATTATTATTTTGAATCGCATGACATCACATATGAATATGAAGCCCTTTGTCGGCACCGCTGTCCTTAGCACCAGAGCGGGACTGATGTGGGCATCATCCCAGTTTGTTGTTGAGGAAAAATGGCGCCCTCCTCCCAGGAAGTAAGGGGCCCCAGAGCCTCGGCAGCCTGAGGCCACCGCCCACCCCTCCACTGCTGAAGAAACACTGTTAACTGACTGGCCACACCACCGGCTTCCACGGTACCATAGCCCAAGGTCCTGAGCTAAGAACAGCTGGGGACATTCTGAAAGCAGAGGACATCATTAAGGACTAAGAATTAAGGTTAAGGGGTGCCTGGGTGGCCTATTTGCTTAAGCGTCCGACTTCGGCTCAGGTCGTGATCTTGCGGTTTGTGAGTTCGAGCCCTGCGTCGGATTCTGTGCTGACAGCTCAGAGCCTGGAGCTGCTTCAGAGTCTGTGTCTCCCTCTCTGCCCCTTCCCTGCTCTTGCTCTGCCTCTCTATCTCTCAAAAATAAATAAACATTAAAAAAAAGAATTAAGGTCAGTAGGAAATGTAAGGCAGACACATAGTCTTCTTGAGTCTTCCCGCTTCCGTTCTTGGAATGTCATCCTTCTTCCTGCCTGGACCCCGCCTCCCATTGCCAATATCCATTCTCTACCATAAACTTTTCCCTTGGTCCATACTATGTGGTCCCGCTCACCGCCGTGACAACATTGCTAATTGCAACAGCCCGCCTCCAACCCAGCTTCAGTCTCTGCTTTTTCTGCTCTTCCCTTCCAGGCCTTTTTATTGCTTATCATCTGTTCCTTACGCATTGAATGCTCCCCCCTAAGTCTCTAGAAAGCTGGTTCTTTGTCCTCCTTTTGTTTTAGCTTGAAGGTTACATCTGTAAGAGAGAGCTTCTCCAGTCTTCCAAACTAAAGTGGCCCCATCCTAAATTTCCTTCAGAGAGTTTTGTCTCGTACGTTTCTCTGTTTTCCTAAATTAGATGGAATGAGAGGCGGGACTGTGTCTCTCATTCGTGCTCATCGGCCGTGCCTGCAGCAATGCCTGACAAATGGAAGGCCCTCAAGGAAATGTGCTTGAGGACATAAGTGATGGACTAACGCGACCTGGTGGCTCACAGGACACTGAGTGCAGTATTGTCACTGAGCACCTGGGAAGCACGGTCTGAACATCCACAGGCCAGACAATTAGCAAGTCCCAGATGAGGGCCGAAGGATATTTGTCATTTGGGGAAGCAAAAATTGGCGTCCTCCCCACCCTGAGGCTGGTGAGTGTCACTTAGCTGGAAAACATGCTATGCTCGCGTCTCAGATGCATATTGCTGTTGTTTTTGGCACCTTGTAAGCAGTGATCTGGTTTTTTTTTTATGTTCATTCATTCATTCATTTAGGCAGCACAAGTGGGGGAGGGCCAGAGAGAGAGGGAGAGGGAGAATCATAAGCAGGCTTCATTTTGTTAACGCAGAGCCCGAACTTAGGGCTCGAACCCACAAACTGTGAGATCATGATCTGAACTCAAACCAAGAGCCAGATGCTTAACTGACTGAGTCACCCAGGTGCCCCAGCAATACTACTCTTTAAGAACTTGGAAGGACATACTGTTTTGTTTTGTTTTGTTTTGTTTTCCCCTTAAGGGGCTTCTGAAACCCAATAGACAGCCTTTGGACTATTTGTTGAATGAATGAATGAATGAATGAACATTAAGAGTATTGTTCAGGGTAGATGGTGAATAAGTTCTTTTAGCTGAATAAATAATTAAAGATATAAATAGATAATCTTCTTAGACTAGCAGTTAACAAGGCAGTAACCTAAATCACAAGAGAGGGAAGACATAACAAAAGCTCACCTGTTTTTTTTTTTTTTTTCTACCTTTTCCACACACACGAGTAAACCCATTTCATTAAACCCCATCCCCGCCCAGTGTCATGAGGCCGCAGGAAGCAAGTTGAAGGGCAGGAGCTTCTGTGTCCGAGGAGCTTAACAGGCTGGAGTCACCACTGTTCGTTGTTCACACAAATAAACCAAGTAGACCAAATTTAATTTTTACATAAATTAACTTCAAACAATGGGCTCCCCTTGTTTTCCTAATGCAAAGTCATCAGTCCGAGTAATTTCTTTCCCTTACTGTTTATTTAGAAGTTAGGTGGACACAGCCACGGGCATAGGTGGAATTACAGTCATTAAACCCACTTGATAGGCCAGAGTCAATGGTGTGACCGGATACAACAATGCTCACAGAGGTCAGGGTGGTTCTTAACTGGAAATGCTTGGCACACAGGCACGTGTGTGTGTGTGTGTGTGTGTGTGTGTGTGTGTGTATGCATGCACAGGCTTGCACTCAAGATCTACGGTGCAGGCAGCAAATAACCAGTGTCTGAGATGGCACCAAAGCCGATGGGGGATTGCCCTGGTGGGATCAACATGCAGACTGCAATTAGACCGGCGTGGAACTATTAATCACACAGCATACCATGAGGAGGCTGGTTGGCTGAGGTCAAGGTCCCATAAGTGAGGGTATTAGCCATGGATGTGACACGGGGTGGTTTTCCAACCTGCTCATTAAAGAAGTAATTGGTAGGTCAGGAAATTGCAGACACTCATCTGAATGAGCTAGGAAAGGAGCATGAGAAAAGGGCAAAGTTTTGTCATGTATATAGGAATTCTCTTGCTTTAAATGCCATATTCTTTGTTGCTTGACATATCCACATTATCCCAGAGGCCATTTTAGCTGATCTCCAGCTGTGAAAAAGACAACATCACATCTGTGGTGTCAGGTGGAGGCAAACACAACAGGAAAAAATTAATTGAAAAATCCCGTTCAGATATTTTGTGAAGAAATTAATAACGTACTTGCTTTGTGGAGAGATGGCTGGCCCATCTTGGTGTCATGAGAAGATAATTCAGTACATATCTGAATAGCTTTCACTTTGAATGTAATGGTAATGCAAAGGCTAATTCATAAAGATGTTAAAACAATAGAAATTATTCAATGGCTTCACTAAAAGGTAAATGAGTGCACAAGATTTATCAAGGTTTATGTACTTAGATAACTGTACTGGCCATACAACGGATCTCTGTTGTCGTTTTGCATTTTAAACTAATCGAAGTGAAATATTTTCTGACCAGCAGGCACATATTCCCGTGGCTCGAGTGAGGATGGGTGAACTGGATCCTGGAATCTCATCCCAGGAGCCGTGTGCACATACCGTCACCGTGTGCCTACCAGACTCCGTGCACAGCTCTGCTGGCACCTTTGCTGCCTAACACTTGGCTGGTGTGGGGGAGCCAGAGAGGCAGGGAGAGGATTCCCCTCGACACAATTAATCAATTTTGCCATCAGATCATGTGAGTATCACATCAATTACTATCAATTTTTTGTTAACGTGACTCTAAGCCACTTGTAAGACACTATTTGCCAGTCTTTTAATTGTATCAGTAGAAATGAATTTCCACCTGATATGGTAATTAAACTAAATCTGTGATAATGCATTTGATTAACGACAGGAAAACATAAGAGAAAATCGAAATGAGAGGACATCATGAGTGCCTTCCCGCACGCATCTTCCCCTGAGCCTGCTCCCTTGCCCTGCTTCCCAGGCTGAGTTTCCTACACTGTTGAGCCCAGAAGCCCATCTTGTGAAATAGGTCACAAGGGCTGCGTTCACACCCCAGGATATGATTCTTGTGATGCCCAGGAAAGAAACCCACCTTCCGACCTTCCCTGAGGTGACTGTGGGTCTCAGGCAGGCCACTTCTCCTTGTCCTTCACCTGAAATTCCCCTTTCTCTCTGCTCTGGGTCAGCCTCTGCAATGCCTCTCCAGACTCGTGGGATAGGTCACCCCCTCCATGATGAACCACAGCTTTTGCCCTTCTCCCCATTGAACAAAATACTTCCCCTCACCCTGGGGGAGGGGGGTGGTGGACAGGTGAAGCTGACCCAGCAGGTGGCCAGAATCAGGAGGTAACTACCCGTGCAGCTCTCCTGCTATCCAGGCGAGGCATTTTGCTTTCCCAAGCCTCACTTCTGCCATCCACGAAGTAGAAAAAATAATTGCCTTCTCTCAGTGCTATTGAGCACATGATGTACCAACAGAGTGGAGAAACACGCTGGAAAGCCACACATGAGAAAATATAAGGCTGCTCCAGGGGATAAATACCCTGGCCTGGTTTCATTTCAAATTTCTAGGATTAAGTACACACCGATCATATTTGCCCTTAGCTCATAAGGACTCATCTCTGTGCTGTATTAACATGAAATGAGGACCAGCCTCCTGCTTGGGAGATTCTTACTAAAGACCAACTGCTGAGGCCACAGAGAACAAGGGGAACTGGGGCTCAATTTGGTTTCCTTGTCCAAAGGGACACAGCTTGGGCAGGCTCAACTCAAGGAATCCTGGGTATCTATTCAAATGCTCAAGAATCCACTCAGTATTTAGGGAGAGCGCGATGTGCAATCACCCAAGCTGAGTGTGCTTCAGAGAGAGACCAAAGGGACCATGAACTTCAGGGGTTCTTTCACAGTTGAGTGTAGGTGTGAATCTGCAAGGTGGAAGGCCGCGGTTGCCCCAGAACACTCTCCGAAGCACCTTGGCTGGCCTTGAGACAAAGCCCCAGTTACATGGAAGAAACCACCTTCTGGAGGCTGCAAAATCAGATCGGAAGAAATAGCTGGTGTCATAAAAAGGCATCTAGCCAAAGGAAGGCTGCATTACAATAGTATCTTTATGAAAGTGCATGTGACAACCACATGCATATCAAATGAATTCATTATGATCACTGCTATTTCCATGAATACCAAATGAATGTATAATGACTGGACGCTTAAAGTGTTACCAATTTAAAAAAAAAATCCTAGAAATAATGGGGAAATTAATCTCATTCCATGCTGAAGAAGTCGTATTTTAGAAAAAGTATTGGAAATACTTAGATGGCTGCCAACCAGTAGTTTCCAGATGTCGCCACAGCTCATTTATTCTTCCAGCTCTGTCCAGAATCTATTTCCATTGCTAAGTATTCTCAGCAATGCCCCAGCAGAGAAGGTGCCCAAATCTGTTATCTGAATGAGCACATGTTTCCTTCGTTTGGGGAGTCCTTCACTGCTCTGAGGATTCTTGATGTTGGAAAGCTTGTCCCACCCTGAATGTAGAACCTGGACAGAGGCACTTTCCAGACACACAGATGTAGAGGTGCCTTTGCCTGGTTCTTCGGGAGACGGAGGATGGCTGGCATGGGTACCCAGCCTTAACACAGCACACAGTTGTACCCTAGAACAGACTGTTCCTCTTCTTTAAGCCACATTCCCAACAGATTTTAGGTGAAGTTTGCATGTGCAGAGCTAGCGGAGCCCAAGTGGTCCAGAGTAGGATATTGAGGAGTGAGTTTGGAGACAAAGCTTCCCCATTTTCTGTGGTCCTTGAACACATCTCTTCAATGGACACTGGGGGCAACGGGACTGGCTGGCCGCCTCCTTGGTTCTGTTCTGATCTTTCTGGACCTCCAGGTCAATGAGCAGTGGTGACCAAAGCCTTGAGAGGGGATCGTTTGGTCCATGTCTTTGCCAGGGTTCCAGACACAGCCTTACTCAGCCAATCTGAGCCAGAGGAGAAGACATACCCAATGCCATGTCACAAAATCAGATAGATTTAAGGCTAGGGTTGCTCGGCTGTGCACTGGGGCAGGAAGACATGGCATCCACTCTTGGTAGGTTGGTTGACCTGATGTAGAGCCTGCTTCAGCTGATTCACTAGGCAATCAGTAAAGGGCACTAGGTGAGGTAAAACCTGGCAGTCCCAGCTTCAGATTCCTCAATTTGAGCTGCAGGAAAAATACCATCCAACTCCTTGGGGACCATGGGATAATGAACTGTCTGTCGTGTCCTCTGCTCCTCCTGGCCACACAGGTAGGAATGATCTAGAAAATTCATCACCAGATCCTGCCCTAGAAAAACAACCTAAAGCAATTTTCCATGAAATAGTTCCAATTGAAGCAAAATGGAGGATTTATCTCTACCCTCCCTTCATTGCTTGGCTGGGTGACCAAGTCTGAGACCTTTCTAGATCCATGTCATGGACAGGGGATGATGATAGGAGAGGGAGACATGAGGTTGCAACTCAGCTCCTTCCAAGTGTGGGTCCCCCAGGCCAAGAAGGTGGTTGGACGCTGACTGATTCTCTACCTCTCCCTTGGATATTTGGAAAATGGGATCAACATGTCACTGTGTGGAAGAAGCTGGAACCCATAATTGATTTTACACTCTACAGGATGTACAGGGTCATGGTGAAGACAAAGAGTTTGAATGTCAGACTGCCCGAGTTCAAATCCAAGCCCTGGACTCATAATCTGCCTGTGCCTCAGTTTCTTCAGCTGTGCCATGGAATGATTGCCCTGTGTCCTTCATAGGACTGTCTGTAGTACACCCAGTAAATGCAGTATCTGGCATAGAGCAAATGATCAATAAACATATGTAATTTACCCATCCATCCCTCTCACAGGTGTGTGTGCATGTGTGTATATCAGACTTAAAATATGTGTATGTATGTAACTTTAAATGTACGTATGTACCTATGCATACACTGTTAAGTTTGATTAGCTTTGGGGTCTGCTTATCCTTCTTTGCAAACCAGCAGCTAAATTGTTCACTATTCAATACACGGATTTGGAAGGGGAATTTTTTCTTTGAACCAAAGAATCTTGGACAGTTTTCCACAGATTATTCCACTTATATTTGATTTGACTTTCCCCATCCCTGACTTTGACACCTGAATGATTCAGATGTTCTCCAATGCTGGCCAGGCAGGAATAGGATTCACACCAGTGGCATTTTAAAGACATGTTGCTGAGATTTCCTTCGGGGCTTCTGACTCAGGAGATACAGGTGAGAGCCCAGAGAGGAGCTTTAAGACATCCCCAGGGGGGTGCCTGTGGGTGGGTCAGTCGGTTAAGCATCTGACTCTTGATTTCAGCTCAGGTAATGATCTCATGGTTCATGGGATCAAACCCCGAGTCAGGCTCTGTGCTGACAGCACGGAGCCTGCTTGGGATTCTGTGTCTCCTTCTCTCTCTCTCTGCCCCTCCCCACCTCAAAATAAATAAATAAACTGAAGAAAAGCCAACACCCTCAAAAAACTGTGATGCATGGTCACAGTGGAGCCACAGGCTGAGAACCTTTCCTTGTTGCTGGACTCACCGGGTGAGTATCAACTCACTCCCTTGACCCGGTCTGTCTCCACCTGTTAATAACAGGTAATGGGGAGGCAGCAGGGGAGGAGCTAGAAGGACTGGATCCAGAATTCAAAGGAAGAGAGTGTGTCATCATTCCCTAAGTCTGAAGTGGTCAGAGAGGAGTAAAATGTAGGTCAACCTCCCAGCAACAACTCCAGGGGCACAGCTGGGTTCAGGGACCTCAAGGCACAGCTTGGGACAGCTAGGCACACTTGGGTGGTAGTAACCTAACCTGCCTCAAACCACCCCTCTGGACATTTCCTGGGAAATCGCAGGTTGTGCATACACCCAAGGTGTCACTGCACCAACTGGAGAATCCCCAAGGCCTGTGGTCTCTGCTTTCCCCTTTCTTGGGTCTCCCAACTCCTTCACGTGGCAGGCACACTGTGGTCACATCCTGTCACCTCACAACCTTCCTGTCTGCAGAATGTAAAATCTGAAGCAACGGTTCTGCTTAGTCAGGCTAGAGGCACACGGCTGAGGCTGGAGGTAAGGGGTCTGGGGTCAGGGGAGGGGAGTGGATGGGTCCATTTGTCCCTCCAGGATCCCACAGGATGACGTAGCGGTGGGGGTGAGATCCAAGTGTCTGATGCCCGTGGACACCAGAGGTCCTGGTTCTGGGGCCTTCGACCTCCAGCTGAGACTCATACTGTCCACTCCCCTGCCTCCCAGGCCTTACACTCACCGACGTACAGCATCTGCTTTCCTGGGCTCCAGCTTGCGGTGGGCAGGTTTGGGGCTTCTTGGCCTCCATAACCCTGTGAGCCAATTCCTGTCATAAATCTCCTCTTAGATCTGTGTATACAGGTGTCTCCTATTGCTTGTGTTTCTCTGGGGAACCCTGACTGATATGAGTAATTTCAAAATACAAAGTTTAGAAGAATGGCAGGACCCGGGAGGCCTTCATTTTGTATTTTCAGAATGATTGCATTTTAAGGACTAAAGGAGATGATGTCCACAGAGCAATCACAACAGACCCTGAATGGGGCGCCCTCCATAAAGGGTGGTTATTCTGTTAGCTCTCGGCACAAGGTCAAGTCAACTCTTACCAAGGTGTGCACCCCTCACCCCCACCCCAGGCCCTAAACCTGTGGCCGAGCATTCCATCACTCCCTGTGGGTCTCAGATGAACCACACGTGCCCTGGACTCCAGGCCAGCCCATATGGCTCCTGACGTCTGTTTTCACCCTCTTGATCTGGCCAACGCTCACTGAGCCTCATTCAGTTGAAATGTAATTTCTTCCAAGGAGTCATTCCTGATCCCCATAAAACTGAATCTAGAGCCCGTTACCTACAAGAGCTCTCATAACACTTACTTGCTCAGTGATCACCAACTGGACAATGGCCCAGCTCTGTGCTGGTTCATGCTCTGTGTTCCCTGAGTATTTATTGAGAAAATGAATGAATACCAATAGTGTTTCTTCAGGGAGTGGATGGTAAGTTCCTCAAGAGTGGGGGTCTTTCGTTCTGCACCTTCTCAAAGCCCCCCAACATGTTAAGCATGAACTTGGTTGCCAAAGAATTAATTGCTTGGTGGAAGACAAGAAAAGAACCTCAAAAAAAGAAAAAAAAAAGTAATTGTATAAAATGCAACCAGAAGGTAAGACAAAGATAAATCATGACCTTCCCCTGGCAGTGAATTGGGGATTGTTCCTTAGTCATTTCTATGTGTAGGATCAACCACGGGCCTTGCAATGGCAGGATGATGCTGGCTCTTGGCTGTACTCTCATCTGTATCCTGGACAGGCCTGAGCCTCCTGCAAATCAATTCAAACATTTGATACACAGGTCCCTGCATCCACAGTTGGCTTTTTCCTTTTACTATTTAACTCTGGAACATTTTTCTTCTCCCATAAAACAGACCCCTCTTAATCTTACTGACACTCACCCTGTTACCCAAGGGACAGACGATACCTCAAAAATCATACTTTTTCTGGGGCGCCTGGGTGGCGCAGTCGGTTAAGCGTCCTACTTCAGCCAGGTCACGATCTCGCGGTCCGTGAGTTCGAGCCCCGCGTCGGGCTCTGGGCTGATGGCTCGGAGCCTGGAGCCTGTTTCCGATTCTGTGTCTCCCTCTCTCTCTGCCCCCCCCCCACCCCCCCGTTCATGCTCTGTCTCTCTCTGTCCCAAAAATAAATAAACGTTGAAAAAAAATTTTTTTTTAAAAAGAATCATACTTTTCCCTGCCTTCAGTGAGTTCACGGTCTCTTTGGAGAAGACAGATTTGAAATAAAAAGTATCACCAGTCAGGCATGCCATAGGGAGGGAGGTTAGTGAGGAGGCCTGCCTGGGCTGGACCTGGAGGGCAGGGAGGAGCATCCAGGAGAGGTCCTGAATCACAGGTGACCCCTGAGTTCCCGGGGGATGCTCTGTGTCTTGTATTAATGAACTGCTAAGTCTTGCACTGAAAGTAAAATATCCAACAGAAGGGTGTGAGGAAGTGTTTAAGAATGGTGGAGGCAAGTCGACAGTGACAGCTGCAGGTCACAGACCTGTTCTGTAGGCCACATCAGCAGGACCAGCTGAGTGATCTGCAGGGCCCAGGGCAAAATGAGATATGGCCCCCTTTCCAAAAATTATTAAGAATTTCAAGATGGTGATAGCAGAGCATTAGATGACTCTTCTTAGCATGGAACCCAGTGGAAGAACCCTCATGATTGCTTGCCCATGAAGCCAACCTTGCCCATCAAATACCAGGGTGGAACCTGACCCCTATTTTTGTGATGGGGGAGCCATTCAGCCTGCTGGCGGGAAGCTGAGGCACAGGAGGGCACTCAGGTAAAACTCTGCTTTGTCTCGCAGTGCCTGGGTGGCTCAGTCGGTTAAGCCTTTGACTCTGGCTTAGGTCATGATCTCATGGTTTGTGGGTTCGAGTCCCACATCGAGCTCTCTGCTGTCAGTGCAGAGACATCTGTCCCCTCTCTCTGCCCCTCCCCTGCTCACTTTTTCTTATAAATAAACTTAGAAAAACCCTATCACCAAAGCCTTTCCTCAAAGGGTCATTGTCTGTTTATGTGGACATGTTCTAGCCAAATCCCTTCCAAGAATGAACCACTGGGCCCCATAGTCTTTATTAGCCACCAACGGGATTGTTCCTGCTTCGTCCCCTCCTTTAATTGTGGGAGAAAATTAGTGAAGGAATAAAATTCAATATTTTTTAAGGAAAAATCTAAGTGAAAGAAAAATTAAAACCCAAAAAGTTAAAAAGATACAAAATATCCCCCCAACAGCCCAATTTGAAGGAACCACTTTCAAATTCCAGGAAGGCAGAAGCATCTCGTTTTTAATATCAGTTATACATGGATTTAAATTAAGGCAAAATGTAAGGACAATATTTTAGCAAAAGGCATCATGAGATGTACAATAAGTGACACAGAATCTAATGCAAAGCACATACAGAAAAAGTAATTTAAGTATACATTTTTGAGATGCCCAGAGCAAATTATAATATTAAAATACTGATTATCTTATTGACAATACCTACTAAAATGTGATTTATCCATGGATGGGAATGTTTGTAAAGTTGGCTAAATGTCTTTTATTTGACAACTATTAATATGAAATGAGAACAAGATAAATCTTTCTAGAAAAAGCCAATGCTGTTTCAATTAAATCATGGAAAAGTCTCAGGAGAAGAATCCACATTAATGCAACATTATCTCACTTTTTGGGGAAATAAATGGTTAGTGCCAATGCCTATTGATCTAAAATACAAAGCAGCAGGGAGGAGGAGCCCACGGGTCTTCCAGGCCTCACCCCGGGAGAGAGAGTAGAAGCTAGTGTCGGCCCCTCTTCCGGGAGTATGGCTGAGTCAACTTTTGGGTGAAACCACCAGTCTCGGGGTCCACTTCCCTGCCTTCTGGGCTGAGAACGGAGGCACCACTGAGGCCTCTGCGGGTCTCTGAGAGTCTAGCATGCCTTCTGGATGATTCCAGAACAAATTGTGGGTTGTGCCATTTTGTGTTAAGTACATTTACTTTGTTTTCAGCTTCTAAAAAATGGTAGTACGTGTATAGTCCAGTGAGTGTAGAAACAACACATGCTAAATTTCTTAGGGCAGCCTTGATTTCAGACAGTGTTCCTGTGACCTGTCACATCTCTTTATGTTTCTTGGGCTATAAGCCTTATAGTCTTCTTTTTCTCCTTTTCCTCTTCCTCTTCCTCCTCCTCCTCCTCCCCTTCCTTCTTATCTTATCATATCATATTATATCTTATCTTATCTTACCCAAACTTTCTAAAGTGTTATGATGATTGTTGGCCACTGTTGTCCAGCTCAAATACATTGAAGTTTACTAAAGATGCCTTGAGTTTTTGTTCTTTGACACTGTCCTTAACCAAGACGTAGGTGGCCCAGTGGCGACTGGGCTTATCTCTACTGGCCAAACCAGCCGCCACCTTTTCTTCTCCTGGCAACATGGAACTTCCTTCCAATGGGTTAACAAGGCCCTTCTTTTGTTGCCTGTCATGGCAATAGTCCTACAGGGGCTGTTTCCAGCTTCCATCTCTAGTGACTTCTTATTCACATTATATTAAATTAGTATGCACATTATACCAATGAACATTTTATATTTCTTCAATTATAATTCCCTACCCAAATATACTGCTTTAATTGCTGGGAACACCAGTGTTAAGTCAACATCTCTGTTTAACACAGGCTTAGATTTTTTTTTTTCTCTCCCATACAGACTCACCTTGTCACCTGTCCTTTCCAAGTGAGACCTGACTGTGCAAGCGACCTGAGACGATGGAACTACTTATTCCTTAGAGAGAGGCCACAAAACTACTGTCCTCAAATTCCACAGGCTTTAGGTATGAGGGTGGTTGATGACTGGATGCTGGTTGCCTTCAGAGAGAAAATAAAGAAACTAAAGTATCCCTGTAACCAGGAGTGAAAGAACTGTGAGAGACAGACTCCAAATGACACCTTCTGGGACCCAGATGGTGGCAGCCTGGTTGACTGGTGGCCACAGCTGGCCTTTCTCTCTTCCCAGCACCCTGATCCTCTACTGTCAATGGCTATTGAATTTCCGCCTCCACTACCTGGGATACCTTTGGCCTCTTTTCTACCTGGTTCAGCTCTTGCTGAACCTTCGGAGGCCTGAGGTCTGGTGATCCACCCCCCTGCATTCATTCAACAAACATTTGTTGTTCATCTGCTCCATTCCAGTTAGTTCTGAATAGGAGGACCTCAAGGTGAATGTGGTCCATGGATAAGACGCTCCCTAAGGCACCACACCAGTAGCCCACGTGATGGGCTTTGCCTGGGGAACAAGGAGAGCTTCCCTCCCATGAGTGAATTAAGGAAGAAACAAAAAAGGTAAGAAAGAACAAAAGAAATTAGACCATGGACTCCATCCAGAATGGCTTTGAGGCCTCAGGTTGACAAATGAGCCTGGTGAAAACCAGAAGGTCACAAGCATAAACAGTAGTTGAGAAGGATCCTACTTTCTTCAACAGCCAAGCCCACACTGACGCCATCACATCCTGTGTGCAGTCAGCTCTTTTCTGTGCACAATTTAAACATTTTCTCACATCTTTCCACATTTCCTCGCAGAGTATCAGAAAGCTGATATGAGACAAAAGTCCTGCTTCCTCACCGTATACGCGGAATAGAAAGTGAACACTTAGCAGCCAGTGAGGCAGAATGTGCTTTGACCATATGTTTTCACTCTTCTGTGGATCCTGAGAAACTTGACAGAAGACCACGGGGGAGGAGAAGGAAAAAAAAAAAAAGTTAGAGAGGGAGGGAACCAAGCCATGGGAAACTCTTAAAAACTGAGAACAAACTAAAGGTTGATGGGGGGTGGGAGGGAAGGGAGGGTGGGTGAGGGGCATGGAGGAGGGCACCTGTTGGGATGAGCCCTGGGTGTTGTATGGAAACCAATTTGACATTAAACTTCATATTAAAAAATTTTTAAAAATAAAAATAAAAATAAAAAAAGAAATTAAAAAAAAAGAAAAGTGAATTCTGTGTTGCTGAAAAGTGTGCGGCCACCCTGCCCTTGGGGAGAACACAGCTCTCATTCCATTTAGGGTCACATAAACACTTGGGCAGATGGTCCTAGAAGGGGTAGCCTGGCAGGGGACGGGGTCTCTGGTCTCTGAATCTACATCCTCTTCCAGTAGGACCTGTGACAGCCTACCCACCACAGCCTACCGGAATTCAGATGTAGCAGATCCACTCTGGCACCCCAAATCAGCAAAGCCACTCACCGTTTCCTCTTTACTTTCTGTCCCGAGGACCCACCCCGACACTGCCTGCTCTGTTAGATCTCACAGCAAAGACAGGGCCTCCTGGGGGGCTCAGGCGGCGAAGCATCCAACTCTTGATTTCAGCTCTGTCGTGATCTCATGGTTCATGAGTTCGAGCCCCACAACAGGCTCGGCGCTGGCATTGCGGAGCCTGCTTGGGATTCTCTCTCTCTCTGTCCCCCCTCTGCTCTCTCTCTCTCTCTCAAAATAAATGAGCTTTTAAAAAAAAAAAAACACAAAGAACTCACAGCAAAGACAAATGCCCTCATATTTATCTACCCCTGCAGGCCATCAGCCTCCCAAAGATGCTTTCACACAGTGGGGTAAGGACCACAGACTGACACTCAGCACCCATCTCAGGGTCTGGCTGCCACCCGCACAGCCCACAGGGACAGTGGAGAGCTGACCTTCCCAGGGGGTGGTTCACCCGAGAAGTCAAGCCGTTGTCCACACAGCTATAGGCAGCCGCTGAGCCCCTAACCTTGCACAGCGTGGATGAGGGCCTGGTGGTTGTGAAAGGCAAAGGTCAAAGGAATCGGGGAGATAGTCACCCTCAGCTCGGTGGCTCTGCCGGGGTCAGGCCAGGTATGAGGTGCGCACACACACACACACACACACACACACAGAGTCATATATACACCAGCACACATGCACACTCATATATGGATGGATGGACGGCCCTCAGTGGTGATATGGCATTCCAGGATGGGCTTGGGGCCGGAGGCTGAGCAGAGGCAGAAAAGCAAAGAAACAACCAAGGCAAGACCAGGAGTCTTGATACCTGGGGAGGCCCTACAGGGGTGTGATGGGGATGTGACAAGGTCAGAGGTCGCAGCCTGGATGGGTCCCAGGGACAAGCCTGCACCAACATCCCCTAGGACAGGGTCAGTGCCGTGCCTTAACTGCACGACCGCATGTAGCTGCCATTGCTGAGGGCCTGCCCGGTGCCGGGCTCCAGGCTTGGCTCTGATGCTAAGAGGCGATGAAGACACTATCCCCAAGCTCTCCTGCTGGCGAGGCCCACAGTCCTGTGCACAGATAACTGACTCTAACTTGCTGAGCGACACGTACAACCGAATGTCGTCCCACTGCATTGGGGATGTCCAGCCAGAACCCACCCAGCACATGTTCACGAACAAAGAAATGACTGAGCGCCTTCATTTGAACTGCCCTACAGAGCATCACAGACGGGGTGCCTTGAATGGCAAGCATTTATCTCTCATGGGTCTGGAGGCTGGACCTCCGAGATCAGGGTGCCAGCAGCTTTGGTATCTGGCTTAGAGGAGGCCGCCTTCTCACCACATCCTCACGTGTGCAAGAGAGACAGAGCACATCCTCTCCTTATAGCGACACTCACCCTGTCGCGAGGGCTCTCCTTCCTACAATTGGGCCAAACAGTCCATCTCTAGTTCCTCAGCTCCCTGCTCCACGAAGTGGGCTAATCTTCCCGCGCTGGGGGGAGGTTCAAGCACAGTATATAAGGGAAAAGGCTTTGATGTTAAAAGTTGGATGAAAGGAACTCCCATCACTGAACAGATAAAGAAATACCCACTTCCAGGCAGATATCGGAACCTGTAGGTAAGACGTGGAAACCATGGGAGACATCTGGAGGGGACGAGGGCAGGATGTAGGAATGGACAGGGGGGTCTGCTGAACTTGCCCAGCCAAACCCTCTCAGCATAGAAGGGGACCCTCCTGACATGTCCCAGTGGCTAAGCACCTTCACTCAGCCACTGATGCTCTTGCAACCCGATTTTCCACCAGGTGTTCTGCAGACATCTTCTTCCTCACATAAATGTCAGGAACACGTTAAGCACCACCTTTTCCAGAACCTTCCAGCAGCACCTGACTGGGTTCTGTCTCATCCCAGGGCTGGTTGCCACTGAGCAGGCCACAGGGGACCCAGATGCGGCACCCACACCCTGCTGCCCGGTGCCCTAGCTCCTGGGCCCTGCTCCCCACAGCTTTCCCTTGATTTAAAATACTGCCTCTACCTCCCCCTGTGTTAACATTTCGTAAGTAAAGAAGAAACTTGCAACCAAAGTGCCCATTTAAAGTGAGTGTGTTTTCCATCCCCACTAAAAGCTGTTTCAAAAGAATGAATGATGTCTTAAAATCGAGGGAATATGATAATATGTGTTTGATAAAGAGATCTTCAGGCTCTGAGAGATGCCTCTGGGAAACAGTAAGCAGTCTGATGAGCCCCCTAAGAATCTTCACATCTCCACGCCTTGATTCGTACTGTTTCCTCTAATGGAAATATCAGCGCCCCAACCTGGTAAAACCATGCCATTTTTCATCACTTTTGAAAAGACTCCTCTTCCCCTGGTCCTGACTGACAAAATACACACTCATCTGCCCGCATGACCATCCTGTGACTGTCCTGCTTTGTCCAAGGTGGAGGGCTGTCACCGGACCCAGAACACTCAAGGCTCCCTTTATTACAGCCTTTGTCATAGTTGATGACAATTAACTACTCCTTCATCAGCTCTCTGTGGGCCAGGCTTTCATCAAAGGGGTTCACAAACATTAACTTGCTTGATCTTCTAGACTTTTCCAGAAAGATCCCATCATCATGCCCATTTTACAGGGAAGGAAACTGAAGGCACAGAAGTTTAAGTAACGTGCCCAACATAGCACAGCTTTTAAGGAGTAGCCTCGGTTAGGATCCTCTTTTCTGCCCCAGCCCCTTCCCCCATGTGGACCCCTCTGGCCTGTACGCTGTTGGGACCAAGGATTGGGTTTTACTTGCTTCTGAACCTACAGTGTTCACCTGATATCACTGTGTTCTGTTGCCCCCTGCTCCAGCCCGGGAAGATGTCCTTGTGGGGAAAGGGAATGCATCCCAGCCAGGGCCTCCTCTTTGACCTGCCGACGGCCCCCTTGCCTTGCTTTTGGTGCCATCGTGTCATGAAAACAGCAGAACCTCGTAAGGAGGGTTTTGGTCCCTTGATTCTTTGGGGTTTCCCATACTGCACAAGGTTTGGCCTCCCTGGGCCGTGAGCAGCACACATTTCTAAGACACTTCACCTAATAGTTGGGTGGCCAGGGGCGCTACGACTTCTGCTCCAGAGCGGGGACTGGATTATTCCAGGCCATGTCAGATTCCCAGATTCGGGTTTCATCTTTATTTGATTTTTTAGCTTATTTTTTTTTCTTTTGACAATTCAGGGAACTCATTAATTGCCTCACTGAGTATCCTAACCGGGCCTTTTAGACTGTAAATTCTCTCCAGCCATCGGCATGGAAAACACTCTTCCATTTTGTTCTAATTGGTTGAGTAAAATTGGCCTAAGTAGGGAAGCAACATCCAACGTGCTCACATATCGGGGAAGGTTACCGACCGTGGTGTTCTCTATGGTTTCAGTAGAGACACAGCCCCCAGGCAGATGCTAAACTATAAAAGACCACCATTCAGTGGTACAGAGAGGTTAAGTCCTAGGATTTGAGAGAGGAGGTAAACCACGGCAAGCATTCTGAGGGATTTTTCAAATAGACCCGATGTGTGCAAAGTCTCTGTTCCTCTTCCTCCTTTGTGGCTAGATGGGACCCAGACAAAGACTGGGCTTCCTGGCGATGCATGGAGAAATTACACAGTCGAGAAGATGAAACCGTGCACCAAATTTATCCCAATAATTGCAACAGACAGATCGTTTGACAGGCTCTGTTCAGACTTCCCAAACAAATCCAGCCCACAGTGGTCCATTTTGGAATCCTTTGGCTTCTGTCTTCTGGAGGCTTATATTTTTTCATCCTAAAAGTTTCCCCTTGGGAAGCTGGGCTGTCTTGGACAATCAAGAATGGTTAACAACCATACTAGAAGCTGCCTACAGGTTGACAGGCAAACGGGTCGAGTACCTCGTGTAATCTCCCCGGTAATTTGATGTCACACCTTTAATAATTTCTCTGAATGTCTTCATGCGAGGCTTCAAGGACTCCTTTTGTTTTTGACAAAATACAAAATAAAATAGGACAATTTTAAGATCAATTAGGCCGTGAAAAAATGGTCCCCTCTTCTGATTTCTGCACTTTTATTATAATCAAATGTCGCCAAAGGATTAGAAACGACAACACTAATAGCTCGTTGATTTCTATTTGTTCTAGAAGCAGACACTAATTGTTCGTGGCAGTTTACCTCACTGTTGCCCGCTGCTAAGCTTTGACGTCAGGCGAGCCAGCGGCCCTGAGCCCGCGGCCTGGCCTGGCATGAAGGACGCGGCCCAGAAGGGCGGGGCTGCCCAAAAGGGCGGGGCGGGGTGGCCCAGAGGGGCGGGGCGGCCCAAAGGGGCGGGGCGGCCCAGGTCGCAGAGAAGGAGACAGAGGCTGGGCAGGTATTAATTAGCGCTCCTGTCCTACACTGGTTTTTCATTAACCTGACAGATTTTTCAAAACCAGAAATGCTTTCTGCCATTCTTGGGTCACGTGAGCCCTCTTTCTCGTCGCCCAGCAGCTCAGTTGTACTGAGTGTGTAGCCACGTCCCGCACCGATCTCGGGTCCCACCGCAGTGTCTGCGGTGCTCTGCACAAAGCTGAACAGGGCCTGAGTTCCTGAGCACTGGTGGCCTTCCAGACCCTTCTATCCAGAGGCCATTCACTTACAAATTGTCGAGCTTAACCCAGCCCCTCAAAGAGCGACGCAACCCACCAACAGGAATACACAACCTTGGGGGGGGGGGGGTGGTATCTCTTAAACACACAGCTTAAGAATGTAAACATGTATTCACTCAGGATGGGCCATCCAACAGGGAGTCTTTGACTCAAGATTCTTAAAATCCTTCCGTAAGAAGGTTCCCTCCTCCTCATCTCCTTCTCTGCTGGTCCAGGCCATGATCCATGGTTCAGGCATGAGGCAGCATTTGCGTGGGATGCTTGGCCAAGAAGGAAGTAGACTTACTCCCCTGCATGAAGCCTTAATACCAGGCCAGCGACGAGCTCAGCAGTGGGCTGGGTCCCAACCACTCTCACAGCGTCGGCATGTTAGTAGCCCAACCCAAGTGGTGAGACTTTGGCTGCTTCTCCAGGGGATCTGGGACCCGTACCTTTAAGAAGGATCTACGTTTCAGCCTATAGATATCTTGTGTCCTCCGACAGGCTTCTTGCTCCCTTCCCCCATGATGAATGAATGAGCACATCATGGACCACATCCCATTTCACACGGAAACCACAGGGAAGCAGGGAGATTAGATAGTCAGAATGCAAAGCCCAGTCATACCCATTCTAAGAGCTCCAGGATGCACGGGAAATCCCCGGTCACCGGTTCCTCTGTTCCTCATCACACACCACCAGCTCCGTGAGGCCTGGCTTGTGTATTAATAACCACCTCAGAGAAGATTCCAAGTCTCTTACCTTCTCTGATTTCTGTTTTAGAGCTGATATAAGGAAATATAACACTCTGGATCATTCCATCTTACCCAGAGCAAGACAGTCCTAAAGGATTTAGATACTGGACAAAAATGTGCATGCTATAGTTACTCTCAGAAACTCGGTTACGACCGATTTTGAACTCAATCCAGACTCAGTTCAAGAACCCCAGGCCCCAACATGTTGGCTCGCATTTGAAAGGAAGGCTGTGTCTACAAGACTGCCAATTTGAACACAGGCCAAACAGCAACCAGATCCTAGGAAAAAAATAATGATTTAAAATACGTACATGGCACTCAGATTCCCTTTTCTGTCTATGAGATTTTTTTTTTTTCTTAAAAACATAGGTATGCATGTCGCATCTGTCCCAACTCAGGGTTTGCTGGCTTGTACAGGCTCTCAAGAGCCAGTGGTTAAAAATTTCAGGAATTTTGTGAAGCTGGTTGTGGAGCACAGCTGTTTTAAGTATTAGGTTATATAAACTTACAATTAAATAAGTTACGTTTTTAAAAGGTTAAGTATTTTATTTCAAATAAAGTTATTTAAATAATAAATATGTAATGAAAGGTATTTACCTCAAAGCTATTATTTATTTTAGCTTAGATCTCCCGAATAAATCACTCTCTAATGACTTCACTGCATTTTCCTCCTATCTACGATCTTGAGGTTCTTCATGCCAATTTTATCTGTGGGGTGAAAACAGTAAGCACTGGTGTGCTATGCGCTGGAGCTCTTTACACAACAGGAATTGGCATCCACAGTGGATCAGGGCCCCCCCTCCCCCCCCCCCCCGCCCCCGGAGAACGGGTTCTTAAGCAATTACTGGCCACCACTGGCCTACACACAGAGTTCGACGATATTTCCGAGCCAGGTTGATCTTTTAGGAAGTTCTCAAAAACTGTGCTTCTCCACTCATTTTACTGACGAAATCTGTTGCCCACATTTATCAGCTAACATCCATTCACCCCTGTTTGTGGGAAGTGAGAATCTCATCTCTCTCTCTCTCTCTTTTTTTTCCTTTAAATAGATTCAGCCCTGTACAGAATTATCCCCTGTAATGGACTTAGTCTCCATCCTGCAATTATTAATATCGGGCAGAGGTCGTGTGTTTCTTGGCAAGGCTCATGTTCCCATGTATAAATCATGATAAAGTAGGTTCGCTCTGGAGGGGGGGACTGCTGTTTTTAATTTGGCCAGTGTAGAAATGCAGTTGGTTTAAACAAGGGCTCTTTTAGAGACTGAGGTCCAGCGGTACGGGGGGGTGGGGGGGGGTGGGGGGGGGTGGGCGCTGAAATGATCTGGATACATTCACAAACTTTGCAGCCAGTGGAAATCAGCCCAGGGACAAAATGCACCCACTGTGCCCAGGAAGGTTCCCTCTCACAGCCTGGGGAACCAGCAGGTCTGTGTCGTGCCCCCTCTTACGGCCAACGATGCGGATGTTTTCTTTCACTTGTTGGGGGAAAGCTTGCAATCCCTGTGTTGAGTCAATGAGTGGGAGCTCACACGTCCTGTGCATGCCTCTCCTGGAGATACAGTCACATCTGCCCTCCGTGCAATAAAGCTTTCTGGCTTCTCTGATTAATATTTAAGAGAAGTAACATGACCTGAGGAACAGGTATAATCCTCTTGTTCGGAGACTTTTGGTACTACACGTACCATAGCCACGTGCCCCAGTGTTGGACAGACGTGGCACCATTGTCCCCGAAGACGTCTCTTCCACCTTCTCCCCACGCCAGTCCTCCCCCCGCTGCTTGCTCCTCTGGGTCAGTCACAACTCACTTCTCTGTGTCTCCTTCCTGACAGCTTAGGGCTCCAAAAATGAAAAAAAAAAAATAAATAAATAAATAAATAAGCCAGATCAGGCCTGTCTTCCTACTCCCGGAGGAGAAGACTGAACAGGGATGATCCCGCCCGCAGAACCTCCAGCCTGATCTGATTAGACTCTGCTGTTCCCTGTCAACATTCCCTAGTTTATGTAACTTTATCTCCTCATCTCGGTTTTTCTTCATTTATTACTTTTAAATGAATATTTATTGAGGATTTATGATATGCCGGGAAGGAGAGAAAGCATGCACCAAGACATGAGGAGGGGACTCTAGGAGACTTGACATCAGTGAAGGGGGGTCCTTCGGGAAATGGCAAAAGATAAGGCTGAACGAAGTAGGCAGGTTATCGGGGCATCTTGCTAATGTGGTTGGGATTCTTCTTTAGTCAAAGGGAGCTTCTACATGATTTTAATTCAGGAGGTACATGTATATGCACACATGTATATTTCAGGTTAGGAGACATCACAGCTCAGAGCAGCCTTCTCTGTTGTCATGTGACCACACTCCTGTTTGTGCACCTGCTAGGGAAAATGGTTCGAGGTCCCTCTGGCCCAGTCTCCCTCGTTCAGTATTTTATTTTACTCAAAAAGCTAACTTAAATTCTCTATTTTCGTATTTAGGTATTTAGTTCTGAGTTTAGCTATACAATACTCTTGTGTGCTTTTCTCCTTGCCGCATTTAAGTTCTAGTGTATTCTATCCCTCTGCTCATTTGTGCTTCATTCTAACAGTCCAGGGGTCAGCACCTATCCTCAGGTATTGTTACAACTAGTAAGTTCAGGCTGTGACAAGTAAGAGCTCCTCTCTGTCGTAGCCACCCATTCACAGCAGACCCGGCCACCTCCTTTGACTAATGAAGCATGAACAGAAGTGACGTGAGCCCCTCCCAAGCAGCTGCTGTTAAGGCCAGAGCCAGCTTCGCTGTGACTTCCTTGCTCCCTTCTGCCAGGAGACCGGCAGCCTCCCAGACCACTGCTATTTGGACGTATTTACCTTTTACTTTTTCCATTGTGCAGCTTAGTCTATCCTGATGGGCTAATAGGCTTAATTTTGCGCTTGGAGTTCCAGGTAAGCCCGTAGGGAATTAACAATTTTTATTCCATCCCACGGGGTTTTGTTTTAAAGTTTTTTTTTTTTTTAAGTTTTTATTTATTTATTTTCAGAGAGAAAGAGAGACAGACAGAGAGACGGAGAATCCCAAGCAGGCTCCGTGCTGTCAGCACAGAGCTTGAGGCAGAACTCGATCCCACAAACTGCATGATCGTGACCTGAGCCAAAATCAAGAGTTGGACACTTAACCACCTGAGCCACCCAGGCGCCCCTCCATCCCGGGGGATTTGTCTCATACCAGTTTGCAGCTAAAGTGGGAGAGGATTCCTGTATCTGTAATGTTGGCAACATCCCAGTCACCTCCGGTATATGAGAAAGAGACACAGTGATGCTTCCATTAGCTATTAGTTGATAAATATAAGATTGTATTTAGTCCTGTATTTGTCTACAGAGCAAATATGACAACAGCCTCAGTAAATAATGAAAAATAATACAAAATAAGTCATGAAAGGGTAAACAAGGATCTTCTAAGTGCTAAATTACATCTGTGTCCCCCTAAACTAATCAGCTTGAGTTTTGTTTGAAAACCAGGCTCATTTATACCAGCTTCTTTCACTGTTTTTTTTTTTTAATTTTTTGAGCATTCCTTTTGACTTCTTATCAACCCATCCAGCTAAGTGGTTCAAAGGCAAACCCTTAACACCCGCTGCTTTAACAATATTTCACCCGATGTTAACTAAAGCTCCTTTAACAAAGATTTCTGAGCGGCCCTCCTTTTTCACCACATATTTTTCTTATTTATTTAATTACCAAATTTGTAATGGAGTGATGCTTGCCAAAAAGAAAAAAACGGTCAAATTGCACAGAATCATACTGAGTTAAAAGACAATTTCCTTTTCCTGCCACTTTCAAATCCACTTGCCTTTTCAAGAAAACTACTGAAAACACTTTGGTGTGTATCATTTATTATCTTTTGATGTCAGAATTTGTGAGTGAGTATTTTACACATGCAAGTTTGTTTGTATAAAATATTCTTTATATTTTCTGCAGGATCCTTTCCCTTTCCATCAATGTGTCTTTTAGCTTTTTTGATATTATTTTAAAAATATTATTATTTTTGATGCCCATATAATATTCTATAGAAAGGATGTACCATTATTTATTTAATCGTTCTCCACATGAGTATTTAAGCTGGTTCCAGTTTTTAGCTATTACAAGTAACATCGCAATGGACATCTGTAAACTTTCAGCTTTGTGCAATTATGCTGGTATTTCTGTAAGATGGATCCATTCAAATGCCTTGCTGACAAGGGTATGCACTATAGATTTGGACGGTTCCTGCTCTGTTATCCTTCAAAAATGCTCTAGCAAAATACTAAACCACAGTGAGCGTGTGTGAGTGTGTCTGCTGTCCCCTAGCATGGCTCCCACTCAACGTCACATTAATCTGAATTTGCAAACTATAGCCTGTAGTTGTAATCTGCGGTCTACTCCCTGCTTTTCCTTTTCTGTAAGTTCCTCATATTTTTAAAGTGTATAACGTGATGACTTAACCCATATATACCCTGAGGAAAGGTTACTGCAATCACGTTACTTAACACATCCCTCACCTCACAGAGTCAGCTTTAGGAAGAAGTGGTCGGTAAGAACAGTTAGGATCTACTCTCCTGGAAAATTCAAGGATACAATACAGTATTTTTGAGTCCAGTCAGCAGGCTGTACATTAGTTCCTGGAACTTACTTGTCTTACAACCGGAAGTATGTGCTCTTTGACCAACATGTGTCCTATCCCCCACTCCCAGCCCCTGGTAACCTGCTGGTCCACTCTCTGATTCTAAGACATTCTCTGCTGTTGAACTGGGAATGTGTCCACATGTTTGTGAGTATTGGTATTACCCCCTCCCTTCATCAGGAAATACTTCTGCATTGTTCTCCTGTCTTTTACTTTTTTTCTTTTCATCTTTTCTGTTTCTATTTTAATGGCTTTTGCCAAAATTTATTCCAATCTCTTCCTTTATTTTTCAACCTTTTAATCTTTTGGTTTTTCAATATCATGTTACTTTGTGTTTCTTGTACATAGCACATCACTCTTTTTAAAATATATTTTAATGTTTATTTTTGAAAGAGAGACACGCACAGAGGGAGAGTCGGGGAGGGGCAGAGAGAGAGAAGGAGACACAGAATCTGAAGCAGGCTCCAGGCTCTGAGCTGTCAGCACAGAACCCGACGTGGGGCTCGAACTCATGAACCATGAAATCATGACCTGCGCCAAAGTTGGACGCTCAACCGACTGAGCCACCTAAGCACCCCATCACTTTTTAAAGAAATCCAATCTGCTCTTTGTCCTTTAATGTGAAAAAAATAATAATGACTGCATGTGTATTGTGTTGATTGATATATTTTATTTCCTTGCTGTGTCTGTCTTCCATGCTTTAGCTGGATGGATGAAGTTTTTTTCCTTACTTATTTGCTCTAATGTGTTGGAACTCACACATACTATTTCTATTCTTATAATACTATGCTTAAATTTGGTTTTTTTTTTTTTGAAGATTTTTATTTTTAAGTAATCTCTACACCCAGTGTGGAGCTTGAATTCACACCCCCGAGATCAAGAGTCACCTGCTCAACCAACTGTGACAGCCAGGCACTCCTCAAATTTGTTTTTATATCAATGCTGAGAGCTCTTTATAACTTTTCTCTCTTGACCCAAAAAAAGGTCAAGGTTTGCACCCTTTTCTTTTTTCTCACCACTGTTTCTTTTATCTCATATATTTGTTTATATCAAATTCTTTTTTCATTTTGCAGGAGTACATCCTTCAGAATCCTTAAGAAAGAATGGTAAACATTTTGAATGCTTGCAAGAGTAAAAATGCATTTATTTTGTCTTTGGTCTTGAATAAGTATTAAATGTCTTCATTATTTAATTAAGATAACCACAGAACTCCTTTTTAAATATATTTTTAAAGTGTATTTATTTTGAGAGAGAGAGTGGGGTAGGGGCAGAGAGAGAATCCCTAGTGGGCCCAATGTGGGGCTCCGACTCATCAACCACAAGATCATGACCTGAGCTGAAATCAAGAGTGGGACGCTGAACAGACTGAGCCCCCCAGGCCCACCAACAGCCATAGAATTCTTAATTCAAAATCATTTTCTTCTCAAAGACCCTGATCCGCTGATTTCCTGTGTCCCATGTTGCAAACTAAAATTCTAATACCGGTCTCATTTAATTCTTTTGTTGATAACGTTTCTCTGTTTTCTTTGTTAGATTTTAATATTTTGTCTTCTTTCCTGGTATCGTTAGTTGGGGTCCTATCAGGAAACCAGACCCTTTTCCAAGTTTTCCAAGTCGGCAGGGGTTTAATGCTGCCGATTTCATGCAGGGTCTCCACAGCTGCTGCTGTCCTTGGGCACCCGGGAGGGACGCGATCACACGACCTGCTGCCCCGGGACCTGGGCTCCCGCGGCACTGATGCGCATGCTCCACAAGCCCCCACGTGCTGTTTGGCAAGCCAACTCCAGCCCACTTTTCTCCTCAGTGTTCTCAATCCGGTCTCTGTGGCATCTGGCTGGAAACTGCTGACCACTGGTACTAAACACAAACCCAAGAACCGCAGCCCCTTGGGCACTGGAGGGGGCAGAAAAGAGCCAGAGCCACACCAAGAGTCAAAGATTGTTGTCTGGCATGCGACTTAGTGAATTGCACTGTGGCTTCTATGTGAGATGCATTTTGTTATCCCTACTTTGTGCATAGGAGGATCGGAGACAACGGTCAGTGTCAGGAATTCGCTTGTGATGTTTGCTCATCTCCTCTGCACCCTTCTTTCCTACCAGAACTCCTTCCTGGTGGACAGATACGTGTTGGGCTTCTAGATCTGGACACACACACTTTGTAGAGTTTAATTCTTTTCTGATTCTCCCTCATTTTGCAGTGCATTACGGGAGAATCCTTTGGCTAATTTTTCCTCCAGCCGTGTCTATTCTATTATTCAGTCAAACTACTGAGTGATTTTGTTTGCTTGTTCTTGTTGTTGGTTGGCATTGGTAATACTACTCCTCACTCTTAAAATTCCAGTGTTTCTTTTGAATTAACATGTTTTTCATTTTTATGGATGTACATCCTGTCAAATAAGAATAATGAGGTCCCCCAGAAGACAATCTCCAAGTCTCTGTTTTCTGTTAATTTTACTGCCTTGGAGTTTTTTGGAGTATTAATGTATGCCTCTATTGAATATTTGGAATTCTGTTCATTCTGTGTTTGAAATTCTGTTTACTCCTGTAGATGGTGGTCTAAATTGATCAGTGTCAGGTCTGGGATGTTACTCCTCAGTCCAAAGGAAACTCCTCCTTCCTCATGTGGCCAATGTAGCTTTTGATCACAGCACCCCTGAGTCCTGTGTTTATGCAAAGCAAAGTGAGCCTTCATTTAGGATTCTCAGGTGGTTTGCTTTGTTGGCATGGGGACTTCCCACCCTTCTTGCCTTTGTTGTCCCAAACTCACTCTTCTCCAGAGGAGTCCAAGAACAAGCTGGTTTGGAGTGCTGTTGGCATGGCTCTCCTCCAGGCAAACTCCAGAAGAGGTGACTGTGAGACCGGGGCCTTAATGCAAATGTTCCACATGCCTGAATTTAATTGCTTAGCAAAGAGCCATAGCCCAGACCTCCTCCTTTCCGCTGTCGTCCATGACCAGAGGGGTGATCCTCGAATTCTCCAGGGAAAGCACACCAGTCAGGCGGTCCCACCTCTACCTCTCCGAAGTTGTGGTTTCCTTTTCTCTGCTGGAATCTGATGTCTATCTCTCTTTAGCTACATATGGTACAGAATTTTCTCGATGCCGTTGTCTGCTGATGACATTCCTCATAGCTTCTCAGCATCACTTTAAACTAAGTCTTTCTTTGGGCGTCTGGGTGGCTCAGTCAGTTAAGTGCCCGACTTTGGCTCAGGTCATGATCTCGTGGTTCGTGAGTGTGGGCCCCTCTGCTGACAGCTCGGAGCCTGGAGCCTGCTTTGAATTCTGTGTCTCCTTCTCTCTCTGCCCCTCCCCTGCACTCTCTCTCTCTCTCTCTCTCTCTGTCTGTCTCTCTTTCTTTCAAAAATAAATGAACATAAAAAATTTAACTCTTTCTTGGGGCGCCTGGATGGCTCACGTAAACATCTGACTTCGGCTCAAGTTATCATCTTGTGGTTCGTGGGTTCGAGCCCCGCATCAGGCTGCATGCTGAAAGTTTCGGGCCTGCTTCTCTCTCTTTCCCTTTCTCTCTACCCCTCCCCGACTCACTCTCTTTCTGTCTCAAAAATAAACTTTAAAATAAATTAATTAATTAAGTCTTTCTTTCATGTTTCCTATATCATAACACAAGAGAAAGATAGGAGGAGGGGTAGAGATACATTCAGAAAAGCAGAACTAACTGGAAGAGTTCCTCTTTCTTTAATGCTTTTAAAAACTTTACATTCTATGTAAAGCCTCATATTTATATATTGCAATTTTAATGATTGGTAAAGTTCAGAGTTAGCCTTCTACTAAATTGGAAGTGGCTTATATTTTCCAACATCCATGAAAATCAAGCATAAGATAACAGAAGAGAGATTCTGTCAAGGAAGCAAGGTTGGATGCTTTAGGAAATAAGGACTGAAATTGAATCACTTGGTCAATACGTTTTGCTCTATGTTTTCTAAATATAAGATGTAAATTGGATTACTTGGGTTAAATCCGAATGTATGCAATCAGAGAATGTTAACAATATCACATTGTAAAAGTTTATTTTGATTTCAAGCTATTTATATGGCTTCTTCAACCTACCAAGTTGATATTTCCTTAACTATCACACCTTGGCCCAAGTAATTAGATGTCAGTGCTAATTTGGTCAGGGTTATACTAAATGTGTTAATGTTTTCTATGGCTATATTCAAAACCAAACAATGGCATCCATCTTGCCACTACCTACAAATTAATTCAGAAAAGCTTCAGAGGGCTTACAGCATTTCTGGTTCTTTGCTAGTCACTTTCAAGTTCAATAGCACTCACTGAACTCACCATGCCCATAGACAAATATCCTTGTGCCCATTTTACTGATAAGGAGAGAGGTGCAGCTGGGGGCAGAGTTGGGATTTGCATTAAGGTCTTTTTTCCTTTGTTGGTTCCTTAAGACTAGATTCAGGAAATGGCCTGTGTGAGGAAATAAACCCCTAGAGATAAACATTTCGTTCAAAGGTATTGATTGTTTATGAATAATAATTATTGCTACTGCCCTTCCCTCAGCAGTTCTGCAACTCCAGGATCCAAAGGAAGTTAAGCTGATTACAAGTGATAAACTATTCTCAGTTAAATGATACTAACTGCGTCACCCTGGCTGCCCCAGTGCTTGGTGGGTAAGAAGTGATCTAGTGAAAACACACTGTAATTAGCCACAAAGATCAGACTGAACTGGGGCAGAAGCATTGCTTTACATTTACCTGTGTCTATTTCCCTCTCGCTGAGCTGCCGTTTGTCTCAATATATACTTAGGATATATTGAGGATAAATATATATAGGATAAAGAAGTATATTGTCTCAAAAGGTGAGTTCTCGGATAGTGCTACTCTACCAACACCGTTCTTACTGTTTTTATGAAAAAATGGGCCACAATTTCCCAGTGGTGAAACAATAATCCTGGGAAAGAAGTGCAAGTTCACAGGCTCAAGCATTTGCTCTGAGCTCAGCAGGGATCTGGTCTTGCGCTAGCCCAGTCATAAGAGTATTGGCCAAAGACTGCACCAAACTCCCACTCAGAGGGCTCCAGTACAGCTGGAGGCTGTTGGCTTTGAAATCACTCCCAGTGTGGCTGGTGGGGCCAACATTGGATCAAAAGGATAAAAATTCGGTTTTATGACCAAATAGAAAACAAAAGAATGAGGACAGAAATAAGGCCAAAATATATTCGTGATGATAACAACCGTGACCACCTCTGATTTTTCTATCAAAAGATGTGCAGAGAAGTAAACAGAAATTACACACAGTTCAGCTTTGTTTATATGCACACATTACACCACATGATATGGACACTTTTAAAGTAAAGAGTCTGACAGTCAAACGCTAACGAAAGGAAACCAAACAGGGCACTATTCATAACAGAGAAGGCAGAGTTCGAGATAGAAATATTCAAGTAAGATAAAGAAGTATATATTTGATATTGAGGAAAATTAAAATCACCTGAGAAGGAATAACAGTCATATCCTATAAACAGTGAACAACATAAATCAAATTATATCAAGGAAAAATTAATTATTTAAAAAAATGAATTAATGAAACCAAAGCCGCAGAGGGAGGTTTGGATTTACTTTCTTTGGCATTGGAAAATCAAATAGACAGGAATAAAAAGTGTGCCTGTAGAGGGTTTAATTGACAAAATTAACAAGTTCAATCATCACACACAGACAACTGTATATGAATATGCATATTGCACTGGAGTTAGTGCTTTCTAATCATCCTGTGTGTTTGTATGAACATGTATAAGCACACACAAACATTCCCCTACAAATACAGACTACCTTTCTTCAACTATCTATTAAATATATACAAAATTATCCACATGGCAGGCCATACACAAAGCCATAGAGGAAACTCTAAGCCTTAACAGATTTCCAAGTGTAGGAATCTTTTCAATAAAAAGCTCAATAGCATTAGAACAGAATAACAGAAGAATAAAAGAAGCAAATCATTTGAAAATTTTAAAAATAAGCTTGTCTAAAGAACCCAGAATTAAGAGATATAACTATTCTAAAAAGAAGACAAATGCGTATTTGCTGCAAATGTAACTTAGAAAACCCAGAGGAATCAATGAGGAAACATAATAAAAGGGCAGAAACATACAAAACTATAAGCTTTGCCAGCACTTCTGGATGCCAGCATCCAGTTAGAAGATGTTTAGGAATTTACATGCCTCTCATGTTAAAAAGCAAAATCAAAGAAAGGAATGTGGGATCATACCTACAAGGAGTGAAAAGGTACCACAAGGAGAAAATGTTATGTTATTTCTAAACTGGCATAAATAAAGAGAAATCCCTTGATTCTGGTTGTGCAGATCACATATGATACAGGCACCCAGGTACAATCCCTGTGAAAAATCTCAGCAGGATTTTATTTCACTTGAAAAAAAAAAAAACTGTTCTGAAAATCATCTGGAAGACTAAATTATGAAGAACAAGACCAGAATGCCCAGTATCACCCCCTTTTTCTTTTCAAAATTGTGCTGAAAGTTCTCACTAGAGCAGCTGGCAAGGTGAAAGGTGAAAAATTCACTGGAGAAGAAGAAACAAAACTATCATTTTTGAAAATGGTAAACAATAAATAAAATAATAAGTAAGGAATTGTGTACCAATAGCCCAACAGGATTTTGAAGATTAATTAATAAATTAATCAATGACTTTAAAACTTTTTCTAGATGCCAAGTTAATATATAAAAGTTATTTTATATAGTTCCATGAAATAAAAACTGAGAATTGTGAAGGTACCATTGTCAATATGATAAGGAAAAAAAAAAGTTAGGTACATAGAAATAAACATTGCACATAACATGGGCAAGACTCCTGTATACGAAACTATAAAAGTTATTACATTAAGTTAAAGAAGAGGTAGTAATGAAGACATACACCATTTGTGAATTGGATGATACAATAGAATCAAGATTTCAACTCCTTGAAGATAATTAGTAGATCTGAGTGACAATACAGTGGTTCTAAAGAGGCTTTCCTTGTGGACTGGTTGTAAAACTGATTTAAAAATTCACATGAAATCCAAGGTGTCCATTTAAAAAAAGAAGAACAAGTAGGAATAATTGCTTTCTCTGAAATTAAAGCTCATTGTGATGCTTTATTAATTAAAACAGTGGGTATTGGCAAAGCTATACTGAAACAGAGCAATAGAATGAAATTAGATCTGAAACCAACCTGTACATATATAGCAATTGATTTACACCAAAGATGTAGTTGCAAAACAGTGAGGAAAGATGAATTTTCAAAAACAACGGTGAGGAAATTGGTATCCATATTGAAAATAGGAAATTGGGTCACTAACTCACTCTATACCCAAATTCTCTTCCAAGCAGTTATAGACTTAAATGTGAAAGGCTAATGAACACATGTTTAGAAGACATTATAAAAACACATCTTCATGACTTTTGAGTAAAAAAAAGATTTCTTACATTGGACACATAAAGCATCCCAAAAGGATTTGACTGACACACTTGAATAAATGTGAACCCGTTTATTTTTATTTTTTAAAATTTTCTTAATGTTTATTTATTTTTGAGAGATAGAGAGAGAGAGAGTGCAAGTGGAGCAGGGGCAGAGAGCAGGAGACACAGAATATGAAGCAGGCTCCAGGCTCTGAGGTGTCAGCACAAAGCCTGATGCAGGGCTCAAACCCACAAGATGTGAGACCATGACCGAAGCTGAAGTCAGATGCTTAACCTACTGAGCCACCCAGGCACCCCAGATGTGAACCCCTTTAAAATGAGAATATGACACCATCAAGCATAGGAAAGGACAAACCACAAAATGGAAGAAGATATTTGCAATCCATATACTTGTGAGAGGCTCAAGCCTGGAATATATAAAGAATTTCTACGAAACAACAGGAGAAGGACAGACCACCCAAGTAGAAGTGGGTGGAAGACATGAACAGGCACTTCACAAAGGAGGGAATTGAAACAGCCAGTAAACACATGGAAATGCGTTCAGCTTTGTTAATTATTGAGGAAATGTAAATGAAAACCACATGTGATAGTGTCACATCCACCTGAAAAGCCAAAATGAAAAAGACAACCAATACCAGATAATGGTGAGAATGGAAATCCTTACACTCTGCTCGTGGCTGCATAATTGGTTTGACATGCTCAAAAACACTTAGTATTATCTATCAAAATTAAACATATGCCCACACTCTGAGGCATAGCACATAAAGTCTCAAGTGTGTGCTCAAGAGAACATGTGTGCATGTGTGCCTTGGAAGACATGTACCAGAATCTACAGCAGCATTATCCAGAAGAGCCTCAAACTAGAAACAATTCAGGTTTTCAAATCACATTTCAAAAATTAGTTCTATAGGATATTACATAACAATGAACATGGCTGAGTTAAAACTACACATAAAAATATGGATGCTTTTTAAAAAGAAAACACTGAACAAAAACATCTAGATACAAAAGAGCATAAAAGTCTTTTTAAATAGAGTCTGTTTATATATAAGTACATTTTTATAAGGTTCAAAAATGTGCAGAATTACATTATCGGGGTTTAGAATGCATACTTAGATTAAAAATAATAAACAAAGTCAGGGCTGTGATTTGCCCTAAAAGGCAGGATGGTGTTTCTTTGTGGACAACAAGGCTTAAGGACCAAGCCCAGCCTCTCGGATCTCCAATGTTCCATTTCTTGACCTGGGTGATAGTTACAAGGATATTCATTTTATAATAGTTTGTTAAGTTCTACATTTTTATTTTATGCACTTTTTAACATGCGTGTTGTATTTGATAATAAAAATGTCTTAAAAATGGAATTCTTAGAAAAGACTAAATGTGTCGCAGTGAGACTAATAAGCAAGCTCTTGCCCTTTCATTTATGAATGTGCATAGTAATCTGGGTTTGTGAAACCAGTGTCCCAAGAACAGATGGACCTGTCCACAGGACAGAATGGGTCTCTCTCCAGCAGCCTCCAACATGCACAAGCACTTAAAATGTGAAAAGGAGTCTTTTTAAACCAAGGAGAGACGGGTTGGTTATTTAATAAATGGTGCCAGCACAACCGGCTGGCTAAACAGAAAAAAAATATTGAGCTAAATGCTCTTCTCACACCACATACTAAAACAAACACTAGATGAGATAGTAAGTTAAATATAAAAATCAAATAATATACGAGATGATTTGACCTTTGGATGTATGAGGGCTCTCTAATTTAAAAAGCAAAGGGAAAAAAAAACAATATAGTGAGAACATCAATAAAATAACCGTCTATTATTTTGAAACTTTTGACGTCAGAAGACCTCCAGTGTGAAAAGTTAAAAAACATATGTCAAACTAAGAATGCAATATTTTAAGCCAGTAAGGTGCACAATGATTAACAACTTTAATACACAGAAGTGCATGCATTGTTAAATAAAAGGAAACAAAGCCTCGAGGAGGTAGCCAGGGTGTTTATAAAATATAAATACAGACGGACAGTGACTATTAAAGAGTTCAACCTTGCAACTAATCGAGTAATTAAGGTGAGAACAAGAAGATCCCATTTGTCACCTACCAAATTGACACGAATTTTACAATGCTTATTTTTAAGTACTGGTAAGGGTGCCTTTGGGTAGAATCCTCATCATGCTGACGGCATGTCCATCGGGGAAAGCGATTTGCCAGTATGAAGAAACAGAAATCTATTTCTCTTCTGCCCACCCCCACCCCTGCCAGCCACTAATTCTCCTCCTGGAAGTCTATTCCAAGGAAATAATAGGGAGTGTGGACAAAGATTAATGCATAAACATGTTGCTCGCTGTTATTTGTGATAGTAATATTGGAATCGCCTCCGGGCCAGCACTCAGGGAGTAAACTCTGATTCACCCCCCCCCCCCCCCCCATGGCCCACACACAACGCCAGGAATCCCATTTAGAAAGAGATTTTAATACCTGGGGGAAACTCAGGTGATACGCACAAAGACAGCTCCAGGTTTTGGGGAGCTGGGAAGTACACAACTTGGGTGGCCTCTTTTAGAGAAAGAATTAAAATCAGCAGTATGGCAAGGAGCCCCTGCACAGGTCAAGGGCCCCAAGATTAAGTTATGTTTGGTTCCTCGAACCCCATCTCTGAATATGAAATTAGGCAGCTTTAAAAAAATACAAAAATACGCGTGCAACAAACGGGCTGAAATAAAGGTGGATAATTTTAACTTGGGGCTTCGAGACCATGGTCCATACGTAGCCTCTTGTCTTTATGATCCAGCAGTTTTTGACCATCAAAGCACGTTTTAAGTGAGGAGGGAGAAGGAAGTGGGGAATTCTGGGCAGAGGAGAGAACGAGCCAAGCATGGAGAGCTGGCTCACTGGGGAGGGTAGCGGCCCAGGTCTTAGGGGAGTCTGCGGTAGGAAGCCCAGGGGTTTGCTGGGAAGTGGACAACCGGGGCCGTGACAGTCTCCCCAACCCACAGGAAATGAGTTTTAAGGATTTTTGAAACCTGCAAAGAGCCTGCTTTCCCAATTCACTTGCTATGCCGCTTTCCTACATCACTAGAGACCAGGAGCTGCATGAATGTAAAAATTTGAGGGAACGTTGGCAGAGCAAGGACCCGGCCATCAGTAGCACCTTAGTGGATAGGAGTTTGTCAGGGTTTCTAGCTCCAAGTCTTCCTCGAGTGTAGGGATGTTTCCCAGCCTGACAACTCAATAGGACCAGGTGGTCCCCTGGGGAAAGTGTATTTCGAAGGGGTCCAGAAAGGAAACATTCCAGATCCCGTAGGATTGGCCAGCGAGACTTGGGTGGGATTCCAAAGTGGGGTAGGGGCTCTGAGCAGAAAGGGGCCCAGAACACGGTGGGGCTGGGGGTGGCGGCAGGGAAGGGAGACCCTCAAGACAACACGGCAAACATTCCCCCACGGCCCGGAGTTTCTTGGGGGGAACATGCGACCTTCCCCTTTCTCTCCAGGTGCTTGGGTCCTAATCCCCCCCCTGCAGAAAGGCTCTCCCGGAGGAGGAAGTGGAAGGGGATAAAAGCAAAGCACATCAAACAGCCGAGCAAGCAGAGAAGGCGACGCGCCATCCGGGCGAGGCGACATGCATATTCCAATTTACTATGTGACCGAGTTACTAATTTAGAGATCAGATTATGTAAAGATTTGTGCCAGCCAACTTATGCATAGAGCAAAGGTGGAGGAGGAAAGGGAGGCTTCTCAGCAAAGTAGCTCTTGCTTGTGGGGCGATGGGGCCACCCTGTTCTTATCCGTAACTCTGAGGAACCATCCATCTTTCCGTAAAGTTCTCTCAATTCTAAAATTCTAAAAATCATCAAAGAGGCATTTGGCAAGTAGCCACCCCCCTTCCCTTCGGGGCCAATTTTCGGGCACATGAGATGCCCACAGGAGGCTTTGGGAAACAGAGGATGTGGAGGAGAAACCATTTTCTGGGAAATGAACCTTTATCCCCATCACTTACCCCAAAGAAATCTAATTATTTTTACTCCGCCATAACCTTTACTATTCGAAAGGTAAAATAGGATAAAAAAAATTAATTTTACTAGCAGAATTTACTAGATTAATATGACCGAGAGCTCTGCATAAAATGTTAGCATTAAATATTAAAATATATTAATAAAATACTAGATTATTAAAGCCTAATATTTAATATAACATATTAATTGGGGGGATTGTGTCAGTTTAAACATAAAAGGGAAAAGTGAAGGCAACAGTGACCTTTGCAAAGCGGGATGACCCCAGCCACAGGCTCGAGACTTCACTCAGTAGAAATCAAAGAAGGGTCTCGCATCACCGCCCCCCGTCAACCCGCCCCGTGGCCTTGGGGATGCAGGTAGGCCCACGGGGTTAGTGTAGGAGCCCTGGGAAGTCAGCGAGGGGCAAGGTGAGGCCTCGGGGACTAGCAAGGACATGGAGCCCTCACCACCCAGGCCTGAAGGGAGGGGAGGGAAGGGCCACCATGGCCTGATGGCAGAGGGCTTTGGGTGTAGAGGAAGGACCTCAGGAAAGGTGTGTGGGACAGGACACAGTCACCAGCCAACCCACAGCTGCTCAGGGCGAGAAGAGAGAATCAACACCTCGACCCTGCCCCAGTCCTGTTCCCTCTCCCTTCCTCTGCTGGCCCCTCCCATTGGCCACACGAGAGCAAACTGAGGGCCAGGCAGGGAGCCTGGAAGATACAGGCCAAGGTGCCAGGTTCCAGAGCACAGCATGGCGGGCAGCGGGGAGTGGAGGGGCAGCGGAAGGGAACCGACCTGCTTGGGCCATCCCCACGGTGGCCATGAGCCCTGTGGCTCGTGCCCT